>NW_020442461.1:727512-780152 GCF_000699045.2 Agrilus planipennis | reverse complement strand
AAAAGATAGTTTAACCGATTAAGATAAGTTACGAATCGATTAAATTATTAATTTTAAATTTTTAATAATTATTTCGAGTTATTTAAAAATTTCCGCGAATTTTGAGGCCTCTTTGCCATCGAGGGCTCAGAACTTTTGTTCTGTGAGAGATATGAAAAAAGTCATCAATACTTTCTTTTGCAGAATTGCATTGTGAATAACTTTTATTGAAACTTTTTTTCCATACCTTTCATATTTTGCGATATAATCGAATTTGCAATCATTTTCTCCATTATAAGGTACTCTTCAGACATTGCCCTCATTTGACTGGACTACAACCAGTCTTAAGACTGACGACCTTATGATGATGGTTCTGTAAACTAGTAGGTAAATTCATTTCTGGACAATAGATTGTTTATAATTTATTGTTATTCTCATTTTATTAATTGAATATGTAAGATAGAGTTACACAATGTTGTTGTTGTTGTTGTTAGTTAGCACGGTAGGTACAGTGTTAACTAAATAATAATTACTTATATTATCACAGATAAAATTAAACGTTTGACACAAAATTAGCTAACAGAAAATCAGAAACTGTTTCTGATGTTAATTTTTTCTATGAGGACGTGCAAATTTGTAGGATCTCTTTCTTCTTTTTCTTCGCATGTCTTGTTCGCAAGCAGTGATCCCGTCGCCGACGCATGACGCGTAAGCGATTACATGCGGTATGACATTTTGTTCGTATGCCCCACTAAATAAGTGGGCCCATGGTCCCAAAGCATAAATTGGCACATCTTCCCCGTCGTGAGTTTCCCGACTGAGCGGAATTTGAACAGGAAATTTGTAATCTTTTTTGCCTAAATAAAGTAAATTCCGTATTAGTCACAGTAGCAATTATTGTACGTAATTAAAATAATTATAAATTTAATTATGGCTAGTTTCGATAGTAGAGGGGAGGAGGTCGAAGGGACGGTAAAGATTAAAAATGTTTTGGAACCGAAGCTAGTAATCACTTAGAAAACCTTCTCGAGCGAAGAATTTTGAAAAGCATAAGCTAAGCATTAACTACCTACAAAAAAAAACTGTTTCATTAATCTAATGCGTTTCTCATTTCCTTGATATTATCTAATGAAAAATAGTAATTTAGAAACGGTCTTAATAAGCTATAAAACAAATACGTAAGTCCTGAAGTAGGTAATGAAAATGTAAAAACATTTTACCAAGTATGTGCGCTCTCCAATTGCCTCCTACCCGGGTTATGACGTTGCCGAGCAACCAAAGAACGAAGATAAATAAGAGATCACAAAGTAAAATGAGCAAATGTGTATCTATACTGACATCTTATTAATGATAATGTTGAGAATACACCCGACGTAGAATGTGGTTTGAATAACACAGTAACTAACGAAATATGATGGGAAAATATATGACAAAAAAGCTAAATCTAAAGAAATGGAAATGGAAATGGCTTTCTCTAATCCGACATATCAATTTCTTTATTTTATTTAAAAGGGAATTAAGGTGTTTTAAAAAAATCCAAAAGCGTTCGAAATGTGGTGTTATAGGCGGATGATGAGGATAACGTGGGTAGAAAAGGTTAGAAATGAAGAGGTATTAGAAGGACTAGGAGAACATAAGACTCTATGGAAGTCAATAAGAAGTAGGCAAGATAGGTTAGTAAGACACCTCCTCAGGCATGAAGGTGTAATCAGAGACATATTAGTGGCAGAAACAGGAGTTAGGAGGGGTAGAGGTAGACCTAGATTAGATTACTATTTGCAAATAATTAAGGATGTGGGCTGTTCTAGTTTTAGGGAAATGCGAAGTTTAGCTCAGGATAGGAAAGAGTGCAGGTACGTGTCCAACCAGTCTTAGGACTGACGACCTGATGATGATGATGATGATGATGAAAAAAATCCAAACCGATTCAAATTCATGTAGACTTACTGCTAAGTAAATGCTTTAATTAAAATTTTGTGATACATACTTTATATGAAAATAAGGGTGGTTCTGAGTGAAACATAAGAAATTAGATTTAGTGCCTTCTTACCCATGTGGTCTTCTCTCAAATCCCGCCTTTTTCCACTTTTATCATACGCGTATCCTGGACCATTGGAGTACGTGAGAACCGAGTATGGCAAACCATCCTCTCCCAATCCTGCTAATCCAAAAATGTCACTACCCCTACCAGCATAACCATTAAATGTTAACGTATGCCCGTGGTCAGCTGTCACAACTATTAACGTGTCGTCTCTAAATTAGATCATAAGAACTCAAATGTATTTAACCCTTTTTAGAAAAAAACATGCAGTTAATTCCATAAGTTTGGTATCCATTATATAAGTAATATTTTTCTTATTGACTTAAAGATGGTTTCAGTTAAAATAGATCGTTATTTATTAAATTATTTTTTTATTACAAGCCATAGCGGTAATTTCGGCAGCACCCGAGCGCCTTAGTAGTGTATTAACTCCGAACATAGATGTCGCAGCGGTGTACTTAACGCGATAAGAAAAATAATAACTATTGCTGCCTGTAAATCTGGGATCATATCAAGGAAATTGTAATGTATACGACAAAGACGTGTTAAAAATCGTACAACAGTGATAAAAAACATAAATAGGTTGTCATTCTGATGATATAACAGTATTAGCATCTAACAAGGAGGAATTAGAGATTGCTTTAAATAAAATGGAAGCGGTACTGACAGATCAATACTGTATGAAAATAAATAAAAGTAAAACTAAAATACTGGTATGCAAAGGAATAAAAAGTAGGGAAAGAGCGAATATAAAGATAGGAGACGAAAAATAGAAGAAGTGGCTGATTTTAGATATCTAGGAAGTCAGATAAGTCAGGACGGAAGGAGTAGTAGGGATATAAAGCAGAGGATAGCGCAGGGTCGTGTCGCCTTTAATAAAAAGAAGTCACTTCTATGCTCGCGAACGGTTAATTTAGAAATTCGAAAAAGGTTGTTAAAGGTGTATGTTTGGAGCACGGCGTTGTACGGGTGCGAAACATGGACAGTGGGAGCGGCGGAAAAGAAAAGGTTAGAAGCGTTCGAAATGTGGTGTTATAGGCGGATGATGAGGATATCGTGGGTAGAAAAGGTTAGAAATGAAGAGGTATTGGAAAGAATAGGAGAACAGAGGACTCTATGGAAGTCAATAAAAAATAGGCGAGATAGGTTGGTAGGACACCTTCTCAGGCATGAAGGTCTAGTCAGAGACATATTAGAGGCAGAAACAGGAGTTAGGAGGGGTAGAGGTAGACCTAGGTTAGATTACTGTTCGCAAATAGTTAAGGATGTGGGCTGTTCTAGTTTTAGGGAAATGCGAAGATTAGCTCAGGATAGGAAAGAGTGGGGGTACGTGTCCAACCAGTCTTAGGACTGACGACTTTATGATGATGATGATGACATTCTGATGAACTGTTAAAAAGAATTACCGGGCAGGGGTATACCGACTAGTTTTTATTTTGTTTGTTTATTACATGCATACCTTCCTGTTATGTCAACTGCCCTCTGTACTGCGTCAGCAAAAGCCAAGGTGTCTCCCAGAGCTTTTTGGGCGTAAGTCAGATGATGGGCTTGATCTATCATTCCACCTTCCACAAACAAAAAGTATCCGTTATCATTTTTTGACAAGACGCTTATAGCTGCTTGAGTCATTTCTGTCAGACTCGGTTCTACATTTGGATCGCGATCCAAATCGAAACTCATGTGACTGTCAGTAAAAAGCCCTACAACAAAGCCAAAAATTCAGGCTACCGAATACTGCACATACTAACGTCATGGGATACTACATTTAGCAGTAAATACTGCCAGTTACCGAATAAGGTTTGATAGTAAACTCTTACTGACCCAGTAAATTTTGCACTTCGCCTAACTTGACGAGTTGGTTCCTGTTCCAAACGTACTCGGATTTGCCAGTCTTCGATTTGAATTGTTTCCATTTTTCTATCAGATTAAGCCCGTCGAATCTACTCCCTTCCTGGCCCTGTTCGTCAAATTGTCCCCTTGGCAGAAACATCTTCCTTCCACCTCCTAATATGACGTTGAAATTTCTCCCTGTTTCTCCATTGATAAGTTGATAAGCAATGTCACGCGTAATGTTCGGGTTACAACCAGATCTTTTTACCTCCACATCGTTTTCCCAATTTCTATCGGCCGTATATGCGTACGTCCCTTTTAACAGAAAGATATACTGTGATTAAATAAAAACGGACAAACAGACACATGAGTGATCGTACAAGGGTTCCGTTTTTCATTCGGACGTACGGAACCCTAAAAAGGTACCTAATATATATATTAGGGTGCTTCAAAGAAAATTTTTATTTTTTTTTTCTAACTCTTACCCCCTCAAATGTTTCTATTTGATGTAACAAAAATCCTCGCCAGACATGAGCCGTATAGCTCAAATCTAAGGGGTCGCTATTTTTATTTTAGTTTCCCATTTAATTCCCATTTTTGTAAAGATAATCATACTTTGTCTTAGAGTTTTGTAAAGCTCAAAGACTCAGCTTTGAGAATATGAAACGGTTTTTTGGAAAAAATTGCGTAAACTATGTGTAAATTCAATTTAAAACAAAAAAGAATTTTTCCTATGTTAATTAAATGGGAAACTAAAATAAAAATAGCGACCCCTTAGATTTGAGCTATACGGCTCATGTCTGGCGAGGATTTTTGTTACATCAAATAGAAACATTTGAGGGGGTAAGAGTTAGAAAAAAAAAATAAAAATTTTCTTTGAAGCACCCTAATATATATATTAGGTACCTTTTTAGGGTTCCGTACGTCCGAATGAAAAACGGAACCCTTGTACGATCACTCATGTGTCTGTTTGTCCGTTTTTATTTAATCACAGTATATCTTTCTGTTAAAAGGGACGTACGCATATACGGCCGATAGAAATTGGGAAAACGATGTGGAGGTAAAAAGATCTGGTTGTAACCCGAACATTACGCGTGACATTGCTTATCAACTTATCAATGGAGAAACAGGGAGAAATTTCAACGTCATATTAGGAGGTGGAAGGAAGATGTTTCTGCCAAGGGGACAATTTGACGAACAGGGCCAGGAAGGGAGTAGATTCGACGGGCTTAATCTGATAGAAAAATGGAAACAATTCAAATCGAAGACTGGCAAATCCGAGTACGTTTGGAACAGGAACCAACTCGTCAAGTTAGGCGAAGTGCAAAATTTACTGGGTCAGTAAGAGTTTACTATCAAACCTTATTCGGTAACTGGCAGTATTTACTGCTAAATGTAGTATCCCATGACGTTAGTATGTGCAGTATTCGGTAGCCTGAATTTTTGGCTTTGTTGTAGGGCTTTTTACTGACAGTCACATGAGTTTCGATTTGGATCGCGATCCAAATGTAGAACCGAGTCTGACAGAAATGACTCAAGCAGCTATAAGCGTCTTGTCAAAAAATGATAACGGATACTTTTTGTTTGTGGAAGGTGGAATGATAGATCAAGCCCATCATCTGACTTACGCCCAAAAAGCTCTGGGAGACACCTTGGCTTTTGCTGACGCAGTACAGAGGGCAGTTGACATAACAGGAAGGTATNGGAGAACAGAGGACTCTATGGAAGTCAATAAAAAATAGGCGAGATAGGTTGGTAGGACACCTTCTCAGGCATGAAGGTCTAGTCAGAGACATATTAGAAGCAGAAACAGGAGTTAGGAGGGGTAGAGGTAGACCTAGATTAGATTACTGTTCGCAAATAGTTTAGGATGTGGGCTGTTCTAATTTTAGGGAAATGCGAAGATTAGCTCAGGATAGGAGAGAGTGGAGGTACGTGTCCAACCAGTCTTAGGACTGATGACCTTATGATGATAATGAGACAAAATAGTCTTCGGTCATTTTTTACATTAGTTGACATTAGAATTGAGACATGAAGTTTAGTCAGGTAGGTAGTACTCACCAAGTAGAATCGTGTGGTAGTATTAATTACATGCGGAAAACAATGTAGCTTGAGATACAGGCTCCTAAAGTTTTCTTAATTGGAGGAAATTCCGGTTGGTACGGCCCTGGCTGCAGCCCTTTGTCAGGTGTTTTCGCCAAATATGATTAATGACGTCATTGTTTAGTTAGGTAGATGTATGACAGACTCGAGTTTTTTTAATGCCCCTGCTGGGGGCTGATATATTAGAATAATGTTAGGAAGATATGTTGTAGGACAAACGATGTTTGGCGGGAACAGCTGACGGAAGGCTGAAGCCAGGGCTGTACCTACCGGAATTTTTTCAAATTAAGAAAACTTTAAGAGCCTGTATCTCAGTCACATTGATTTTTAAACAAATAATAAACAAAATTCTAGTAAATATTACTACACTACTTTACTTGGTGAGTACTACCTACCTCACTAAACTTCAAGTCTCAATTCCAATGTCAATTAATATAAAAAATTACCTAGTCTTCTATTGAGAATACTTATGGCGTACTGATGAGATCAAAATTACCTGTTGGTGTTCATTTGTTAATTTAAGACAGTAAAACAATTGTTACTTACACATATATGCATTAGATACTTTGCGTTAAAATATTTTGTAAATTTTACGTACTAGTGTAAGGTATATTAACCAAGTGCTCATATAAAGTTAATTGAGCTTCATTATTCCAAAAATCAGCTGACTCTTCTAAGGGGCAGTGAGTTTTACACACAGGCCTTATGCGTTTAATTGGAAGTCCGTCATCAGTAATGGAAACTAAAAACAATAAGTTGAATCGATATTAAATCATTGAGATAACAAAAAGGGGCACGTGTCTAGAGGGAAAAGTTATAAGAGCCCTGACTATACCCCCCCCTCCCCCCAATCCTCTCGTGCAATCCAAATAGAATAGAAATTTGTTTCTAGATGTACTATAAAAATTCTTGCAAACTTTTCGCGTTCCGTGAACCAGTTTTCAAGTTGTACCTGCTCCAAAATCAGTGTGTATTATAGGAAAGTAAACCCATTAAGATAATAATAATTACATCATTCATAAGAGAGATCGTTAATTTTTAATGAGAATTTGAAAAAAAAATGTTTAGTTACATAAAACGCATTAAATTTCTGAAGTTTGAATTTGATAGAACGTTTTGATCGTCTGTTCGCTTCGTGAAATTTCACAGATTTATCGCCAAAAAAAAAAAATAAATGTAGCATATCATCTCGGCTATCCGTTTACTATAAATGTAACAGTATTTTAGACAAATGGTTCTATTGTTACCCATAAAAGTGATCAATTTAGAATAATTATAAAAAAATTGGTTAGTATTGTCTTTAAAAGTGATACTAATTATCCGAAACCAAAAAGATCAGTAGCTGTAATGCTATTGTTTTTACTTGAATCATTAATAAAAAATTCATGCATATAATAGCGTTAAATAGCGTACGTATCTACAGGTAATGCAAAATATGTCGCGCGAGCCAAAAATGCACAATTTGTTAAACGTGTGGCATGTAAAACATTTTTCGTGTAATTAACGAACTGAACTCGCAAAATCTTTTGAACAAAACTAACAGCCTTAAAACTTTAAATTTTGGACTGATATTATTTTATTATTTATATGGAAAGTTGGCTGTAGGTATTTGTACAAATTTTCCTAAACCGTTGTCGTATTTTTCAAAATATTATGGTCCCTTTTGACGATAGGATAACTCGCAGTTCGGTTCTCAANAGTGCTACCTTGGCAGCTCTCCAGGCGTTTTTCGCTGAACAACTGGAGAGTAGACCAGCGACAAACTCATTAAGGGTACTATCACTGACAAATTATAGCTTGTGGAGTATTTTCTTCGCCATTTCAATTTCGGGATAAGCTATGTGTAGTGCCACCTTGGCAGCTCTCCAGGCGTTCTTCGCTGAACAGCTAGAGGGTAGACCAGCGACAAACTCATTAAGGGTACCTACTATCACTGACAAATTATAGCTTGTGGAGTATTTTCTGTGCCATTTCAATTTCGGCATACGCTATGTGTAGTGTTACCTTGGAGACTCTCCAGTTGTCTTCAGCTGAACAGCTGAAGGATAGGCTAGCGACAAACTGATTAAGGGTACTATCTTTCAGCGACAAATTATAGTCTTTTTACGTCATGTCATTTTCGGCATACGCTATGTGTAATGCCACCATGGCAGCTCTCCAAGCGTTTTTCGCTGAACAACTGGAGAGTAGACCAGCGACAAACTCATTAAGGGTACTATCACTGACAAATTATAGCTTGTGGAGTATTTTCTGTGCCATTTCAATTTCGGGATGCGCTATGTGTAGTGCCACCTTGGCAACTCTCCAGGCGATTTTCGCTGAACAGCTAGAGGGTAGACCAGTGACAAACTGATTAAAGGTACCACCTTTCAGCGACAAATTATAGCCCTTGCAGTATTTTTTTTTCATTTTTAGTTTGAGAAACGCTCTATGTATTTCACCTTGTGACTAGCATGAAACAACTTTATGGTACTCTAGGTTAGATTCATCATCATCATCATAAGGGTCGTCAGTCCTAAGACTGGTTGGACAGTAGGTACATACATAATTTGACCTTAACAGTTCCATTTTGTTTAAACTGGAAAATAATTTGCCGATCGAGTACTTGACCCAAAACAATTTTATAAAAACGTTTTGCGAATACCAATCGTTAAATGGTAGCCATGAAATTTATAATTAAATTTGTGTATAAACTTTTTTGCCATTATTGATGGTTTTATGAATATCAGATTAAAGTTCTAGATAAGTACGCGGCGCATTTTGCATTGTAACATTTAAATTGTAGCAAACTGTGCTTAAATTGAATGACCGTATTTAACTTATTACCCTTTTTAATTTATTGGCCATTAAATTCACCTAGGTACCTATGTTATTAAACATTTTCACATTTGCACAGTATTCGTTTTGTTGGATTTGAAACTTTAATTTTTATTACTTCTATTTTTTTAATTCATCCACTTTCATGAATAATTAGTAGATAAAATAAAACCGTTATTGTTCATTGCTTATTTTACATAATTTCTTGGAGTCTTTGCACCCCTAAATGTTTAATTTCTATCTAGGCGTTAGTAAATATAAATAATTTCGTACAATTTATAACAATTTTATATCGAACATTTAAAGTATGTAATTAACTCTTATATTTATTATTAAAAATATAACAATTAATCACACTCTATAAATAATGGTCAAATTTTTGATTATACAAATTAAAAATTAAATGATTTTTTTTAAGTATGTTAAAGTTAAACTAGCACCATGTAGTATACCCTGTATATCATACCGGTTAGAACTACGAGTTGTGGAACAATTGAACTATTTGCAGAGAATGATAGGTTAGGAAATATAACAACAATAATATAAACAAATAAAAGTTTTACTATAAACTTATAAAAATATAAATAAATCGATTAAATATGAAGAAATGCAGTATTTGTGAAAATGCAGATGGAATATATAAGTGTCCTGTATGCTTAGTTTATTAGTAAGTGTTGTTTTTACGATATTTTTTTTTTATATTACAACAATAATACGAAACTTGTAGTTGTTCTGTTGCTTGTTGTAAAAAACACAGGGAGCTAAAGTGTGACATTGCAAAGCCAGTTGAAAATACTGAAACTGCTATAAAAGATGAAGCCACTGCCCAAAAACTGATAACTAGTGACACTGTACCCGTAGAAAAGCTCAAATTGCTACGTCAGTTAAACAAAATATATATTAAAAAATATGCGTATCATCTTTAATTTAATTTTAGGCGAGAGCAGCGAACTAAAAAATGTTCTTGCAAATCCACATTTGAGAAATTTACTGAAAGCAGTGGACTCATGTTCTGATCCTGATAAAGTTATGCAAAAAGTAATGCTTGAACCGATTTTTGTGGAGTTTGCTGACGAGTGCTTGAAAATTATTGAACCAGAGAGTAACAGGGAAAATACTTATTAATTATTCTAATTATTTTCTTATTTGTCATAGTGTGAAATGGTATTAAAAGTGCTCAAATAAAACAGTTAATTATAATTTGTCAGGGATTTTTTTTAATACAGTCATTAATGAGCCGTGAAAAAGTCGAAAAAACATTCACGACGTCGTATAATAACTGTAATTGTTGGTTATGTACTTACATAGACCCTGTTGTATACCCACCCTGCGAAAAACGGCGTTGGTTCAGGGGTGTAAACGCTGGGTTGGTACGGCGGTGGTCAGGGTTCTATTCGCGGTCGATGTTTTCTCTTTTTTATTAATTTCTTCATTTTTTTACAAATTTAAAATAACACGTAAAAATTTATAAAAATTATTTATTTATTTGGTCTTCTTCATTATTGCTAAACAGTAGGTAAATTATATTATTAAACGAGTATACGGGTGTAAAATATCACAGTTCATTATGAATGATTTTATTGGCAGTGGGAGCGACGTAGCTGTGTAAATCATTGGGTATGGTACCATTGTGAAGTTCCTGGGATAGGGCCCAGTACCTTTTCCTCAGATGGTGAGCTGCTGCTTTAGGCTGACGGTTTCTTGTAAAAATTCCTTTCTTATTGCCTCCTACCCTTGTGTAGACTGAAACAAATCAAAGATTGGTGTAATAAATAAACTACATGCTTAGTTTACGATGAGGCAGAAGTAGAAACTTCTTTCATTCTCTGTTTAAATGATATCATGATAATTTTTATTGGAGATAAAGATCAAACGTCTTAGCAAGTGTTACCTTGGGCTGTCTTGAAGTCTGCAAAATTCCAAATAAATTCACCTATAAACCACCCCTCCTTCCTAAGAGCATCAAACGCTTTGAAGTGTCTTGACATCAATTCTACTTGAAATTCTTCCGACCATACATAACCAGGTTGCTAGAAGTTTAACATAGTATAATTTATTTAGGGTTGTTTTTTTGTTGTTCTTACCAAATGTAGTCCTTCTTGGGTGTCTGCCCCGTATTCTGACATTAATACTGGTTTATTATACTTAGCGTGCCACGATCTTGCTTCAGCTATTACCTTATTGGTAATCATGTCCAGTTTACCAGTGTTCTGGTACCACGCATTGTAACGGTTAAAGCTAATAATATCCACATGTTTTCCCTACAAATAAAATTTTCGTTATTAGCTGTTGCAGAGTGGGATATTTTCTTTTAACCACGACTTACTGCCCTATCTTCCTCAACCCATCTCGCTATCGACATCGTAATTGGTCTGGATCTATCCAGATTTCTTACATGTCTCGCTACAGCCCTGAAAAGTTATTTGTGTGTTTGCAGTAGGAAGGTTATGATAATGGTAGTTTTATTACCCGAAATATTCATCGGCTGCTTGTGTTTGAGTTCTCGGCTCGTTGGCAATCGACCAGGCAATAACACTTGGACGATTTTTGTCCCTTCTTATCAGTTCTGTTAATGAATCCTTGTGTTTTTCTAACAGGAGGAATGAAAAGGCACTAAAAAGCGATCAACACTTATAATCATGAGGATACCGTGGATAGAGAAGGTTAGAAATGAAGATGTATTAGAAAGAATAGGGTAACAGAAGATTCTATAGAAGTCAATAAAAAATAGGCGAGATAGGTTTGTGGAACACCTTCTCAGGCATGAAGGACTAGTTAGAGGCAGAAATGAAAGTAAGGAGGGGTAGAGGTAGACCTAGGTTAGATTCATCATCATCATCATAAGGGTCGTCAGTCCTAAGACTGGTTGGACACGTACCTCTACTCTTTCCTATCCTGAGCTAAACTTCGCATTTCCCTAAAACTAGAACAACGGTCCACATCCTTAACTATTTGCGAAGAGTAATCTAATCTAGGTCTACCTCTACCCCTCCTAACTCCTGTTTCTGCCTCTAATATGTCTCCGACTAGACCTTCATGCCTGAGAAGGTGTCCTACCAACCTATCTCGCCTATTTTTTATTGACTTCTAGGTTAGATTACTGTTTGAAAATAGTTAAGGATGCGGGTTGTTCTAGATTTAGGGAAATGAGAAGAAGTTCGGTAAGGGAAACAGTGGAAGTGTGTGTACAACCAGTCTTAGGACTGACCACCTTATGATGATGAATAAAACAAAAATTTTAGAGTATGCGTTCAAAATGTTACAAGTGAACGATGAGGTACCGTAGATAGAAAATGTTAGAAATGAGGAAGTATTAGAATGAGTAGGAGAATAGAGGGGCTATGGAAGTTAATAAGAAAAAAGGCGAGATGGTTTGGTAGGACAGCTTTTCAGGCATGAAGCGCTAGGAACTAAGAGAAGTAGAGATAGATCTATATCAGATTACTGTCCAAAAGTAAGGAGTGGTAGAGGTAGACCTAGGTTAAATTACTGTTTGAAGATAGTTAAGGATGTGGGTTGTTCTAGTTTTGGGGAAATGCGAAGATTAGCTCATGATAGGAAAGAGTGGAAGTACGTGTCCAACCAGTCTTAGGACTGAGGACCTCGATTTTTCGTCTTAAGGTACTTACTCGGTGTCAACGCTGGGACATTCGTCAATGATCATTATTCCCATCTGATCAGCCAGATCCATGATTTCGTCAGCGTACGGATAGTGGGACGTCCTGTACGCATTAGCGCCTATCCATTTAATTAGATTGTAATCCTTCATAACCAAAGGCAGATCCAAACCCTTGCCCCTTATGTCCGAGTCCTCGTGACGGCCAAAGCCATGCAAATATACCGGACGATTATTAATAAAAAACGACGAATTAGTCCATTTTAAAGTCCTTATACCAACAGGTAACCGATAAACGTCTAGGGTGTCTCCTTCCGCTGATTTTAATTCAACCTAATGTAAACATCAGTAGAATATAGAACTAAACAAGAAAAAAGTTCATCCCCAAAATATATCCGCTTGCGTAATTAATTAATTGTGTTATTGTGCGGTAATTAGGGATAAAGTTATTTGTCAAACCTGAAGCGTGTATAAATATCCTGGACGAGGATTCATTAAGTATGGCCACCATAGTCGAGCTCCTGGCACAGTTAATTCCACGCTTGTTGAATAGTTAGAATCATTACAAACCCCGTAGGCCACTTCGTAGCCTTCATTGTCTAACAACTTCAAAACGCACGTCGTCGAATTTTGTACTTCAGTCACAAACGTCAGGTCGCATTTGATGATGCCTGCGATAAGTTTTTAAATTATAAACCATTTTCGTTCAATGATCGCCCTGTATGTTCGTTACCTGTGCCACCTTCTATGTCCGTGTGAACAGTTATATCGTCAAGGTAATCGATCGGCGTGGTATAGAGTGTCACGGGACGATGTATCCCACCGTAATTAAAGAAATCGAACGTGTAGGACTGGACCAACTTCTTACCACGATCTCTGTAAGAAAATGAATCCTTTTTTTCGCACATGATATTCATACCGACTTAATTTATTGTATCTAATTAACACGATTTAGTATACCATTACGTAGGTGCTTGAATACCTACTTAATGAATATTAAACCATTCTCTTTTAAGTTTATACAATGTAATATTGAAAATTACTGTAAATTTAGATTTTGAAAATACATATAGCACACAAGTATTTACGTATATTAAGCTAACACTAATACGCTATATGAGTTGTTTTTCGCTGAACAGCTGGAAGATAGACTAGCGACAAACTGATCGAGAGGGCTATCTTTCAGCGATAAATTATAGCCTTTGCAATATTCTTCTACGCTATTTCAGATACGCTATGTGCAGTGCCCCCTTGGTGGCTCCCCTAGTCGTTTCTCGCTAGACTACGGGGCGATAAAGTAATGACAAACTAATTAAAGGTACCAACACTCAGCGACAAATTATAGGCCTTTTAATATTTTTTTACGTCATTTCTATTACGGGATACGCTACGTGAACTACCACATTGGCAACTTTCGCGGCGTTTTCACTGAACAGATAGAGGGTAGACCAGCGACAAACTGATTAAGGGTACCATCTTTCAGCGACAAATTATAGTCTGCAGTATTTTTCTACGCCATTTCAATTTCGCGATACGCTATGTGCAGTGTCACCTTGACGGTTCCACTAATCGTTTTTCGGTGAACTGCGGGGGTATAAGCTAGTGACAAACTGATTAAAGGTACCACTGTTCAGCGCCAAATTATAGCCCTTGCAGTATTTTTTACGTCATTTCTATTATGAGATACGCTATGTGTAATGCCACATTGGCGGCTGTCTAGTCGTCTTTCGTTAAACAACTGGAAGATGGGCTAACGACAAACTGATTAAGGGTACTATCTTTCAGCGACAAATTATAACCTTTGCGATATTTTCTACGCCATTTCAATTTCGAGGTACGCTATGAGCAGTGCGTCACCTTAGCGACTCTCCAGCCGTCTTCAGCTGGACAGCTGAAGTATAGAGTAGCGACAAACTGATTAAGGGTACTATCACTGACAAATTATAACCTGTGCAGTATTTCGGGACACGCTATGTGTAGTGCCACTTGGGCGGCTTTCCAGTCGTTTTTCGCTCAAAAGCTGAAGGATAGACTAGCGACAAACTGGTTAAGGGTACTATCTTTCAGCGACAAATTATAGGCTTGCGATATTTTCTACGCCATTTCAATTTGGAGGTACGCTTTGTGCAGTGCGTCACCTTGGCAACTTTCCAGGTGTTTTTTGCTGAACAGCTGATGGATAGACCATCGACAAACTGATTAAGGGTACTATTTTTCAGTCTTTTTACGTCATTACAATTTCGGGGTACGCTATGTGTAGTGCTACCTTGGCAGCTCTCCAGGCGTTTTTCGCTGAACAACTGGAGAGTAGACCAGCGACAAACTCATTAAGGGTACTATCACTGACAAATTATAGCTTGTGGAGTATTTTCTTCGCCATTTCAATTTCGGGATAAGCTATGTGTAGTGCCACCTTGGCAGCTCTCCAGGCGTTCTTCGCTGAACAGCTAGAGGGTAGACCAGCGACAAACTCATTAAGGGTACCTACTATCACTGACAAATTATAGCTTGTGGAGTATTTTCTGTGCCATTTCAATTTCGGCATACGCTATGTGTAGTGTTACCTTGGAGACTCTCCAGTTGTCTTCAGCTGAACAGCTGAAGGATAGGCTAGCGACAAACTGATTAAGGGTACTATCTTTCAGCGACAAATTATAGTCTTTTTACGTCATGTCATTTTCGGCATACGCTATGTGTAATGCCACCATGGCAGCTCTCCAAGCGTTTTTCGCTGAACAACTGGAGAGTAGACCAGCGACAAACTCATTAAGGGTACTATCACTGACAAATTATAGCTTGTGGAGTATTTTCTGTGCCATTTCAATTTCGGGATGCGCTATGTGTAGTGCCACCTTGGCAACTCTCCAGGCGATTTTCGCTGAACAGCTAGAGGGTAGACCAGTGACAAACTGATTAAAGGTACCACCTTTCAGCGACAAATTATAGCCCTTGCAGTATTTTTTTTTCATTTTTAGTTTGAGAAACGCTCTATGTATTTCACCTTGTGACTAGCATGAAACAACTTTATGGTACTAGCTTGGCATACGTCAGACATTTGTCGCCTCAACCAGGCCGAACTCATATAGTTAGTAGTATCTTTTCGGGTCAATTTCAGAATTCGTTGAACATATCAAAGGTACACGTGTGCGGGGTTTGAATTTTAAAAATAATATTAGTAAATAATACATAAGCATGACTGTTGACATTATGTTATGTACATAATAATGTAGAATAATTTGTGTTGAAATCAACTTACGTGTCCGCTTCCGAGACGATCCCCTGGGGTACAGTATCCTGTAGCAGGGTGTTATCGCATGCAACCGTCACCCTATTAACGCCTCCATAGTTCAATAGCGACGTCACCTCTTTCTGGAACGGTAGGTGGCCGATTTCATGATTCATAACTAAGTCTCCGTTGATCCACTGAAAAGATAAATCTTACATACAGGGTGTTTCTTCTTTTTACAAAAACGTAATATTTATGTCGAAGTACTTCTGAAATTTGTAAAAACTGGGGGTTGCTTAAAAACCTACCACTTGAGCTGCATATGACACTGAAGAAAATCGTAGCCAAACTCTCTTGTCTATACCCCATGAAGAGGGTACGAAAAAGGTTCTATCGTACCATACAAGACCGACATGGTCTCTTAAATGACCATCTTCGGTGATGTCATTGTAACTAGAGGGGACAGGCATTAATTGGGTGTCAGAATTTATCTGAAAAAAAAATATAATAACAAAAGGGAGTCCTAGGTGTGTAGATTTTATTGCTTACATTAACCAGGTCGTCTCTGTACCACGTTTCTCTGAAGCCCACAAGTGGGTCAGTTATGGGCGAAACTAGAAAATTCCACAAACCATCCAGAGACATAGTTTCCCTCGTTTCTGACTGTTTTGGGTATAATATGCCTTTCCCTGATACGGCATTGTTTTTGTACAGAATTATCAGCAGCGTGCAGGTTAAGAATTTAAAGCATCTCATGGCAAAAAGAAACTTAAAATCTGCAAAAAATAAGATTACCAGATCAAACGGTTGACAGCTGTGTTCTCATTCTTTTCTCCCTTTTCTCTGTATCTCTTCAATTGTAAACTTCACCTTCGCTTACTCTCATAGCCAAGGTCCTACACACATCAAAAAATCATGCGACTTTAGGAAGACTTATTTTTAAATATTCTATTTTTATCTGCGGTGAAATGTGCTAATTAAACTTGTCATTTCCGCATACAAGTTAGTACACAATAAACCTTTTCTTAAGTGTGCTCTAGATACTAGGCTCATGTGTGAATTACTTGAGGCTACAAATGTTTACATTTTTGTGAATTTAGCCTATAAGTGCTGCAATTAACGTTGTTAATATAATTGAATATTGGAGGTCTGCAAATTTGTGTACCTACGTATTTTCGCATCGATTGTATCATAAAGATAAAAATAGAAGATCACTCACTTTGCTTACAGCCCCCGCCCTAATTTGCATTTTTCAACCTGTTAACATTTTGATTCGTTTATTTTAATTCTTGGTAAATGTCTAGATGATGGCCCTCACCCCCGAAGGGGTTGGGGATGGGTGGGATCGAAAGAGGAGGTCTCCCCCACCACTGTACCATAAAAAGTTCGTGGCGGTCTCACCCCCATAAAAAGTTATGGGGGTTAGATGAGGGTGGGAGTAGGGGAGATCGAAAAAGGGTGGTCACCTAGTAAAACGCCTTAAAACATTTGCGGCGGTCTCACCCCCGTAAAAAGTTATGGGGGTTGAAAGTTGATTATTTTGACAATTTTCATACACTATAATTCAATAAAAAAATTATTTTCAAGCGGGTGGAAGTGGGGATCGAATGAGGGTGGTCACTTGAACAAAACCCGATAACCTAACCTACCCCACCCCATTGATATAGATAGTTAAATAATGTTTTATATAACTTTCTCAATATTTTTATGTATTTTTCATTAGTTTTACCTTTGAATATTGTTTAAGAATGACTATATGAATTTTTACATGCCTAGAAATGTATAAAAATTGGCATATTTATTAACTTTGAACCCCCATAACTTTTTATGGGGGTGAGACCGCCACGAACTTTTTATGTACAGTGGTGGGGGAGACCTCCTCTTTCGATACCACCCACCCCCACCCCCTCGGGAGTGGGGGCCATCATCTAGACCTTTACCTAATTCATAATTGTTATTAGCAAATATTTTAAGATGGTTTTCCTATTTAATTAGGGGATTCTACAAGTATTTATTTCAATATTTCCGTTCCTTCCTTTTTTCTTTAATCGTGAATGTTAAGGTGAACATGTGCCATAAAAGAATGGCACAATTTCTATTAAAAACCGTTACAATTCATTTTACATACAGCGTATATACCTTTGTTTTCTAATTAATAATAATGATCTCTCGAATTGCCGATTGTAACAATAAAATAATAACACATTGGTTGGTGGATATTATTAATGATGTTTGGAGGGACGCATTTTTTTTGAAGTTTTTATGAGTAGTTAACGAATACTAGAGTTTTTGTTTTGTAACTTTTGTGCACTATGAAAGCCACTAAATTAATAATCATAATGTACTACAATACATACCGGGGTTAAGTGGAAAGTAAAAACTTTCATAATGTAAATTCGTAGTATTTCTCGTGCTGCTTTATTATGTGACTTTCGGTACGATCCTGATATTTTCGGTCTAATAAGGTCGGCAATATTAGACTAAAGTACGGTAAATAAATAATTGATGAGAATTTCAAGTTGCTGTCCTAATAATGATAATTTTACTACAATTTAATGTTATTCGCGATATCTTATTGTGTCAACACAATTCCATTAGAAAAACAAATTTTACACAAGTACATAGGAAGAAGCAAAATCGGAATGATTAGAAATGTTGGGTAATTATTTATTATAAACTATTGCTACTGATTATTTATTAGCTTCTTACACATTTATTTGTTTGCTTTTTGGTTTTAAATAATAAAATTTGGTAATAAAAATTAAGTTTAATTCATTATTTTCTAAATGGTTCTGTTTAATAAATTGTACACTTTTTATTTATTTATTTTTTTCAGATATTAGAGTGTTATATAAGAAGCCTAAACAGCAAAGGCGACGTCTTGTGTTTATGTAAGTTTTTAAGTATTGTTTCTTGCTATCTACTAGGTTTTACATTTTTACCATCAAATATTCCAGATTAATTTGTATATTTCGGCAATTTAATTTAAATTGTTGACACGTATATACATTTTATATGATGTGTCAGTGTTTATCTGATCGTGCGTCAGAAATGATTTTATGCCAGAAATTATTAAAAATGAAACATGTATTATGTAACAATAAATATAAACAATTTATGGGATATACAAAAAAATTATACATAGCGTCCAAAAATGTTCAGCTTTTTGAAGTAATTGAAAGGTTGTGTTTAGTCTAGTACAGCCTGTCGTTTTCTTGTTAATACCGTTTGACAAATAGATTTCAATCAATATATTCTCCGAGAATCAATTAAAATGCAAATTTCGATAGCCAAATAATAGTACATAACAATAATAATACCACCCAGTGGCGTAACCGTGTACAAAAGAGGGGTTCGGTAAGAAAAGATGACCTAGGGAAATACAAAACATACAGAAGACAGAAATTTTATTCTGAATTTACTCATAAGTTTTCCGATTTATCAAATTTCAAACATAAACTTCTTGGCTTCGCCTCGTAGCCTAAAGGGCCTCCTGGCTTGTGTACCATGGAATACCGGTAGTTACCGACGCCACTGACCCCCCACGCATATATGTTTGTATTATGTAATAATAATTGTAAATAGTTCGATCACCTACACGTCGTTGGATGTGTACGGTTGACCAATTAATTCAAATAAAAGCCTTGAATTTTGAATAGTAGATTATGCGTAAAAAATCTACCGTTTTTTGTCGTTTGTCCAATTTTTCAATACGTTTATTTAATCTGACACACATTAATATATATGGTTCAAACTTGCATTGGGATAAGCATAGCATACATTTATACATACTAGTTGTGCAAGTAGAAACTCTGATTTTTTTGGTCAAATCCATGGTGTTTTACCATTTTCAAAGCGAAACAGTCATCAAGTCATTTTCGCATATCTTCAAATTTAGGTCTCTTAAGTAAGGCAACACCAATCTGATCGTGAATAGACGGTAATCAGAAGAAACCAAGTCTGGAGACCCGTAAATTGTATCTTTTCTGCAGAGTATCAGTTAATTTGATCAAATGGAACTGGCAACGTTCAGCTCAGCTGTAACAGTCTCACCAGGATCCAGAAGTTAGTAGTAAACGATTCCTTTGCAATCCCATCAGACATAAAATAACACTGATGATGAAGACTGCCCTGAATTAGCGCTTTTCTGTGTTCAAGATTCTTGTACAAAATCTTTTTATGCAGAAAAAGCAAATTCTTGCAGATGTCAACTCTTTGGGTTTTGTTTTCTAATCGATTTATGAGAAACCCATTTTCCTTCCTTCTGTATCTTTTCATGCCAACGGTTTTCGACCAGCAAAACTTCAAGTTCTTCGTCTTCAATTTCTTTTAATGGATCGTCCAAAAGACCAAATTTCCGTCACGAAATCTTGTGAATCTCTTGTTGTTGCTGTCGAATAACTCGCACAATGTTCACCCAAAGTCGAATTCATGAATTCCATAGCTTGAGTAGCAAATTTTTTCATTTGAAAACAATAAAATGTAATGGGGGAAATGCTGCTTATCGACGTCCATCGCTTATAAAATTGATACACACGAAACAAATGACCGAAACGATTAGAACTTATCTCATAAAAACAACAATGACTAATACACTGCATATATCCAAAATGGTGAACGAAATAGATACGTTCAAGTGTATGCTTTTAAATGCAACTTGCTTCAGATCCGAGTTTTTATTCTAAGTACTTGTACATGATATATGTTCACATGTGTCAATAGAGAAAGCGTTCAGCGTAAAAATCAGATTTTATACTATATTTTGCAACAATTTGTTTAATGAAGCATGGATGGATTTACGTTTCTCAAAAGAAACAAGAAAAAAATAGAAATACCAATACGTACAAAATTAGCTATCTTTGTATGGTACGGCAGTGCCTTCTGGTATAAGATTCCAACAAAGGGCAAAAGAAGGACATTATTGCCTTTCTAACCGTAATCTACGAAAGCCTTTATAGTGAGAAAAAAAGGCATTGAATGAACTGAGAACAGAACCCAGGTTGTCCGCATGCCAGGCTTGCGTTATAACCTCTGAACCCTTTACTATGACAATAATTTATCTATGGAACGTTTTAGTCAGTCACAGTAGGGATTGTGAGTAGGGTTGCCACCCGTACTTTATCATAAAGTATTGTACTCTATTTCGACTGTGCGTACGTTATACTTTACAAGACACATAAAGTACGCAAAAATACTTTATTTAAGGCCTTAAGTAAACATCGTAATTTTGTAAGCGATTATTCGAAATTCAGAGTATTTTTACATCAATAATATTGCACAGAAAAATGAAAAGCCATATTTACGGAACAACCTGATTTCCCAAATCTGTTCAAAGTAGTGTCACTTTTGCTGTCCGTTCCAGCCACTTCAGCATTTACAGAAAGAGTATTCTCTGTTATGAACGCAAAGTGGCGGGACGACAGGAAGAAAGCTTCATTAAAACTAATTAAAAATGGACTTTTAGTTTTCTTAAATCTTTGTTTGCTATGTTTAGAGGCTCTTAATATATTTAAGAGCGACAGCAATTTCTTACTGGCTGCTAGGTGTAACAAAAATTATGTTTTCAAAAACAAAAAATAAAATACTTTATTTTTGTGCTGAGTACTTTTTTTTTTAACCATTTAGTCGAGAAATACTTTATGTAAAGCTTGAAAAGGTGGCAACCCTAGTTGTGAGAGTAAGTAACTACGTCCTTACGTCATGATCAGTTTACTAGATCCGTGCTTCTTTTAATTATTTATTGAAACAGAACAACAATGAATCAATAAAGATTCTTCCTGAATGCATTCTTAATTGTTTATTATAGTGTTGTTATTTCGTTGTCAACCAGGAACAAAATATCTTTAATCGATTTTAAACTGCAGATCAGCGGGAGATAATGGTAGGTAATCGAAATTCTTGCATTTTAATAAAAGTTTACGTTTGACATAAATAATTCTGACCTTTAATACGCGCATCATCTTAATTATCAACGAATACTAAAGTTTATCGTTTTGTAATTTAAAACGTATTTATCGTAACGGTTTTTAAAACATGTACACCTTCATGTTTTATACAGTAGCTTCTCTCTTTAAGATTGTACATTATTCAAAGCTGATAATGACATGTTCCTGTGGTTGTTTATCGTTTCGTTATACGATTAAAAAAAAAAAAAGAATTGGCAATGTTGTTTACAAAATGTTTTTAACCGAAAGAACAATTTTCCACAAATTTTAAATTCAAAGAACGATCATGTTGTTTATGGTAAATGTATGGTAAAAAAACGACCATTCGCCTTAAACAGGCGGTTAACCATAAAGCTATAGTCCTAGGGTAAGAAAAGAAAACAAGAACGAAATATTGTCTGACATCAAGAAATGAAATTAAAAAGTTATAAATCAAATATTTTCCTTCGCTAGAACATTCTCCAACTCGAACATAAGTGACTGCATTTAGGAAGATCGGGTTAGGGATGTTGACCTTAATAACTACGTAAAATAGGACAATTTTTTCGTTTAGAAGAAGCAAAAACAATGACGTTAGAAAGCTATAATTTGATAAAAAGATGATATTGAATCTATTGTCGGTCAGTACGAGTACAATTAGAAAAAAGGGTGAAAATGGCGTGGTATGTAACACGGTTTCTAAAGAAGTTGTTGTCACAAGTTACCCGGAGAAGAATGTTGTGACCTTTTGTAACTTGAATTTTAATTAATTACTTGAATTAATAAACTTCCCCGGCTGCAAAATCCCAACCCAAAAATGAATCAGCAAAGATTGGCTATGTGGTTGGCATACACCTAATAAACTATCAGCGCAAGTATAGTGTGAATTACAAGAATAAACAATTGAATATTAGAAACGTCTAATGTTTCGTCTTTAAAAAATACGACTTCTTCAAGGTAGATTTTTAGTTCGGTGAAGAAGCCTTGTATAAAGGCGAAATGTAGTTTGTAGCATATATTTTAAAACTATTTCAGAAGCACCAATATACCAAAAACAAAATTTCAAATGCAGAAATATATTTTCGGAATTTTTAAATTTTGAGAAAAATTAAAAAAGTTATTCATATTTTATGTATGTACATATATGGTAATATCAAGTTCAGAATATCCAAACTCATTTTTACGGTTTATAACAGGGTTCCTTATCGTTAGTTTATTTAATAACAAAACTTTTGCAACAACAATATTCATTTAATAGTAATACTTAGACTTTAAAGATTTCTACCGACTTATCTTATTATAATAATGGTATTGAAAGTAAAAATTTGAAATTAATTACATAATTAATAAGAATTTGGCGCGCAAAATATTTACCCTGTATCCTTTATAAGGAAGTCAATACTCACGTGTTGTGTAAGTTAAATTCCCGTGTCCTCAAACGTATAGAGCACACTTGATATTGGACTGATCGACTGGTAGTTGCTAGTACGGATGTTGTAGCCTTCTGTGATGATTCTTCTTTTCGTGTATCCGAGACGATGTGGGTATTTAGAGTGGTATACACGCAAAAACAAGTTATCGTATTCTATTAAAATACAAACAATTCGTCAGTCAGTTGTACAGTATAATAATAATAGAGTAGTAAGTTGTAACAATGGTGTAACTTGCACCGCACCGCGGCAACACTAACTGGCTTAACTAGATCATCCCAAGGGATTTAAGTAGACGTGGTGGAGGCAATCGCGCGCCAGCAGCAGCACAGTGCCCGTTGACGATGCCTTTGTTGTTGTAGATAGTTGTAGTATAGGTATTGTACGCCGATTGTTATAGTGTCGAGTTTGAATCGTATGTACACATTGTACCGGTCGGACCCGTTCAAACAAGACGCTAGAGCATGCGTGATTCATGCCTATAGGAGTAATGCTATCGACAGGCTATATAGCAGAGGGTAGACGAACCAAAATATAATGACATTGTAAAGGAACACAGCACTTAACACCCAAATGTCTGATAAATACATGGCACCTTCGTGTGTGTTGTCTTCTTCCACCGTAAGCTTATAATCCCAAACATTTGGGCTACCCATTATCCAGCCATGTGAACTTAAACTTAAAATTCAATAACCACATTAGTGTCTACCTATAATGTACTTATGTAAAAGTACTTAACGGTCGGTTAATTGCTAATTATCATTAACGACTATGCATGCATGATTTGCACCTGACAATAATATAACCGAGAAAGTAAAATATACCGGTTAATGCGTATACAATATGATGTTCATGATGTTCTTTCATATTTATGTAAATTATAATTAGATAATGACTATTTTATCCGTGATTGCTGAATGTGCATAAATATACGTTTTATATAATATCTCTCGAAGATGAGCGTTACATTGTTTATGGTAATGAATTATCAATAATTAATAATTAAAAAATACGCGTGATTTTTATGAACGTTTGCCTGGAGGCGTGCAGTGGAAAAATATCAACAATATATTAATCATCCTATCACGTAGTGTATAATAAGTGTTATTCGTTATTTTTCATTTGTTTTTCTTTTCGCAAAATTCCTTGTGCCATGTTTTTCCTCAAAACTGAATATTTTGGTACTCATTCACCAAGAGGCCACCAAGGGAAAATTATGTTTTATTGATGGATTAAATTTTACTTGTCACGTGAGGTGTCATTTCAATGGACTTGTGAAGAGTACTTAAACTACATATTGTTTAAAAATATATGTATTTCCAAAAATGTACGAAAATTGAAATGTTCACCCTTGTCGTAAAACTATTGGTCCTAAAGTTTAAAAAGTATAGGGAAATAAAACGCCTGTGTAAAGAAGCGAAACAACGCATTAGCACGCGCCTGTCCTCTCCAGACGGTGCCGAACCAGTTATAGCGGCTACGGATTGACGATCTCCGAAACACGTCACAGGTGGATTGCCGCTCCACGCGCCTTATAACATGGCCTAACGAACTCGCTAGAATGCATCTGCCGCGCTGACCCATTACACGGAGCAAGGATCGGCATTCCACGCGCCCGTCGCCTCCATGCAAACAAGTCAAATAACGCTCGTGCTTGTCCACTCCAAACAGCGCCGAATCAGTTACACGGAGCATAGTTTGACGATCTCCGCTGCGAGTGATAGGTTGGGCATAGACACACAGGCCACGCGTGGATTGCCGCTCCACGCGCCTTGTAACATGGCCTAACGAACTCGCCAGAACGCGCCTGTTGCGCTGACCCGTTACACCGAGGAAGGATCGGCATTCCACGCGCCCGTCGCCTCCATGCAAACAAACCAAAGAACGCTCAAGGACATGCTTGTCTGCTTCAGATTGCGCCGAATTAGTTACAGGGAGCATAGTTTGACTATCTCCGCGGTGAGTGATAGGGTGAGCATAGACACACAGGTCACGCGTGGATTGCCGCTCCACGCGCCTTGTGACATGACCTGACGGACTCGCTAGGACGCAACTGCTCCTCTAGGCAGTGCTGACCCCGTTACACGGAGCGTGGATCGACATTCCACGCGCCCGACGCCGTCATGCAAAGGACGCGTAAGGACGTGCCTGTCCTCTCCAGATAGCGCCGAATCAGTTACAGGGAGCGTAGATTGACGATCTCCGCAGCGAGTGGGTTGAAAATAGACACACACGCCATGCGAGAATTGCCGCTCCACGCGCCTTGTAATATGACCTATCGAACTCGCTAGGGCGCGGCTGCCTCTCTAGATCGCGTTGACCCCGTTACACAGAGCGTGGATCGACATTCCACGCGCCCGACGCCGCCATGCAAAGAATGCGTAAGGACGTGCCTGTCCTCTCTAGATAGCGCCGAATCAGTTACAGGGAGCGTAGATTGACGATCTCCGCTGCTAGTGATGGATTGGGGACAGACACACACGTCACGCGCGGATTGCCGCTCAACGTTTCTTGTAACAAGGAAGGCGCCTGACACATCAGGCCGCACCGATCCCGTGACACGAAACGTGTACTAGCAATCCCGGTTACACGGGATATATGTAATAAGGGCTTTTTACAGAGCGTGGATTAAAGATCTCCGGGGCGAGTGATGGGTTGGCTATAGATGCACAAGCCATCCGTGGATTATCGCTCCACGCGCCACTAGTCTGCTAATACAGGCCGTGTCTGCCAATCCACGCTCCGTATAATAAGAGCTTTATACGGAGGATGGATTGGCAATCTCTACGACTAATGGGTTGAACATAGATACACACGCCACGCGTGGATTACCGCTCCACGCGCCTTGTAACATGACCTAAACAACGCGCTTTAGGCCAAGCCGATCTTGTTACACGGAGCGTGGATCGATATTCCACGCGCCTGCCTTCGCGGTACAAAGAAGTCAAAGAACGCGCTAGGACGCGCCTATTCGCTCCAGACCGCACGGCGCGTGGATTGCCAATCAACGTTCCGTATAAGAGCTTTATACGGAGCATGGATTGGCAATCTCTACGGTGAGTAATAGGTTGAGTATAGGCATACGCCACGCGAGGATTGCCGCTCCACGCACCTTGAAACATGGCCTAAACAACGCGCTTTAGCGCACGTCGATCCTGTTACACGGAGCGTGGATCGGTATTCCACGCGCCTACCTTCGCCGTACAAAGAAGCCAAAAAAACGCACTAGGACGCGCCTGTTCACTCCAGACCGCACGGCGCGTGGATTGCCAATCAACGCTCCGTGTAATAAGGGCTTTACACGGCGAGTAATGAATTGAGCGCAGACAAACGCGTGGATTGTCGCTTTATGAACTTAATAAGGAAGCTTTTACACTTGAAAATGCATTTGATAATGATTTACAACCGTCTGCTTTCTTTACGTATGTATATTATATTTAAAAAAACCATTAAAGTGGTATTGACTCTAAATCCTTAACTTCACTGTTGCATGTTCCGTTTCCGTACACCTCGCTAATACGTAAATAACTCGTAAAATATTCTTTTGGATGAAAAATAATTTACTGTTTTCCTCTAATTAAAACTTTTAAACTTAATTATTTTGACATTTATGTTTTAAGTGCTCAAATGTCTTGTCCTCGTCTCGTTCTACTTATTCAATGTACTAATGTAAGCTAAAGTGTAGCTGTTCTCTCTAGTTTAAACCAGGAGTCAGGAAATTCTTATTGTTTTTCACTGCCACATGCGTATGGAGGTACTTCATTCATAACCGGATCCTTAATAACATTTAATATTTTAATTGTATTATTAAAACAAGATAACCATTATATATATGTCTATGAATGGATGCGCAAATAGCTTGCTTGATAGGACGAAAAACTAACAAAAGAACATAATAAATCCTTGTTTTTTTTATTTTCTTAGGAATCAGGTTTTTGACCTAATAAACACTGTGTTTTCGTAGGCATGTGACAACATTGGGATTTTTCTTAGATTAACAATAAAAATTTTATGAGACAGTTGCACTTGGACATTAGTACAACAACCTAAAACATCAAGAATTGTAATTTAGATAGGTAATGAAAGATGTTTAGCAGTCAAAGCAAATAAAGTAATATTTACTTAATAACATTTAAAAAAGGTAACAATTTCACTGCATTACCGGTTAATGTTTTGTGAAGTGTTTAATTGACATATTTATTTATATAGCATGATTACAATTCATATTGTTTCATGTTTCACTTACAATTAACGAAAAATGTGATTTGTCGTCCTGTAGGGGTGTGGCGAGTCGATACTTTCTGTGTTTAATGGCATTCGATATCATCGCTCTCATCAACACTTTTATTACTTATACTATAAATATTTCAACGGTCTCCTCAAAAATTGGATAAAATAAAGAATTAACAGTTTATTTGTTTAATTATTTCAATTATTTTTAAATAAATTCTAAAAGTTTTTAAAAATATATATGCATATGTGAAAGGCATCGTAATAATTCGGAAGATATCGCACATTCAAGTGGACTGATTTTTAAAATGCCTATGGTTCCGACCACTTGAATGTGCAATGTGCATTCCCCCAGATGATTGATGTATTTTATTTTTTTCCTTTCTGTTCCACCGGCTTGTTTCCGGTGAAAGTGCGTTAAGCGTTATTTTTCACTGCCACATACGTATGAAGGTACTTCATTCATAAACGAACACTTCGTAATAGGTATTTAATGTTTTAATTGTATTATCAAAACAAGATAACCATTAAATACAAATATATGCTTATGAGTGTGTGTGAATAGTTTGAGAATGGATATCTAACAAAACAAAATAACACGTCATTGTTTGATCTTCCCTTTTTTTTATATTTTTTTTTTTTCGCAATCAGATTTTTGACAAATTATTTACTCGTACACATTAGTACAACAACCTAAAATATCAAGATTTTTAATTTAGATAGGTAATAAAAAAGTCTAACAGTCAAAGCAAATAAATAATATTTACTTAATAAAATTTAAAAAAGGTTACAATCTCACTCCATTACTGGTTGTTGTTTTGCGAAGTGTCTTAATTAAAGTCTTTATTTACAGTGNATTATTTTATTCGATTATGCTAACGTGCCTATCACGTTGAGGTTAGCTACGCCGGGATTCGTTTCAGCAAGTAGATATCCACATATTTAAATGGACCTTGTTGGAGCATACGTAATCCTAAAATGTAGGATCGTACCACAGATGGCGTATACCGCGTCATTTGTGGTGTTTTCTAAAACGCGCTGTTAAGACAGCAGGTAAAAGTTGGTCTGTGTTCTGTCGGAGCTGTCTGCGGCGCGCTGATGAGATCCAATAAAGATCGAAATCGCGATCCGCGTCTGGCAGTTTCGACAGAATACAGACCACTTCGAATTATTTTATTCATTTAAAGTCTTCTTAAAAATGAGAATGGACACGTCCCCCTATGACCCAATTTACCAGACGCCACTGGTAGAATCGTATGGTATGCGTAAAAATCGAAAACATCCTAGAGAAACAAAAAGCTGTTTTATATTCTGTGTAATAATTGAAATGTTTACAGGCAATGGTTCACATTCCTTTTAGGTTTTTTAACATCGTTTCGGGGATTTATTATTTATGTACTTATTTTTTTTTTATTTACTGTCATTATCTATGCATATCACGGGCGTACGTGTTTTTTATCGGTGTGCAGTGAGTTACATACGTACATAATAATATATGTCGTTAAATACTAGTAGCGGCATTGACAGAAGAGCATGAAATAGAAATAAAACTAATGGTACCCTCATAAGGCAACTACATAATATAAAAATTTGAGAAAAAAGTATGGAAGAAGTCGCAGATATTCGATATCTAGGAAGTCGCCAGACAAAACAGAAAGGAAGAAGCAGTAGAGCCATTCAGCAAGGACATACACGTGAAGAACTTATAATTTCTGAACTATGGATATCCAGCTAGGTCTGAATGATCCCTGAATTCTGCCACGGCTACCATACAGCTAATGACGCCCATGGAGACAGGAAGGGCTAGCCACAGGTATTGGATAAGGAAAAGTTGCTGTACGTGTCTATCTAGTCTTAGGACTGACGACCCTATGATGAAATGAAGCTGATAAAGTTTAAGATTATCAGGTGATGAAGAGCTTAGGCTTTAAGAGATTGCATTTTCTTATGTCTATTGGAAGACACGAGAACAACTTATAATTTCTGAACTATGGAAATCCAGCTAGGTCTTAATGACCCCTGAATTCTGGCACGGCTACCATACAGATAATGACGCCCATGGAGACATGAAGGGTTAGTCACAGGTATTGGATAAGGAAGAGTGGAGATGCATGTCCATCTAATATTAGGACTGACGACCCTACGATGAAATGATGATGATGAAGTTCAAGGTTATCAGTTGATCAAGAGCGTGGGATTTTATGAGATTGCATTTCCTTCTATCTGTCAGAATACACGTAAAAAATTATGATTTCTGAGTAATAAAAATACAGCAAGGCTATAATGATACAGATAATGACGCCCCTGGAGACATAAAAGGTAGGCCAGAGGCATTAGATAAGAAAGAGTGGAGGTGCGTGTCTATTTAATCTTAGAACTGACGACCCTATGATGAAATGATGATGATGATGAAGTCTAAAGTTATCAGGAGATCAAGAGCTTGGGGTTTTATGAGATTGCATTCCCGAGCTGTGGAAATCCAGCTGAATCATATATATAATGACCCCCATGGAGACGTAAAGGGCTAGTCAGAGGCATTGTATAAGGAAGAGCGGAGGTGCATCTCCAAATAGTCTTAGGACTGACAACCCTATGATGAAATTATGATGATGAAGTTTAAGGTTATCAGTTGATCAAGAGCGTGGGCTTCTATGAGATTGCATTTCCTTTCATCTATCGGAATACACGTAAAAAATTATGATTTCCGAGCTATGGAAATCCAGCTACGACATAATGGTACCTGAATGATACCGCCC
Source organism: Agrilus planipennis (assembly GCF_000699045.2). Classification (NCBI taxonomy): domain Eukaryota; kingdom Metazoa; phylum Arthropoda; class Insecta; order Coleoptera; family Buprestidae; genus Agrilus; species Agrilus planipennis. The sequence goes on along the minus strand of NW_020442461.1, from coordinate 750,200 downwards.
CTGGAGACATAAAAGGTAGGTCAGAGGTCAGATAAGAAAGAGTGGAGGTGCGTGTCCATTTAATCTTAAAACTGACGACCCTATGATGAAATGATGATGATGATGATGAAGTTTAAGGTTATCAGGAGATCAAGAGCTTGAGGTTTTATGAGATTACATTCCCGAGCTGTGGAAATCCAGCTGAATCATATATATAATGACTCCCATGGAGACGTAATGGACTAATCAAAGGTATTGGATAACGAAGAGTGGAGATACACCTCCAACTAGTATTAGGATTGACGACCCTATGATGAAACAATGATAATGATAAAGTATAACGTTATCATGTGATTAACAGCTTGGTCTCTTGTGAGATTGTATTTCCTTCTGTCTGTCGGCATATACGTGAAAACCTTGGTCATAATGATCTGTTGATTTCGCCGCTGATATCATACAGTTAATGACGCCTTTAGAGACATACAGGACTTGAGGACGTGAAGGGGTATGTCCAACTAGGGTTTTTGAACGGGTCCAACTGTTACGTATATCTTAGGTTGTAAATAAGCTTGCAGCTTGCTATAATAACAGCAATCAAACAGAATCGCAAAGCCAATATTTAAATTTGTGACATGCGGCAAACCAACGTAAAAAAAACAATTACCTATTAGCATAAGCTGGTAACCTATTTATTAAACCTAACAATAAAGTTGGACAATAAAATTTAAACTTCTTTATCCTGTGTGATGCTATTCAGCGGTTCGCGTAATGTGATAGACGAGTATTGATTGTGTGCGGATAGTATTGAAAGGATTTATTAGCGATCTTCGTATTTGCATAAGCTAATAATCCTAACCGGCCGTCCTTGATTAATATCGGAGAAGAGCAAGAACACGGATTCGAGTTGACTCCGTGTGATAAATATTTTTTTAACGTCTATGACCGAAACTTTTGTCATCGGATGAATTGTGTTATTAACCTCCTAACATGGGAAGCTTTATACACTTGTCGGTAGATTCCAAGATGTGTTCCAAAAATAATTAAAAAGGCATTATTTTTAAACGAACTTTAGCATAGATTGTGGTGAGATAGGATTTCTGGATCGGCGTTTTTGAGGTGCTACGTAATATCGGCATTAAGCTACGGATGAAGGAAGGCCTATGGTCCTGGGACGGCCTCAAAATTTTGGGAAGTCCTTTTTAATGAAATTCCAAAATAGGCCAATATGCCCTGTTTAGCAGCTCCGGACTTCCGACTGTATTAGTTGATTGGATGGAGGATGTTAAAGAGTAGAAAACCGAAGGCACAAGGGATTTCATAAAAATAATAGGTGAGATAGGTTGATAGGACACCTTCTTAGAGGTGAAGGGTTAGTTAGAGACATAGTAGAAACAGAAATAGGGGATGGACTTGGATTAGATTACTGTAAGCGGTGGGTTCAAAAAGTCGCTAATTCCAATGGTTTATGGTCAGCTTCTTTTCTTGTATCTGTCTCTCTGTTCACCTGTTTTCTGACTGGACAGGTTAATCCTTGAAATGGCTGAAACCGATTTTGATGGAACTTTACAGACATGAAGAGGAGGTTGTCAAAAATGCTTTAAGCTACTTTTATAAAAGTTGTAAAGATTTAGAAATAATTTTACGAAATCAAGTGTAAAAACTAGTACCTAGAAGATATATATATGAAAATTGAAGTGTTTAAATTGGCGAAACGTTGGTGCCTCCGTGGCGCAATCGGCTAGCGCGTTCGGCTGTTAACCGAAAGGTTGGTGGTTCGAGCCCACCCGGGGGCGCATTAAGTTTTTTCTAAGGGAATAATATAATAAGGGTGTTAATGTAGATATTATTTTTAAAATTTAGTAATCGGGTGATTGGTTGTTGCGTAAGTAATAATTGCTATCTGCTGCAGTATCATGCAGTAAAGTATGAAACCAATCAAGAAATTTTGTTATCTTTTGAATAAATTTTTTAGAAACGTATCTTTTCTTAGGCCACCAACATAACACACAATGCGCACCCAGTAAATCATCATATAGCTCATGCGTACAGATCTCTAGACAACTAAGGTTTCGCCTAACAAGTAGATGGCATCATCAGCTTGATACTCTTAAAAGTAGTTCGGTAGAACGTAATTTATAGATACAGAATGTTTATAAAAATGTAACAGGTAATATTTCTTCATACGCATGAGATGTTTAAAATCCATTGCCAAAAAGAAAATAAATAAATGGAAGAGAGTAGAGATAGAAAAATTGAGGAATTACTCATACCTTGGGTATAAGCTGAGTAATAATATTACAGAGGAGATGCATAGCACCAATCCGGTGATTAAGGGGAGGGCAATTATGGGAAGGATATTGGAGTTAGGTAAGAAATTATGTAAGGATGACTGGGGTAGGAGACTGATGTTATTCAGTGTGATGATGAAGAGGATGGTGTATGGGTATGGAAAGAAGAAAGCAGATGGAGGTTTTATATAAAAGATATATTAAGTTAATGCAATTAGAGCTACTGTAAGAAGGGAGACTAAATGTCGGAAGATGTAGGAAGAAGCGATAAAAAGGATAGTAAAATATGAGAAGTTAGGGGGGCTGGATGAAAGGGATTTCAGGAAGGAAGTATGAAGGAATAAGAACTGATGCTATTCTGATTCTGGTCTAAGGGCCGTCGTATGTTGGAGTTGCTTCTTAACGTTTCGCTAGCACGAGTGAGGAGCTTCTCCAGGGGACCTTCCATCTCTGATGTTGGATGCAGACTCGGTTCACCCATTGGCCGCAGAAACCTTTACTAATTTGGAGAAGGAAGGAATTGAAAATAAGAACTAAAAGTAAATACGACAGAAAGAGGGAGATGGCTTTGAAGAGATTGAAAATCAATCAGGAGTAGATAGAAATTGGCTTAAGGAAGAGACCTATATAGGTGAATTAATGAGGAACAGATGCAGGGAAATTATAAGGGCAAGTAAGAAAAATAGAGGTGTCCAGATTTTGTGGAGTGTCTGGCAAAGGGATTGGGTTCCAAGGAAGCAGGAAAATAAACATGCTAGCAAAATTTGGAACAGGGAATTAATGTAGGGGATGTAAATGTTAGGAGAAGGGAAGCTAAAAATACCATGGACTGGAAAGGTTAGAAATGAGGAAGTATTAGAAAGAATAAAGGAACGGAAGGCACAGTGGATGTCAATAAGAAATAGGTGAAATGGGTTAATAGGACACCTTTTCAGACATGAAGGACTACTTAGAGACATATTAGAAGCAGAAATAGGATTTACACGGAGGACATGTAAACCTAGATTAGATTACAGATAGATAAGTAAGGTGCTCTAGTTTTTGAGAAATGCTCAGATAGCCTGGAAATAGGAAGTTGAGATATGAGTCCAACCAGTGATGATGGTGATATTTTCAGATTGGTTGCCGATCAGAATTTTGAATTTGTTTTGCCATCTTTAAACAAACAGACACACGGATTTCGCTTATGGTTTGCACATTAAAATACCGTTATTCAAATAAATTCTATAATTTCATTGCTTAGGTACGATTAGTCCTATTAACGTGAGTCATGATAATAAAAAATATTCTCGCTCTTAATAATTGCAAATGCATTTTACATTTGATCTTTGGAGTCTGGCAGCTGTAACAGTTAACGGCCCGAGTGAGTTTCGTAATTGGTAACAACATTCCATATTAAGCGGCAAACTGTTTATTATAAAAGACCCATTGCCGCTTGTGGATATATCTGTACCGTGATTTTTTTCCACGTCAACTGAAATCCGTTTACAAAGATATTGACAAATGCGGTATGCGAAAAGCAATTATTGCAGCAGCCGTTAGTGTGTTAAAAGTTTACCTTTAATTTGTCACTTGAAAGTCATAGAACATAATTCCAATGAATGTGCTGTGTTTATACACGTGAAACCGCTAATACAAACCGTAAAATATTTCTCTTAATCATATCATGGGTTTTGGACCGTGAATCAACCAGGGAAATATTTGTAAAGATAGAAGAACTTGCTATGCACACACGATAATTTGTTCAATATTATAAGAGTCGACGAATGAGTTACAGTAAAATTGTCATGGTTGGGACCACCAGATGATGGAATATCATAAGATGATGATTCACGAATTTGATCAATCATTTCGATACAAGTGTCTGTGTGTTCCGCACCCAAAGGACCAGCGAAACCCCAAAGACTTCTAACTAAACAAATATAGAGATATCGACTTGAATTGTTAGAAGACGTTAACGTTGAATCAAAAATTATTTGTCATAGAGAGTAGAACGATCGCTTTTAAGGTCCATTTCACGTATTTAGGCATTCATTATCATAAGGTCGTCAGTCCTAAGACTGGTTGGACACGCACCTCCACTCTTTTAGGAGATTAACTCAGGACCTATTCTGAGTTAATCTCCGCATTTCCCCAAAACTAGAAAAAAAAACTTTTGGGTGTTTCATTCCCACCAGCCAGTAATGCTGGTGGGCGGGCAGTCCCTCTTGACCACGCCGGAAGGTAGGGCGGAAGGCCCTCTTCAGCCTGCTTTCCGGTATCGTGGGAATGGGTGGTTGGTGGTTCGGATGAGAAAGATGAGACGGACGAAAAGAAGACAGAAAGGAATGGAAGATTATCTGTGGAATATTATTGCCTCAGCATTTGCCTAAGTGATCCCAAGAATCCACACAAAAGCGGACCCGAAATAGAACCAGGGTACTACCGAATGCTAAACAATGGTCTAAACTTCTAGGCCACTTATTTTTGGGTGTTTCATTCCCATCAGCTAGTAATGCTGGTGGGCGGGCAGTCCCTCCGGACCACGCCGGAAGATAGGCGGAAGGCCCTCTTCAGCCTGCTTTCAGGAAACGTAGGAATGGGTGAGTTGTGGTTCAGGTGAGAAAGATGAGTCGGACGAGATGAAGACAGAAGAGAATGAAAGATTATCTGTGGAATATTACTGCCCCAGCATTTGCCTAAGTGATCCCAAGAATCCACACAAATGCGGAGCTGAAATAGAACCAGGGTACTCCCGAATGCTAAACAATGGTCTAAACCTCTAGGCCACTTCTTTTTGGGTGTTTCATTCCCATCAGCTAGTAATGCTGGTGGGCGGGCAGTCCCTCCAGACTACGCCGGAAGGTAGGGCGGAAGGCCCTCTTCAGCCTGCTTTCAGGAATCGTGGGAATGGGTGAGTGGTGGTTCGGGCGAGAAAGATGAGACGGACAAAATGAAGGCAGAAGAGAATGGAAGATTATCTGTGGAATATTACTGCCCCAGCATTTGTCTAAGTGAAGCAAGGAAACCACAGAAAACCTGGACCAAGGCAGACGGACCCGGAATCGAACCGACGTCCTCCCGAATGCTAAGCAGTGGTCTAGACCTCTAGGCCATGTTGCTCGGTCCTAAAACTAGATCATCCCAAATCCTTAACTTTTTGCGAACAGTAATCTAATCTAGGTTAACACCTTTTACTGCCTCTAATATGTCTCTGACTAGACCTTCATGCCTGAAAAGGTCTCTTCCTACCTCTTCATTTCTAATTTTCTCTATCCACAGTATCCTCATCATTCACCTTTAACAATCTTTTTCAAATTTCTAAATTAGTATCTTCTGCTTTATGTCCGTACTACTCCTTTCGTCCTGACTTATCTGACTTCCTAGATACCTAAAATCAGCCACTTAATCTAATTTTTCGTCCCCTGTATTTATATTTAGGCATTGTGCAAAAAATAACCAGGCGTACAAATTAATTATTTACTATAGGTGCATACATATAACGCCATTATGTCTTGTCATTCTAAACCAATGCCGCATATGTCCGATCCATTTAGCATACTGAAAAAGGGGTCGAAACCCTACAATATTTCAACGATAGGTGCTGTCGGTCAACGGACGAGGAGGCGCTTCGCCCCGATAATAATGCACATAGCATATATGCGAACGTGTCACTCCAAACAACATGTTATAGACAACATGTCATCCTGTTTATACAACGGTCAATTAAGCGTAAGGGCTCATACATCACACGAGGTGTTAGTGTCATTGTCTCTGAAATGTTTTTTATCTTTTCCATTCCACTATATATTTTTGCACCTATGCTATGTCCAACGATTTCGATTTAATACGTAGCACTAAAATTACAGTGGTTACTACTGTTTCTTCTAAATGTCAAGGGGTGTGTGATGCACTATTTTAATTGCTACAGTCGTTTCTCAAAAAAAAGTAACAGGTAGCTGTGTTCTAAGGAAAAGTTAGATAAGTAGTCTACGATAAATAAAAGCACACAAGTTAGTTGGATTGAGTACATCTCAGTAACTTGTCTAAATTTGAGGCCTTATGCTAGCAAAAGGGGTGTAGACAGGAGCGATGAGGGTTTCCGAACTACCTCAAGCGGTGAAGTTCAGTTATACGAACGAGCTCGACCAGAAATTGAAGAAATTGAACAAGACTTTGTGATATAAATGCCAATCTTGCAGGAGGGGTTATTGTTTGATGTCTGGAATTGTCTTTATAAAGAATCGCTGCATACTTCTCATTTGCAGCGAGTACTAGCCTTTCAGCAAACTGATTTTCAGTCATGAGAAGGTTTATGACAGTGGTTTTGAGTAAAAAGTTCTGCAGATTATGAATTTTCATAGTAGTCATTACTAGTGTGACGCTAATCCACTCTTACTACTCCGGATCTAGCTCAGATGGACCTTTTTGTATGGCATTATATGGTACAGCTCATGTATCAAACCCGAGTGCACTATATTCAATGATGTGCATGACCATGTAATGAACGTTGCAATTGGTATTCGTCAAATGCCTCACAGAAATAGTTTTGGTGGACATCTTGAAGCCTGTCTTCTAGCATGTGGTTCTATTTTTGACCAATTTTGGTAGTGTATGTATGTGTGTTTATTGTGTAGTTCCCAGAACCATTTAAATGGTCGATAAATACCTAAGCGGTAAGTTCTTTATGATTGTTTTAGATGTTCTTATCGCAATTCGTTGTACTAGATGATTTAGTGGTACTACACTCACGTTGTCAAATCACATCCAGGACCGGCTTGTGATTGTAACTTGTGATTTTATTACTAATTCTTTTGCCCCTTAACAACGCTGCTTTACCCATTATGCGATTCCTTATTGCGTCTAGTTGATTCTCTTCAAAGCTCTGCACCTTTGTCATTTTATAGGTACAATAAAATTTCGAAAATCAGTTTTAAAAGTTAAAAAATAAACAACCTGTTTATGATAGATCGAGTTGTACATATGTTACATATACGTATGTAAATGTAATAATAATTTAACCGCCCACAATTCGCAATTAGTTGATATATTTCATGTGTGACATATAAGGAAAAATCCATTATGTAATATCGTTTATCAGCTTATTTTAATCACTTAATCCGTAATAATAACCGCTACCGCTATAACTCACCATCCGACTAATGGGAAGTGATCATTCCATAAGGAAGTGATTTTTGTTTTTGTTAATAACATTTATAGAAGATAATTTATTATATTTTACAGTATGTACACAACTGTAATATGTCTAACTGGTTCAAGTAATGTATATTAATTTTTTTTTGGTTGTTTATTAAATTTTTATTTAGGATTTTCAAAATAGTTCATAATTTATTACTATGGGAAACAGTTTTTCATCATCATCATAAGGTCGTCAGTCCTAAGACTGGTTGGACACGCACCTCCACTCTTTCCTATCCTGAGCTAAACTTCGCATTTCCTTAAAACTAGAACAACGGCCCACATCCTTAACTATTTGCGAACAGTAATCTAACCTAGGTCTACTTCTACCCCTCCTAACTCCTGTTTCTGCCTCTAATATGTCTCTGACTAGACCTTCATGCCTAAGAAGGTGTCCTACCAACCTTTCTCGCCTATTTTTTATTGACTTCCATAGAGTCCTCTGTTCTCCTATTCTTTCTAATACCTCTTCATTTCTAACCTTTTCTACCCACGATATCCTCATCATCCGCCTATAACACCACATTTCGAACGCTTCTAACCTTTTCTTTTCCGCCGCGCCCACTGTCCATGTTTCGCACCCGTACAATGCCGTGCTCCAAACATACACCTTTAACAACCTTTTTCGAATTTCTAAATTAACCGTTCGCGAGCATAGAAGTTACTTCTTTTTATTTTGAACAGTTTTTATGGCAATTTTAATTATTAAGGATAATTATGTACTAAGTGTGGTCTTATCTAGGTCTCTGCTTCTCTTTACTCCTGTATCTGCCTCATAGTACTTTTCCTGCTGTCTTACCAAAAATAGTGAAACGTCTTTGAATTATTCAACGGATTCATTTATGGATAACTAACTGACCCTATAAATTCCCACTTGAGGCGCCTTAAATAATTCTAATCACATTTTACATTCTGTAATACCATTTGGAGTTTAGAATAATTTTATTATGTATGTGTGGCATAGGCACGTATATAATCGTATCATGTATTAACATCTTTTGGCGTTAGTGTAAGTGCATAATTAAATAGAATCTGTCAATCGCATACATGGACATAGAGGCGCCTACCGTGCTTAAAAGTAAGACTTGACATAAATAATGCGATCAATATCGCATATTATTAGTTTTTATTAGATTCTCATCACTGTTGGCATATGTGATGCATTGGACAACTCTGTATTTAACATGTCAAAAAGATGATTCGTCAACTCATGCATCACAGTTATTATAATCGTGAATATTCTGATACAAAACTTGAGTCATTAAAAAATCCTGAAAAAAAATCAGGTCTTCCTGTGTCCCATTAGATTTCCTACCTTCCTATGTCTTCCTTTCCTTGTTAACTTCGAATTTTATAGAGCATCCTTTGTTCTCCAACCATTTCCATAGTATTTTCATCATCATCCACGCGACTCTGCTCCAACGTCCAAACACTTTTACCAATCTTTTTTCGAGTTTTATGTAAATGCAGGTGGTAGGAGTCATTAAAACTAATGGCTTACTTGATTTAACTTCCTGGTTTCACCTTAATAACCCTTGCAACGGATGCATTTTTGTAACCTCCAATTTGCATTTAAATTCACCAGCTCGTTGTATGTCAGGATTAGCTTGCATCAGCCAATTGCAAGTACGCTGAGAACTTTGTAACATATGCTCCGTAAAGGTTAAGTACATTCACGCATTACACGTAAATTAGTTTTGTTTGAAAATTGTTAAAGATAAGATTTATTATTGACACTAATAAATGGTGCATTTTGAAATGATATTCCGCAGTATGCAGTATGTTGTTTATAAGAACAAAGGCTTTCACGGCCGGAATCCATAGTAGAATGAAGAGTCGCTGTCGAGACTTCGAGATATAATCTACGTTCACGTTGTCAACGCAGCACTACCACTGAGGATGTCAGCCGCAGTTGCTGACGAAACGTCTAGACACAACAGTTCACTTAGACCACGGCCCTATAGCCCGAATCTTCATTCTACTATAGGGTTTTTTTTTTTGTGGAAATGAAAGACAGTTTTCGTATAATAAACAAATACTTAATCGTTGTGTTATCCGGTAAAAGCTCAAAAAAAAACGATTCCTTTAAAATCCCACCAAACAGACAGCATCACCTTTTTTTGGTGAATATTGGCTTTGGAAATCGTTTGAGCCGGTTCATCTTTTTTGCTCCATGACCTCTTGCGTTTGACGTTGTTGTATACAACCCATTTTTCGTCCCCAGTGATGATGCGCTTCAAAAACGGATCATTTTCGTGACGTTTGAGAAGCGAATCGCAGACGTCAATGCGGCGACACAGATTTCTCTCTGTGAGAACATGGGGAACCCATACATCGAGCTTCGAGGATAATCCCAGGCCTTTCAAGTGGTCATAAACTGTTGAATTTGATAAATTTAACCTCAATCCGATCTCACGTGTTGTTATTCGCCGGTTCACATCAACTAATGCCTTTATCGCGTCTTTATCAGCTTCAACCGGCCTTCCCGAACGTGGTGCATCTTCGACATCAAAATTGCCGGATCGAAATTTAGCGAACCAGTTCTGGCACTGGCGTACTGTCAACACACCTTCTCCATACACATCAGTCAATTTCTTTCTGGCTTGAACAGCATTTTTACCCTTTCTGTAGTAAAACAGTAAGATATGTCGAAAATGCTGCTTATCGCTCTCCATATTTAAAAGGGCACCAACCAAAAACTACTGCGTAGAATTAATTGGAATTTTTCACACACAAGCCTTGCTATATGAGCTCTCAAAGCATATAAAAATTATACGGCTTAAATGTGAAGTTGGGTGCAAAAGAATACAATTAAATCCTCTGTCGGGAAAAAACGAAATGACTTTCCGAACAACCCTATACTAAGTTGTTTATGTTTACCTTAGGCGTTGGACAGCCGGCATTGTTTAGTTTAGATCACATCCATGTGTAACTGCTCTATTCTTATAGCAATTCACTGTACTCAAAGACCTAGTGATACTACACCCACCACATCTAAGTCTCTTCCGTTGTCGGGATTATTATCCTGTAAATTTGACACTGACTTCCATGACTCCCTTTGTCTATGGCTAAATACAAAAGATTATAAAACAGAATCCCTAAAGGCGTTTTGAGCAGGGTCGGTGTTACTGTCAAAAGAGAGCACACTTAAAAATTTTCCGGAATTACGAGAAGTAAACCCTGACTTCACAGATTTTTGTATTCAGTTGTCCAATAACTGCCTTCTTGCTCTATATTATTACGTTGACTTGTAAACAGAAACATTGTATTTTTCTCGAGTCCTTTTCAAAGTTTACTGCCTTTGAAAGGAATAAAAAAAGTAATAAAAAGTTTCTGAAAAGTACAATGGCCAGCTTTCTATACGTACACACCACATGTATAGAATGTCGATGGACGTTCAGTTAAAAGAATCATTCAATTATTCATTAGAAGCAATACTTTCTTATATATACGGTATTATCTATGCATTCTGTTATTGCTTAACTACTTAAACATTTAAATACGTTTGTAAAAACGTGCTTGAACTAGATCATTAGAACGATAAAATTGAATGATTAGAATGGATTTGATCTAAGCGGGCATAATAGACAAAAGATAAGGAAATATACACAGTTAGAATTGCCAAATTAAAATAATGTAGGTACATTGTCTAATGCATAAATTAAGGTGTTTTTGATCGTGTTGCATAGTTTTAAAACCTTAAATTATGTCTAGGTGTATATACACTAACGGCGAGTTGATAGCATAGCTTAGAGATGCTATGTTACTTGCGATATTCTAGAGATTTTGAGAATTCGTTTAGTTTAGGATAATTTACAATGAAGCGTTTGATATTTTCGGATAGACGTGGTTAAAAATGTTTATAAATACGTTCGGGCTGTCACAAACTACAAGACAACACAAAATAGGTATACAAATTCATTTCTTTTGTTGCCAAGGGTCGCGTTACTGGATTTACATTTACCATGACGTGTTCTGAGGTTAGTCAGCTGACTAATCCCATTTAAGACAAATGCCTTACAGTCAGAACACAGTCGTGCTTTTTGGTAAAAAAGCACGGAACATTTGTACATGTAACCCCCGTGTTATGTCTTCAGAAGATGATAAATCATTGCAAGTAGACCCTATGCGAGAGTGAGAACTTTTCAGTACTACAAGGTGTGCTCGAAAGGTTTACCAACATTAAATAGATAAATTGTAATGTCGATTGTGGGAGTATAAACTCTAAAGCAAAGAAGAATAATTATGTTAATGTATTTAATGTTTTAATTTCACAATGGGGAGCAAGTAGACTGCGGGTTTGTTCTCTACCTATTGCTTCCCGTAGGATAAGACTTAATACCGCACAGAAGAAAAATATAAAGCAAAGAAAAAGGTTGTTGAAGGTGCAGGTATGTCTGGAATTCGGAAAATTGGAAGGTGGGTGCGGCGGAAAAAAAGGTTAGAAGCATCCCAAATGTGGTGTTACAGATAAATGATGAGGATACCGTGGATAGAGAAGGTTAGAATTGAAGAGGTGTTAGAAAGAATAGGAGAACAGAGGACTCCATGCAAGTTAATAAGAAATAGGCGAGATAGGTTAGTAAGGCACCTCCTCAGATATGAAGGTCTAGCCAGACATATTAGTGCCAGAAAAAGAAGTTAGGAGGGGTAGAGGTAGACGTAGATTAGATTACTATTCGCAAATAGTGAGGGATGTAGGTTGTTCTAGTTTTAGGGAAATGCGAAGATTAGCTCAGGATAGGAAAGAGTGGAAGTGCGTGTCCATCCAGTCTTAAGACTGACAACCTTATGATGAGAGGCGAATGATGAGGATACCGTGGGTAGAGAAGGTTAGAAACGAGGAGGTTTTAGAAAGAATAGGAGAACAGAGGACTCCATGGCAGTTAATAAGAAATAGGCGAGATAGGCAGGTAGGGCACCTCCTCAGATATGAAGGTCTAGTCAGAGACATATTGGAAGCAGAAACAGGGGTTACGAGGAATATAGGTAGACCTATATAAGAACAAAAACTTGCACGGCCGGAATCCATAGTAGAATGAAGATTCGGGCTATAGGGCCGTGGTCTAAGTGAACTATTGTGTCCAGACGTTTCGTCAGCTACTGCGGTTGACATCCTCAGTGGTAGTGCTGCGTTGACAACGTGAACGTAGATTATATCTCGAAATTTCGATAGCTGACGAAACGTCTGGACACAATAGTTCAGTTAGACCACGGCCCTATATCCCGAATCTTCATTCTACTATAGGTAGACTTAGTTTACATTACTGTTCACAAATTATATTATTTATTAAGGATGCGAGATTTTCTCATATTTTAGCTCAAGATAGGAAATAGTGAAGATTCGTGTCCAACCAGTTTTAAGCGTGATGACGTTATGATAATTTTACTTCCTCAACATTTTTGTCTGAAGTGCATTCAGCTGTAATCTTTCATGCGGTCGAATATTTTTATCATTGTAGAAACTGGGTTGCATATTAAGTGATAACCATTGAATATATGTGTGTGTGTGTGTATGTGTGTGGGTGGTTAGAGAGGCGCCTGACCTGAAACAGATTTTGAACGTACGAAATTAGCATATGCTTGAAAACACGATAGCAAAACATAGAAACGATAACAAACCGAAAGCTAACCGAATGAAAATATATTCACATATGTAAAATATTATTATTATTTGGGTGGCCCGTTTTTGCGAACTGTTTTTAATTACCTTTTTTTATTTTGGGTGAAAATTTGTTTTTAAAGTAGCTAAAGACGAGAGGGCGGGCGCCCTGACTCAAATAAAAAAGAGGTTGTAACTTTAGTCGTTCTAAAGCAACTCATGTTGTATTTAGACTCCATCTGTTGTGTTATATCAAACTAATCAATAGATAAGAATTGCGGACATCACGATTGAAGTTTATTGCTAGGAAAATTTCCTTTTTAGAGAAAGAGTGTTTTTCTATACGAAAGTATAATGATACGTTGTTAGATCTTTCTGGGTTCTTCATTTACGACAAAAGAATTAGTAACATTGTACATTATTTACCGACGTACCTATTTGTAGATTTTAATCTGCCTGTAGGCAATAAACATGTTGTTCATGAAGGCTAGCAACTCTTTATTCTTCAATCTAGATGGCATCTCAAGTAAATTACTTAATTTGTACTTCCTGAGAGACTTTAATCAAATAGGTATATTATCATTATCATCATCATCATAAAGAAGATCAAAATAGAAGGAGGAGACTGTGGTAAATGTTAATTAAAAAATTAAAAGGAATTAGGGGTGAGTATTCCTTTTAATTTTTTAAATAAAGAAGATCATCCCATATCCTTGATTATTTGTGGACAGTAATCTAATCTAGGGTCTACTGCTCTATATCTGCTCGTATCTCCTGTTTCTGCCTCTAATATGTCTCTGACTAGCCCTTCATGCCTGAGAAGGTGTCCTACCAACCTAAATCGCCTGTTTCTTATTAATTTCCATAGTGACCTCTGTTCTGCTATTCTTTCTAGTACTTCATCATTTTTAACCTTCTGTATCTGCAATATTCTCATCATACGCCTGTAACACAACATTTCGAATGCTTCTGACCTTTTCTTTCCCGCTGCGCCCCCCGACCATGTTTTGCACCCTTACGTGGTCGAGCTCCAGACATACAATTTAACAATCTTTTTGTTCTTTTCATTGAAGGCGACTCGATCCTGCGCTATCCTCTGTTTTATATCTCTGCTGCTTCTTCTATCCTCAGTTATCTGACTTCCTTGATACGAAAAATCAGTCACTTCTTTTACAAAAAGGCGTAGAATTGAAGTGACGTATTTTCCGGTTTCTATACTGAATACGTACGTCCATTTTCCATAGTTTTCGCAGTTAAAAATGAAGTCAATCGCAGTTTCAGACGAGTTTTGATAATTCGAAAAAAGCGATGGACTATATCTACTTTTCAAATTTTATTTATTTTTGTCGTGGTATTCTTAGATCACTCATGTCCTTCCTTCCGGCATTTGTGCATACGCTGTCAACATTCTCTTCTTACCTAATAATATCGTCTGTACCTTGAATTAGCAGCTCGAACTAAAATCGTTTAGATTTCAGGTTACGGTGAATTTAAAATTATCAAGAAGGCGCTAAAAGATAAAATAAACACCTAGTCGGCCCAGGTATACTTTTAAATAAACAAACTACACACAAAAATTATTGGAATAGTGCAGTTTTATTTTAGAACCGTTTTAAGAACCAACCGAAAATAGTTTCTTATTTCCTATTTGTCTCAAGAAAAGGGGTCAGTGTTTGAAACTGACCTTAACCTGGATAAGGGTACAATATTTAATAACACCTTTTGGTTTTTAAAATTCAATTGGATTAATTCTGCTGAAGTGTAATTGAAATTCTTGTTGCATCTTTTACAATAAATTCCACTCTGCGCCGTTAACAATTGGTATTATGCATATTATATTTAACACTAGGTATATACCGTCATTGTACAAACATAAACAAAATTCTACTGAATTTGAATTGAATTGAAGCCCCCACTGTGAATTGAATTAACGTTTTACACCTCTATGCACTTTCGTAGACCATATACAAAGGTTGATCAATAACATTGGACAACCGTTTCCAATGAAGCATGACAATTGCCATGGCAATCTCCCGTACCATGCCCTATCCATGATAGACATATTGACATTACATTTAAACACGTCAAACACATCAAAGGTCTCGATTTTGATTTAAAAAATCGTCCTGCAAACACTAATTCCTATCATCAGAGTAGATAGCTTCGCAAATTATCATTGCAAATGGATATATTATCACAGATATAAGAACATTATCATACATATGTGATACGTTTCTAATATCTTCTTCAAATCAGAAACCTACTGTGTCTGAGTCTTTGTCACCGATCCTTGTATACAGAAAGATAGAAAAGAAGCGAAAATTTATTGCAGCTATGTACATATAAACATATAGAATGCCCATAAACGTATGCATAATCGCCGATGTTCACATTTTCACAGATAATTTCTTATGATAATAGCATGGAAATTCTTGCGCATCTTGGTACGTGATGTATACACAATGTGGTCAATAAGTTCCAGGACTGCCGTCTGTGCTTCCTTCTTCCTTCACAACATACTTGTAGGTAGCTCATCTTGTAAAGACAATGTGTGTGTGTGTGTTATTCTTACCGTTTTAGAATGGACCGTGTTTTTGAGTGGCTTCCATGTTTAAAGTGGAAAACAATTGCTTGAGGATGGCTAGAGATCAGGCATTGAATTGGACATCACCAGACTTCTTCTTCACTTCTAAACTAAAATTGAAGATAAAGGGAGAGTGATGCGAGTTTGTTGATGTGATTAAGAATTCAGTAACGCTTGAGCTCTATCTCATTACAGACGAAACGTTTCAGCGATCTTTTGTTTATTTGTATGATCGTTCTAAATTCTGACTTCTTCCTCTTTCCTAAGTTGAAATTAAAGAGGAAGGGGAGCGAGACAGATTAGTTGATACCATTAAGAAGGCGATGATCAGTGAGCTTAAACTCATTGAGGGCAAAGCACTTCAGCGATCATTTGAATATCCGTATAGTCGTTCTGAGCATTGGATTGAGTTGGACTCCTCCTAACTTCTTCCTCTTCTCTACGCTGTAATGGGTGATGGGGACCGATAGGAATTGCTTGATGCAATTAAGAAGGCAGTGACCAATATATAATCGTTCTAAGCGTTGCATTGAAGTGGGCATCACTTAACTTCTTCTTCATGCCTAACCTGAAATTGGAGATGAAGGGAGATACGATGCAAGTTGGTTGATACAATTGGGAAGACATTTGGAATATCTTTATAATCATTCCGAGCGTTGGATTGAGTTGGACGCCTCCTGACATCTTCCTCTTCTGTACGCTGTAGTGGATGATGGGGACCGTTAGGAATTGCTTCATGCGAGTAAGAAGACAGTGCCGAATGAACTCAGCCTCATTAAAGACGAAGCGTTTGAACAATCCCTTGAATCTTTATATAATAGTTCTAAGCGTTGCATTGGATTAGGCATCACTTGACTTCTTCTTCATCCCAAAACTGAAATTGGAGATGAAAGGAGATACACGATTGGGAAAGCATTGACGAGTGAACTCAGCCCTGTTGAAGGTGAAGCATGAAGCAATTAACCGATTCTTTGAATATCTGCATAATCGTTCTGAGCGTTAGATTAAATTGGACACCTCCTGACTTCTTCCTCTTCTCTGAACTGTAATGGATGATAGAGACCGATAGAAATTGATTGATGCGATATGCAGAAGGCAGTGACGAATGAACTGAATCTCATTAAAGGCAAAGCGTTTCAGCGATTCCTTTAATCTTTATATAACCGTTCTAAGCGTTGCGTTGAATTGGACATCATGTGACTCTTTCTTCATTTTTAACCTGAAATTGGATGTGAAGGGAGATGCGATGCAAGTTAGTTGATATTATTGGGAAGGCTTTGACGAATGAACTCAGCCTTGTTGAATGCGAAGCGTTTTATTGAGTTGGACGCCTCCTCACTTCTTCCTCTTCCCTACGCTGTAATGGATGATGGTAACCGATAGGAATTGCATCATGCGATTAAGAAGACAGTAACGAATGAACTCAGCCTCATTAAAGACGAAGCGTTTGAACAATCCCTTGAATCTTTATATAATCGTTATAAGCATTGAATTGGATTGGGCATCACTCCTTCTTCATGCCTAAGCTGAAATTGAAGATGAAGGGAGATGCGATGCAAGTTGGTTGATACAATTGGGAAGGCATTGACGAATGAACTCAGTCTTGTTGAAGGCGAAGCATTTCAGCGATCCTTGGAATATCTGTATAATCGTTCTGAGTGTTGGATTGAGTTGAACGTCTCATGACTTCTTCCTCTTGTCTACGCTGTAATGGACGATGGAGACCGATAGAAATTGCTTGATGCGATTAAGAAGGCAATGACAAATAAACTCAGCCTCATTGAGGGCGAAGCGTTAAAGCGATTCCTTAAATCTTCATATAAGCGTTGCATTGAAATGGGTATCACTGGACTCCTTCTTCATGCCTAAGCTGCAATTGAAGATGAAGGGAGATGCGATGCAAGTTGGTTGGCGCGATTGGGAAGGGATTGACGAATGAACTTAGTCTTGTTGAGGGCGAAGTATTTCAGCGATCCTTTGAATATCTGTTTCATCGTTCTAAGCTTTGTGTTGAGTTGGACACCCACTGACTCTTTCCTCTTCCCTATGCTGGAATTGATGATGAAGGGGAAGCTATACGAATTGGTTGATATGATTAAGAAGACGAAAACGAATGAACTCCACCTTCTTTGAAGTTGAAATTTGATAATTTGTATAACCATTAGCCTAGTCCTGGAACTTATTGGCTACACTTTGTAGTTGCACTCCCTATTCGCATAGGAAAGGACAAAAACTTTCACCCCATGACTGGCAGCCGCCTGCGTTTCTCCTTCTTCTTCTTGTGTATATTTCTTTGGCGTAAGCTGTAAGCATTCGGGTGGCGATGGGGGCAGCAATGGAAGGCGGCAGGCAGGCAAGGAGAGAATCATGCATTGCACTAAATATACACCAGTCAGCATTCAACCGCTGTAAGCGGTCGCGGTAGCCTGTCAGTATGTAGGCTGTGAGCTTAATAAACGGACAGACAGTCGTCGTGCAAGAACGTGTGCCACAGCCTACCTCCGCATATATGTTACGTCCGTCTTTTGTCCATAATGTTGCGTTTACAAACAAAGATATCCATGATATTAGCGAGTTGTTGCATTGTTTAAACAAAGACCGGCCAATGCAATCCAACAATAAGAGAGAAACGAAATATAATTAATTTATTGTTGATGAATGAGTGCATCTCGTACGTATGACGTTTATTAGGTTTTGTGTTGTGGTTTAAGTGCAACAAATATCTCTCGTTCGCGTTTGTGTTAACGAAACAATGAAACGACTTATCTAAATACATTACTTAACCGTATACTGCAATAATAACAGGGTGATTGTTGGATTGTTGAATATTTATACAGACAAGAACTAATAATAAAGTAAAATTGACAAACGATAAGCCAAAATGTGCACCACGTTGCTGTATCGGTACAAATGCTCCTCGGTGAAACTGAAAGTGATTTTCGCGAGAGAACCAATGTTTTTCTGTGCCCTTTTTCTGTTGTTGCTTATTAGTGTTGTTCAGTCCGCGGGTATTGAGAGTAACCGAATAAGGAGGGAAATTTTCGAAGACCGAGTGGTAAGTCTTGTACTGACTGCTGTACAACATTTTTTTTTAAATACTTTTGCGTTTATTTGCTCTTGTAAAACAAGACGTTTCGGAGGTATGTTACGTAAACTCAGTGGTGGAGTCTCAAGAAAATCTCATCAAAACTGAGTATTCGCATTAAAAAATTATCTAATAATCTAATTATTTAACAGTAATGGTTATTTAAACTATTGAAATACGTTTATGTACTTGGCAGTGGTTGTAATTCTTTGCCTTTTTTCCCCCATAATCCCCGTATGATACGCCTTTGCTTTTTGTACGCATACTTCATTTGTTTTCTTAATTATCGCAAAAATTTTTGGTTGTATAACAAGTTAGCTGCTGTTTTAATCGTAATAACAGTTATTGTTGATAAAAAAAATAAACTAACGCCATCAAAAGTTGTTTGTTTATCTACTTACAAATATAAACAATGTGTTTATATAATTTTTGGTGAAAAATGAATTTTTCAACTTTAAATAAGATTGGCGAGTACAATTTTGAGAATATTATTCCACGATTGTTTATTTATCCGAGTGGCTCTTATTGTAAAGCATCCAATGAAACAATATGCCGTGAACTTTGAAATTTGCTTACAATTAATAGGCATTTTGCACTTTTTATACCAAGTACACAAAATAATTAGGTATAAGATTTGATGAGGAAATAATTAGCATTCGTTTTCATTTACGAAGACCGTCAATTTTTGTACAAATGTAGTAACTGTTCCAACACTTGCCCAATCGTTTTTCTTAAGTTAAGTTCCCTTCTGTATTTTTTGTTCGGCCTTTTCTGTGAAATCCTTGAGCTAAATACTTATATGGAAGAACCAGCATTTTCTTGCCAGATCGATACTTCCTTATGAGTGTATTTATCTACTTTTGTTGTGTCATATTTTTTGCCTTAACACATTTACCTATAACAAGTAAACTTTTTCACAGAAACGATATAATAATGTAGTTCTTTTTACAATACTTTTCTTGTTTTTACCTTTTATAGAAAACAGAAAGGTATCAATCGAACTTTGTAGCGCCTAACTAAGAGAAAACAATTTTCATTATCAATTTATTATTGTCTCTTAATAATAATATTGTTAAACAGCACATACTCTACGGTCCTGATGACACTGATATATTTTTTAACAAAATTGCATGTACAATTGGTCCCATTAGTGGCTTGTGTAATGTATTCCCTAGCAGTATTTTTCATTAGCATATACCATACAGTCCTGATGTGGCTTGTAATCTTTGTTCTGTTATCTTTTTAAACAAAAGTTTCAAGCTGATAGTAGTATCTTTTGTTATTCTTTTTTAGTAAAAATAAAATTTAATCGAGTCTGGTTCCACGTATGCCTCGTCAACTTTAAAATCAGCATACATTTAATAAATACGAAAAATTCCTGACCTTTCTTATCAGTTCCTGCTGAATTGCATTATAAAATTTTGCCATGATTATTTTCTAAAAGGATAATATAAGAATATTGCAATTTTCATCTTTGTATTTTACATGGTATCAGCTAAAATTGGTGTTCTTTACATTTTGCATTGTTTTTAAACAAAGGCGATATATTCTTATCACTCGAACATAAATTATTATACTAATTAATCATTAAATTTTTCTAAAAATCTGAACTGTTCTCGAATTACATTAGATCATTTTAAATAAACCCACTTCCCCCACCCCCACCCCCGCTCGTGCCACCCATGAGTCCTTGCAGGTCATCACTGCAATATTTTAAGAAAATAAGTGATAAATTTCGCATAAATTAGCCAGTTTTTTACGTGTATTTATCTAATTACGTAATCGACTGTGTTTAATATCAGTATTAATCAAATTGAAGAAAAAATAGATTTATTTAAACACGGCCATTGAGATAGCTCCACTTAAAAGAAAGAAAAAACACAGGTGGTGGAATGAGGAGTGTGAAATAGCCCTGAACTTAAGACTGCAAAAATGGAAGAAGTGGTATACGACCAAAAAAAATCAGGACTATATCGAATTTAAAACACAAAGATCGCAAACGGCCAAAGTAATAAGAACGGCAAAAAGAAATTTTGAAAAGAACCAACTTATACAAATCGAGGAGAACTTCAGGAAGAACAACACCAGATCATTTTATAGAACATTTAAGCAAAACATTCAGGGATACCAACCCCAAAATCTATGCTTTAAGAATGAGAATGGGAAGTTGGCACTTAACAACCAAGATAACTGCAATATACTAGCACAATATTTTAATAAGCTCTTAAACTGTGAAGAACCGAAAGAGAGGTTTGACAAAATTGAACCAGAATACGTGTTCAAGGACTCAGATCCACCTGATTTGTCAGAGATCCAACAAATCATAAAAAACCTAAAAAATGATAAAGCCCCAGGGGAGGACTCTATTGTGGCTGAAATGTGGAAACATGTAGATACAAAGATGGTCCAAAAGCTGCACAGTGTCATCCAAAACATCTGGATAACAGAGAAGATACCCGAGGAATGGAAAACAGCCCTAATACATCCTATACACAAAAAGGGGGACAGAACGGATGTCAATAATTATAGAGGCATCTCACTGCTTCCAGTAACATATAAAATTCTATCGAAGGCAATACAAAACAGGCTGGATAAACAGCTAGATCACCAATTGGGAGAGTATCAAGGGGGATTCAGGAAAGGCAGATCATGTGCTGAACAAATTCTGAATTTAAAACTCATAATTAATTATAAAAAAATGAGAAACCAAGACATTCACATAACATTCGTGGATTTTAAGAAGGCATATGATTCCGTAGACAGGGAGACCCTTTTCAATACCTTGGAAGAATTTGGCGCTGACAGGAAGACATTGGCTATTACTAAGCAAACTCTTACTGACACAAAATCAAAAATGAAATTTCTAGGAGAAATTTCAGAACCCTTCGAAATCAAGACAGGAGTAAGACAAGGGGATGGACTATCACCACTACTGTTTAACTGTACACTTGAAAAAATTATGAGAGAATGGAGGAAAAAAATGGAAACAGAAGGAATACAGAAAGTCAAGATAGGAAGAAAGAAAGACGGTCTGGAGTTCGATTGTTTGGCATTTGCAGATGATCTAGCGATCTTGGCTGTTAGCTACGAAGACGCAGTAAAGCAAATTAATATCCTAAAGGAAACAGCTGAAAGAGCAGGGCTCCTCATATCTTTCGAGAAAACAGAATACATGACAAATGTTGAGCAAGGCCCCAAATTCCTTGAAACTATATACGGGAAAATAAAGAAAGTCGCAAAATTCAAATACCTTGGAGAAATAATCCAATCGAATGGATTAGATAAAGAAGCCAACATGGCAAGAACAAGAAAAATGGAAACCGCGTTCCATTTGACAAAAAATGTCTATAATAAAAAGTCCATCTCTCGAAATACGAAACTGAAACATTACGACACTGTGATTAAACCAGAAGGCTTATACGCTTCTGAATGCCTGGCGATGAACACAGCCAAACAGTTAGATGAACTCGAGAAGAAGGAAAGGAAGGTAATTCGAAAAATCCTCGGACCAAACTATGAAGATGGTAAATGGAAACTCAAAAGTAACAGGGAACTATACGAGAAAACAGAAAGAATAACGGACACAATGAGGAAGAGGAGAATAACATTCTATGGACACTTGAGCAGAATGAATGATGATAGACTAACAAAACAATTATTTGATTATTTTGATAAAAACCCAAAAACGCATATGCCATGGTTCAAGGGGGTCAAGTCTGACCTGGAGGAAATGGGGATAACAAGGATGGATGTGGACAACAGAGAGGTATTCAGATCAAAGGTTAAAAACTTTGTTGGTTTTCAAGCTAAGCTAAAGAAGAAGACAGGAGGTGTATGGACAGAAGAAAGACGAAAGCAACAAAGCGAAAGGATGAAGGACTACTGGAGGATAAGAGCAAGAGAGAAAAGAAAATCATGAATAGTTGTTTTCCGTGGTCCCTAGATGGCCGGATTCGAAAGAAGAAGAAGAAA
>NW_020442461.1:704241-726786 GCF_000699045.2 Agrilus planipennis | reverse complement strand
TCCACTATTAAGTAACTAACAATGTCATAGGATTTCATATATTTAATATATATATAATTAAGTTAAAAATCGACGGATCGTTAACCTTGTAGGTCGGTTGGTCGTCTCTAGATTTTTTCCCTCATTAATTTGAGGTAGTTTGTAGTGAGTAAATGATTTTTCAAATTAATATTGCATATTAATTCACTATTAAGTAACTAACAATGTCATAGGATCGTCTTGGGATGTTCTTTTTTCTTTTCAAGCATTTCGTAAGGAGGCGCCTTTTTGACGCAATTGTGGAAGGAAACGCGGTGCTTAAAATGTTACCCGTATGGAATGGCTAAATGGCAATTTCAATAACCAAGGGCCATCGTACGTATAATGATGCGAACAAAATATGTAGTTTATTTAATGTATTGTGGAAATGTAAATGAAACGGATGGGATTGCTTGGATGTGCGAAATAATAATAGTAATAATAAAGCACGCGCGGAATAAAAACTGGAAGCGATTAATTCGAAAGGAAGACGACACGACTGTACGGACGACGATGGGAGGGTTAATAACCCTATAATTTGCCAGTTGTTTCAGACAACAATAAGTGCAACACCCTCTGTTGTTTCAACCGGCCAAACGACGACGGCTGCCCGATGCGGCCAGCAGTGCGTCTGCAACGCTTAATTAATTTAATTCTCATTCCGCGTGCGTTCCGCGAACTCGTGAAATTACAGCGCTATTATTATTTATTATTATTATTGTCGTTTTTAACATACAAATGGGATCCGTTTCACGCATACAAACGGCGACAGCGTTTGCATTTCGAACGCCACTTCGCATTTCGTTCTCGAAATAGATCGATCCATACGTTCCGTCGAAGATCGAGCACGACGAATGCATCCAAGCAGCGATCGAATTAAAGGTCCCAGTAGGCTTTTAGCTTTTACATGGTTGGAATATATCAACAATCGAAACAGTTGCATCACAAATATGTTTGAATATCATTCACTCCGCTCTGGATTCGCTGATGCTGATCGATGACCTTATTGCAAATGCAGCATCAGAAGTCATGCAATTGGCAGTCCTTTGTGACGTCGCTGGATGAGTGGTATAGATATCCTGAACGGTGGAAAATACTGAGGTTTAATTTAAAAAATGTTGGAACTAAATGCACTTAAATATACCAAAGTAACTTTAAAAAGAAATGAATAAACATTAAACAAGATTTCACACTTTCGTCTGCCACATTGGAGAAATAATGCTGACTACCTCAAATTCGTCTCCTGACGGCACCAAGCTTTTTGTAAACCCCATTTAGTCTCACCTAGGCTTAACACATGACCTGAACAAGGTGTTTCGTAGTTCTCCAACTGGATACGTCCACCAAGTGTCTCTAAATGTGCTCAATCTTTGAAAGAACTATCTCGGGCTATTTTAGTACTTCCACCAGAAACTCATCCCCAAGTTCCTCCAAACGAAGACTGCTCCATCTTGGCATGAATAACCTCAAGCTATGGTACTCCATCAGAGACACCTTAGTTCAATCCACTTCCTCTCTCTGGATGCTTCTACTAAATTACTTCAAAGTGCTTTATTTTGGCAAGAACAACTCCGATCTTCAGTACTCCATCACAGACACAGTATCTCAGCTTACTTCTTCAGTCTGGGTGCTTCTACCAAGTTCCTCTAAACATAAAATGTTCCATATTGGCAAGAACAACCCCAGGCTACAGTACTCCATCGGAGACACATTAATTCAACTAGCTTCCCCTCCATGGACATTTCCATTAAGTTCCTCCAAACGTAAAGTGCTCCATCTTGAACAACCTCAAGCTACAGTATTCTACCAGAGACACTTTACGTTAACCCACTTCCTTT
This sequence comes from Agrilus planipennis, assembly GCF_000699045.2. Lineage (NCBI taxonomy): Eukaryota > Metazoa > Arthropoda > Insecta > Coleoptera > Buprestidae > Agrilus > Agrilus planipennis. The sequence continues at coordinate 724,930 of NW_020442461.1, read as the reverse complement.
GTCTAGATGCTTCTACTAAATTACTTCAAAGTGCTCTATCTTGGTAAGAACAACCCCAGCCTTTAGTACTCCATAGGAGACACGTTAATTCAACAAGCTTCCTCTCCATGGGCACTTCCATTAAGTTCCTCCAAACGTAAAGTGCTCCATCTTGAACAACCTCAAGCTACAGTACTCTACCAGAGACACATTAGGTTAACCCACTTTCTGTGTCCGATTGCGTCTATTTAGTTATTGTAATATTTGTTTTCGACTTAAAACATTATCCACTTGAAAGCTTTTCAACACGCTCCTTAGATAAAGTTTGCACGAAAAAAATGATAAACTAATCGTTTTGAAGTGCTAGACATCAATTGCATACGTTGTTATCGCGTCAATGTTGACATTACATATATTTTCAAGGGGCAGTTATGTTTATATTTTCCATTTGATAAAGAGAATGGGAATAATGGCAGAAGAAGTTTCGAGTTTTGTCTGTTATGTTGTTTGTACTCAGTAGTGTCAAAACTATTAATAATCCCATAAAAATATAGGCGCAATGTGCCAGCCAAATTTTGTTGGTAATAAAGTAGAATCGTTCAAATTTAATAACGGACAAAGACGATCAACTGATTTCTATAGAGAACAGAAGTTTTCTTTGTTTTTGTCTGGATGTGTAAAAATAGGAAGGCGTGTAATAATAGTGGATGGACACTTATTTCAAGGTCTTTTAACGCATGAGTATTTACAATGATTTTACTGATTCATTAAAAAAAAAAAAAACTTCAAACCACACCACTAATTATACGTAGCTCGAAGGTTGATTGGTTGTATCGCAGACACTAATTGGAAAGTCTTGTTAGAAATAAAATATTTGAAAAAGCTATGCTGTAATCATTTTTGTGAGTAATCGGTAATAATAAGAAAGAAAGTGCAACTAATTTTAATTATTCTGAGTTTATAGTTTTACAAAAAATTCCAAAGACTGCATATAGGTATGTAATAAGTTATTTCTTTCTGACGATTACGTAAATTGATTTTGTTGCTAACAGTATCGTCTTTTGGGACTACTATCGTATAGTATAAATTGAAATGATACTGGAATTATTATTGTCTAAGGTAACGTAATAAATAATTGTTTGTTTTATAAGAATTGCAAACAAAAAAACTGTATTCGTCCTTGCTGGAAAATAGACACCATTAAAGGAGTGGAGGAGTTGTTCAAATTTTAGACTTGTGCCTCTCATTCCATAAAGCCAATTGAAAATTGGGGCATGTAATGCGTTTATCATTTTTTGTTTTATAATGCGCTATCTGTCATAAGCGATAAGAAAATTTTTATATTCTTCCTTGTTTTTGTTGTGACAGTGGCGATTACTACACTTGATAAAAACAAAAGTCAATGGCTTACGTTTGGTATAATAATAGCATACTTTAAACAACCTTGAGATTTCATGTGGGATGTAGAAAATAATGGTCTGTTTTCTCGTTTTCATTTTGATTAGCTATTACTTATTAGGTACACACCTACATATTTATCAAATAGTAATTTTACCTGTGATTTATTTGTACTTTTTTATTACTATACCAATAAATAATTAAAAAGGGCATCCCTGATTACTCCTGGAACCTTCTCATTAAGACTGCAAAGAAATTGGTTTGGCCTTTTCCAAGGTGAGCTCGTACAAACCAATCAAAGCCCTTACCAAGAAAGCTCCAAGTCCAAATCCCTTGCATAATGTGTCCTTGAAGCTCCGATTACGTTTTAAAGTCCTTGGATTTTCAAATTACCAATTACGAAAGCAAATAGACTCAAATCCGTAAACACTTTTAATATGATTGAAGCATATTGAATTACAAGTAATACGGATATCAAGCGCAACGACGAAATTTTATCTGTGCATGTTCATAATCTATTGTTGGTTTTTGTAAGAATTTTGGCGCTTGTTGGGTATTTAAATATGTACTATGTAATCCATCGTATTATGCTTAGATATATAATTACGCAAACAACTTGTTTGACGAAATGATATGTTGTATCTATATTCAAAAGTGGGTTATCTTACAAGATGAGACAATTATTACGAAACCCTAGTGTACGATTACAGGTTTGTAATGTTTTGGCTGTTTTATCAGCACAAATGTTTAAATATCATAGTGTCGGAGTAAGAAGTAGCAGGAAATATTTTTCGAAATTCTACATGACATAATATGTTTCTCGAGATATTGACAGATATGATATGATGCCGTCCGAATTTGGACGGTTGAGTACTGTTATCGATGGAGCATGTTACTGGCACGTCAAGTTTGCCAGTCAGACGAATATAAAATCTATTTCAATTTGTTAGAATTATGACCTTGAAGAAATTTGCGCGAAGATAGAAAGAATATACACTAGGCGTGAGCAAGACAGAAATAGTTGGAACAAGCAGAGCTCTCGATGGGCGGTCTTAGGAGATCGGCTAGGACTAGACGAAAATGTTTAACAATTTCTTAAAACAAAAACGTATATAAATTAACAATAGAAAACAAAGCAAAAGTTTTATAGGTGTTTAGAACGTTAAGTTAATTCACTTGTTATTATTTTTGGCTAAGTATGCTTTTAAATAAAGCATATTCTTAAATTTTAACGAGGCAGTTTAAATAATTTTGCAAATGGTACTGTACACTTTTGTCTAGTTCTCGCTCGATGATCGGTGTAGAAATGAGCTCCGCAGACAAGTATGATTGAATATGGAATTATGCTACGGCGCATCCTAACAAAGGGAAGGGGCATATCTCTAACTTCTTTAAACGAACAGTAAAAAATTCTGCAGAAAATTATTCTACAACGTGACAAATTCGAATTTCTAATTGAAGAATTACAACTAACGACATCATTCTGGATATTGAAATTTAGTTCTGTTCCATCTGCTGTCACATACAAAAAATCCTGTCGTGTTTCTTTGCGATTATCGTTATTGGACTGCCTGCCTACCTATATTTATGAACAGCGAAATCCTGCACATATTATCGGATTAAGCAAGCCTGAAAACAAAGCATTGGCAAGCTCGTTTCAATAAGGCTTGGCCTCCCAGACAAATCTTATTAAAGGAAGACTTTTTTAGCCAAAACTAATCCATATATCGAAGCGTGCGGGTGGTGTAGGGGTGGAATAGCAAGGAGTGGAGACAATCCTCCTGTTGATCCTCGTCGTTCTCGCTAAAATATTTTGTCGCGTCTGTAAAACATTAGTTACCTATGTGGTACAACCTCGAAACATGTGTGCGACCGCACCTCACTTTCCAACTGTTTCGTCGCCATAGAATAAATAGATGATCGTTCGAGATAATTAATTGGCTTTCATAAAAGGGTTGACCGGCGTTATTTACTTGTTTACTTACGTCAGTACGGACAAAGGAAATTGATTGGGTTGGTACTTATTTTCTGACAGCACGTGAATGTTGTGTGCATGCGGTTTTCCAATATAATGTAATGCTCTTATACGAGGATAGCATAGGAAAAAGGCGTCAATCTTAATAAGGGAGTTGTCACTAAACAGTACAACAAAAGGATTTCGTTGTAATAGTTTTATTTCTTTGGGGAGTACAAAATTCTCATCATCATCATCATCATAGGGTCGTCTGGTTGGACACGTACCTCCACTCATTCCTTTCCTGAGCTAAACTTCGCATTTCCCTAAAACTAGAACAGCCCACATCCTTAACTATTTGCGAACAGTAATCTAATCTAGGTCTACCTCTACCCCTCCTAACTCCTGTTTCTGCCTCTAATATGTCTCTGACTAGACCTTCATGCCTAAGAAGGTGTCCTACCAACCTATCTCGCCTATTTTTTATTGACTTCCATACAGTCCTCTGTTCTCCTATTCTTTCCAATACCTCTTCATTTCTAACCTTTTCTATCCACGATATCCTCATCATCCGCCTATAACACCACATTTCGAACGCTTCTAACCTTTATTTTCCGCCGCTCCCACTGTCCATGTTTCTCACCCGTACAACGCCGAGCTCCAAACATACACCTTTAACAACCTTTTTCGAATTTCTAAATTAACCGTTCGCGAGCATAGAAGTGACTTCTTTTTATTAAAGGCGACACGACCCTGCGCTATCCTCCCTACTACTCCTTTCATCCTGACTTATCTGACTTCCTAGGTTTCTAAAATCAGCCACTTCTTCTAATTATTCGTCTGCTACCTTTATATTCGCTCTTTTCCTACTTTTTCTTCCCTTGCATACTAGTATTTTAGTTTTACTTTTATTTATTTTCATACCGAACTGATGTGTCAGTACCGTTTCCATTTTATTTAAAGCTATCTCTAGGTCCTCCCTACAGTTGTACTGTCTTTAATGATGTTGATGGCGTCTTCGAGGTATAGATTAAAAAATAGCGGTGACAGTGTTCATCCCCGTCTGACTCCCTTCCGAATATTTACAAAATTCTAAAAAACCTCAAAATCGATTACTTTCAAAGATCGTCAGTACAAAGGCACGCACCTCCACTATGCCAAGACACGCACCTCCACCACACATCCCTTATCCTTAACTATTTGTGAGCAGGACTCTAATTTAGGTATACCTCTACTCCTTAACTCATATTTCTGCTTCTAATACGTCTTTAACTACCCCCTTCATGCCTGAGAAGGTGTCTTACCAGCCTATCTCGCCTATTTCTTATTTACTTCCATAGAGTCCTCTATTCTCCTATTCTTTCTCATACCTCCTCATTTCTAACCTTCTCTATCCACTGTATCTTCATAATTCAAATGTCCCTCATCGTCATAAGGTGATATTACCGAGCTATGATTGAATTAAAAAGTGCAGCCCTCAATTGCAACCTTTTAAGAATTGTTTGTCGTTGAGTTTTTAATAAATATGTATGAAGAATGTTACGTGAAAGACAGCCATCAAGTACTTCCCTGTAAATGTGCCACATATTGGCTGAATGAACAGTTTTTATCGCATCAGTCTTGACATGAGGAAAATGTTCGAAAATCGATGATAAAGTAATATGGTGATATCATCTGAGATTAGGGCGAACGTGTTCTTTTATTTTCTGGTAAAGTTGGCGATGTTGAACTTTTATTACCAACCGTTAAACGCTAAAACCCTACGAAGATGCATCGTCTGATATCCATCCGTCTACACATGTACATTGTATACATATACCTTCCCCAGAACATTGTACATAGATACACATATACATGTAGTATCTGATTGAATTGATGTTAGGTTTCCATCTAGAGGCAACTTTCTGGATTGTTTTGTAGTTAAAGGAAGCTGCTCATTTATCTTCCTGAGAAAAATAACTATGAGACAGTCGCGAAATCGTCCTTGTGACAACGTGATGCAGCCTTGAGGGACATCCGGCAGATTTCTGTATCGTACGCTTCCAGAGCTTCATGTTTTTGTAGTCCTTTTTTATTTTATCTATCGACTCGAGCATCTTGAACAGAATTAAAAGTTGAACGTATATTATTTTAGGTTTCGCACTTCTAGAGACGAAAAACGGGATGTTTGTCGGAAATGATATTCAAAAAAGCTATGTGGTATCGTGGGATTCCCGGTAGGAACGAAGTTTCTAAAGAGTAGGAGAACAGGGCGCTATGAAGGCCTAGTTAGAGACATATTTAAAGCAGGATGACGAGTTAGGAGGAGTAAAAATAGACTTAGATCAAATTACTGTTCATAAATAGTTAAGGATATGAGATGTTCTTCTTTGAGGGAAATACAAAGATTAGCTCAGCATAGGGAAGAGTGGAGGTGCGTGTCAAACCAGTTGTAAGATTTAGGATGATGATGATGTATTTTGTAAAAAAAACTGACAAAGATCAAACATATGCACAGCGGTAGCGTTAACTGCTCATAATAGTTCAAAATGGCAATTTTAGGACTGTTGCGGATTAGCTAAAGAAGCTTTTTAAAGTGACTCTCATTGGATAGATTCACCAGATGGCAGAGCAATCATCCGCTCACTCTCTCCTTGCTGGCAGTAACTATGGAGAGAGATGTCCAGTAACACAAATTTATTTGATTTTGTGGCAAGGGTTATCAGGCTTCTTTAGATCTAAGAGATTTAGAGTCAGCTTAAGGAACCAAATGTTAGTATCAAATACATTCTTGTTGTTTAAAGGTTCCTTAGTTATGGATATGGGTTGTTCTAGTTTTAGGGAACTGGGAAGATTAGCTCAGAATAGAAAAGAGTGGAGGTGCGTGTCCAACCAGTCTTAGGACTGACGACCTTATGATGATGAAAGGTTCCTTGCACTTTGAAAACTTCTTTAAATACTTGTGATCAACTAAAGAAAATTTTAAGATATAGAAGAAGGTTTTTAATGTAACATATTTAGTCAGTACTTATTTTATTTTTACAAAACTGTTTTGGGCACTTTTTAGCAAATGCCTTCCCTCATTTGTAATGGCTGTATGTTTCCACAGGATTTTTAACTTTTAATGCCCATAATGGATTGCATAAACATACAATTACTATTTTTAAGGTTTTTTTTAGTGTACATAGTTCTAGGTTTTCAGCCAAAAAACATTTGCTGTTAACTACAAAGTATTATCGTAATTTAAGAAGCTTTAAAACTTTGTTATTTACGAATCATTTTTAAGCGTCACACCTCGTCCGTTAGGTACGTTTTACGGCCCTGTCCCAGCGACTGCATAATAATTCAGGATAATTAATGGCAGATTTTCCACTGGGCTTTCAACTTTTGAAACGATTGCAACTTTTAACTCGTCTTCATTAAAACGGACTTTAAAGGGGAAACCCCTAAAACTTAAAACAACAAAAACTTAATACCCATTATCTGGACTTTCAGTAATGGCAATGGCAAAGGGCAAAGCTTTACGAATACGTACATAAAAGAACGAAGTCTGATATCATTGTTTTTCATAATTAGAATTTTTTTGATCTACTAAACATGGACATACAACAAAAAGTACTAGATGAGTTTTTCCAATTGAAACAAAACAAGTCAGGTATGGGATTGATTCCTCGTAAGTTGTGGTTACTGTACTATTATATTCATTTAATGGTTACATGACTGAGGGTTGAAGTTTTTCGTATAATAAATAGGACTGTACTGTAATAACGTTGGAATTCGATTGAGATTTTAGATTACCCGAGATTAAGAAATTCACGTCTGACCTTTAAACGATGATGTTGATCACTTTGGTTACATAATCTTTTATGTGTGTGTGTCGGTATTTCTTGTTTAAATTTTTTAGCACGTATTGTCCAACATCTGTACTAATTCTTTTGTTCTTTCTACAAATAATTAAAAGCTAAACTTAACGTTGAAGTTTTTCACAGTCATTACGGCTTGCGACGTACACATATTGTTATAATAGTGACAAATCTTGATTCGATATGGATCTCATATTAAAAAAGTCAGTCATCTACATTGATCCCTGGTACGTTTCATAGAATCTTACTACGTATGTCGTGTGTCAATCATCGTGTGGGATTATTGATTGAATTTCATATTTTGTTAGCTCTGTTCACGCCTTATTGTGCCTTTGGTCTTATAATCACAATGAAGCGTTACGAATTGATACCATGGTTAAAATACTTTGAAATATAATATAGGTATTCGTAGAATAAATAGTATGTCCTAATCCTATATTTGACGCTAATTGTGGAGTTACACATCGCAGACATTTCCAGTCATCTAACAAGTCTTCATTGATCGTCCATCATGAGGTTGATTTTGATAAGTCAAAGGATTATACCGGGTGCGAAAGAGTGAACCATGACATAGAAAATGTCGAATGTACGAGGGTGGATTGATAAGTTTCCGGCCTAACCAAGAGATGACGCCACTAGGCCTACCTTGAGGTGACATTCTATAGTACCATCCTTGGATAGCTTGTAGCTATAGTTTCAGCCCGATCTCCTTGCTAGTGTAGGTTTGACAGCACGCTGAACAAGACGCCTCTGTGGTTTTCGTAAAAATGGAAAAGCAGGAAAATCGTGCTGTCATCAAATACTTTTATTTGAAGGGGTTAACGCCGAAGGAAATTAAAAAAGAGATGGACTCAACACTGGGGACATCCTCCCCGTCATATTCAACCGTTAAGCAGTGGGTTTCCGAGTTTAAAAAGGGTCGTGTGAGCACCTCTGATGGGCCTCGCTCAGGACGCCCCGTTGAGGTCACAACTCCAGATATGATCGAAAAAATTCATCAAATAGTGCTGGGAGACCGCAGATTGAAAGTGCGTGAGATAGCTGAGACCTGTAAGATGTCATATGAACGTGTGCAACATATTTTGCACCAACATTTGCATATGGAAAAGCTCTGTGCAAGATGGGTGCCGCGTTTGCTAACAGTCGACCAAAAATTGATTCGAAAAAACATTTCTACCGCAAATTTGTCATTGTATAAGCGTAATCCAAGCGAATTTTTGCGTCGATTCGTAACCGTTGACGAAACGTGGGTCCACCACTACACTCCTGAAACCAAAGAACAGTCTAAACAGTGGATTGGACCAGGGGAACCAACTCCAAAGAAGGCAAAAACAATTTTTTCGGCGAACAAGGTTATGGCTACTGTTTTTTGGGATGCAAGAGGTATTATATACATTGATTACCTTGCAAAGGGTAATACTATCACTGGTCAATACTACGCAGACTTATTGCAACGTTTGAGCCACGAGGTGAAAATTAAACGACCTCATCTGGCGAAGAAAAAAATCTTGTTTCATCACGATAACGCACCAGCGCACACGTCAATCGTTGCGACGGCTAAAATCAACGATCTAAAGTTTGAATTGATGCCGCACCCTCCTTACTCTCCAGACCTAGCCCCGAGTGACTATTTTCTGTTCCCTAATCTCAAAAAATGGCTTGGCGGTAAGAGATTTGCGGACAATGAAGAAGTAATCGAAGCTGTAAATGGTTATTTTGAGGAGCTTGACGAATCAGTCTATAGAGATGGCATTAATAGACTGGAACACCGCTATGAGAAATGTATCAGCCTTGGAGGAGATTATGTTGAGAAATAAAAAAAAAAAATTTTTAAAAACCTTGTTTTTCTTGGTCAGGCCGGAAACTTATCAATCCACCCTCGTATACACTATGCGAATAGCCGCTTCGTATATTTGTGAATTCGTATGTGTGCGTGTGCCTTCTCATGATACTATTGGTGAGATCCGCATTTTCGCATGCGGTATACGACCTACGTATGTAATAGTCCGAGAGGCGGATTAAGGATTGTATTTATCACATTAATATGTGCAGCCAAGAAACGACAACCCTGCCGGAAGTGACTTAACAAAATGAAAAAAATAAATGACAGTACCCCCATGTTGTTTCGTAATGAACAATACATATACGTCTAAGGGGTAGTAATGCAAGGCGTTAGAATATATTAGCTGCCTCGTCCAACCTTGTCTCACAAACGCAGCAGGGTTGCGTGATTGTTGGCGAAATATACCCTAAATGATGTATCAAATTAAAGGCATTGCACTTTTCGGGTGTAACAGTCATCACGATCTTTAGTTTGAGAGAGCGCACCCTGCCATCCTTTTTCAAGAGGCAGGATCGACTTTTCGGATAAAGGACACCTCGTTTAGGGCATAACTCTATGGGTATTGTCCGTATTCTCTTTGCACGCCCTTCCAGGGTTGTGTGGCATTATTGAACGATATTCTAACGTCTCAGCACTACCCTTTGCTATATTTTGTATTTGATATTAATTTGAATATTTACTTAATTTTTATTTACTACAAATCAATGAAAATTGGTTGCTGTTGCCACACCCTCGCCGGGAATCGAACCCGGGACCTTTGGCTTCACGCACCAATACTCGACTCACTAAGCTACGAGATTCGACAGTAGTAACAACCACAAAACGTACTTATTAGGTCACAGATTCGTCGTCACTATTAAAGTATTTCGTATGATATTAATGTATTTTTCATTTTGAAACAACATGGGGCGCTGTCAGTAATTTTTTGATTTGTCAATAATTTGGTATTAAAAGTCACTTTTGGCAGGATTTGCTCGTATTAGTGCGATATCGTTGAAAAATTCACAGTACAAATCACCAGCTGGCAACACGAGACACGGCTGTTTTCTACATTTTTCCTCGATCAAGTGAAGGAACTTATACAAGGACAATTCTTCAGAATTACATACATATATGTATGTGTGGACTGTACGTTTTCTGTATTGGCATTATATAAGTATCCGATGGCCATTAGCAGCAGCTTCTCGCCGAGTGTAGTGTAGTGCTTCTTCTTCATATTCTGCTGTTCTTCCACTGTTATCGCATCTGACGGTTTTTGCTTTAATTAAACTGTACATTCGTGAGTGTACAAAAAAAGTTCAATTAATGCTTAAAAGCAATTTTAATAGAACAGAACTTTCTCATAAATAAATTGAGTAATGTAGAGAATATGGCAACAGCAATTATTGCCATGGGACATATGCCTGTAGGTAATAATAAAAAGTGTTTCTAAAAGATAAGAACGAACATTTGTTAATCAGATAGGATTGTGAAAAGAAGAACTATGGGTGTTTCCTGTATATATACACGTGTAATAGATCTAGGACACCGTGAATACTTTATGATTACTTCAACGTTCTGATTAGTCGACTGGGCCCTGTTCTTTCACACAAATTTGCCACCAAGCTGAATCATTCGTACAATTTTCCTAAATAACTCTTAATTTGTTTACCTAAAGCAAACCAATGAGCATATTCAGAACATAACCGATACATACATGTAAAATGCTTGTGTATATAGGTACATAGTCAACTCCACCCTTCCTGTATACGTAATTGGGTCATTGACTGCCATTAGCTAGTGCATTTGTCTAAAGGCCCCTGAACGACTAACCGGCTTCGATTTTTGTATTATAAAAGCTAAGTTAATTTATGTAAAATCAATTACATAACTGATATAGTATAAAATTTAACATACGAAACATGTAGGTTCTTTGCTCTTTTATAAACCCTTCCAGTTCCTGCTTCAATTGCCTTCTCATTATTTTGTTCTTGATTTAAGTAGAATTTGTATTTTTATTTTTAGCACTACTTGATCTCCTTCGTAACAAAAATATAAGGACGACATCAGTATCACCGTTTGAATAATAACACCCTGTGGCACTGAAATGTGTTACAATTTGTGCGGCAGTTTTATTTCAATCCGGAATATTTTATTTTTAAATTTCGGAAGCATGGAGCAATCTAACCCAAATAACTTTTAATCTATTTCGACAGGAGGAGGTGATACCTCCTGTCGACAGACTGTCTTTTTAAATTTAGACCTGGTAGAAAGTTAGTATTTGTTTTATAGGCCAATCGAAATTGATACTGGGAGGAATTTCTATTCGTATAGCAGCCAATTTACTATCATAAGGTCCTCATAATCATCATCATAAGATCGTCAGTCCTAAGATTGGTTGGATACGCACCTGCACTCTGTCCTGTTCTCAACTAAAACTGAAACATCCCACATCCTTAACTATTTGTGAAGAGTAATCTGATCCAGGTCTATCACTACTCCTCCTAACTCCTGTTTCTGCTTCTAATTTGTGTCTAACTAGTCCCTCCTGTCTAACCTTCTCTGTCCTTGGTGTCCTTCCGTCCACATTTGGCACCCACACAAAATATTTTTCGAATTTCTAAATTAACTGTTCGAGGGCGTGGAGGTGACATATTTTTGTTAAAGACGACTCAATCCTGTTCTGTCCTCTGTCTTATATCTCGTGCTCCTTTCATCCTGAGTTATCTGACTTCCTAGATACCAAAAATTAGCGACTTCTTCTAATTCTTCGTATCCTATTTTGAAATTCGCTCTTCCTCTACTTTTTCTTCCCTTGCATACCAATTTCTGACGCATCTTGGATCGATCATTTTCCTCCTTTATTTGTTTAAATTATCCTATATATTATGTAAATATCAAGTGTCCTTACATAAGTTATACTGCATGTACGGCAGACTGTGTTTTATACATATACTGTATGTGGTTTTTAAACTTTTTTTTTAAGGCTTCCTTGGTGCATTAAATGTAACTGCGGCTATTAATCTGAAGTACTAAGGCATTAATTAAAACCCACGCTCTTGTCTCGCAGTTTGCTCTTAAAGAGCATAATAATTTGCTTCCTCTGAATGACAATCCCGATACAACTTCGTTTTCTTTTTCTTTCAAGTACAGTGACACGCAAAATTAATTCAATTAAGTCTTGTTAAAAGTTTCGTGGTGGTTAAATTTGCGTTGGTTAAGTGTTTCCCTGTCGGTCGGTTTGTTTCTGTTTGTTTGTTGTTGATAGATAAATTGAAAAGTGTGTTTTTATTTGAGTTCGAGTTCTGTTGGTTGCATACGTTCCAATGACAGTGTGTATAACAATTTCACTCAGGTGTATTGTTGGTTGTATGTTCGGTAAATGTCTAGATGATGGCCCCCACCCCTTTTGGGTGGGATCGAAAGAGGAGGTGAAGGGTGATCACTTGAACAAAACCCGATAACCTAACCTAACCTACCCAACCCTATTGATAAAGATATTTAAATAATGTTTTATATAACTTTCTCAATATTTTTATGTATTTTTCATTGGTTTTACCTTTGAATATTGTTTAAGAATGACTATATAAATATTTACATGCCTAGAAATGTATAAAATTGGTATATTTATTAACTTTGAACCCCCATAACTTTTTATGGTACAATGGTGGGGGAGACCTCCTCTTCCAACATCTAGACATTTACCGTATATTCAATCATCCAAATTTGAATGGGCTCATCTAGTCACTATATGGGTAAAGTGTAGAATACAGATTCACTGTGTATATATCAAGGAGGACGCGATGATTAGCAACGGTTAAGTCGTCGTAGTTTAGAAGAGTATATAAATAAGTACAACAAATAGTACTGTATTATGTACTGGGCTTTTTCTACATACACCATCTTTGTTGTTGTAAATATCTTCATGTTATATACTATTTATAATGGTGGTCATTGTGCTAGAGATAGTAGAGGAAGTGATTCCATGAGCCATGCCATTGACGTGGAATTAGCGCCATCTTATTATGGGATAAAATTGGATTAGCGCTCGCTCCTGTTGTTAATGAATAATAAACATTTTTGTTCGGGTTCACAAAGAAGTAATAATAAATTTGATCTAAAAGGAACGTGCCTATAGTTAGTATAAGCTTTTAGTAACACTGAGGTATGATTCTATAAAAGGGAGTATTCTTATCCGCCATTTTGGATCTATCAATGAGGGGAAACATCGAATACATACTCTGCTGCCATGGTTGTACAGTAGACAATAGTTTATGAAACATGCATAAGAATGGCATATTAATCAGGATTTGTATATTTCCTCTTACATTATAGTGTCCTTAAGCTTAATACCGACAGAGCCAGTTCTCCCACTATATAAAAAAATACAAATGCAACATATAATCTAATTAATTTTTGGACTCATTACACGCAAAACGTCGTTCTACTACTGCTTGAGCAGTAATTTTGAATGAAAATAGCTTCAGCATGGATGCATAGGGAGAAAAAGACAAAACATTTACTATATATGCTCTATTTATAGCAGTTCTATTTCAATTCTGCAAACTTTACAACATGACATTTTACTTCAGCCATTGCCACATCCGTTTTGTTCTTCTGCTGCACGTAGATACACATGTAGTCGGTATAATAACGTTTACTTTCCATTTTTTATAAATACAATACGACCAACACGTTCGTAAACGTCCGCGGTGTAATTCTAATTTTGTACATCATCACAAATGTTGATAATCGTATTCGTGTCTTTTTAGTTTACTGCCTGGACATATATTGTAGTAGACATGTTCTTTCAATCTAGTTTTTAACGATCGGCCACTTTGACCTACAGTAATGTGCATACTGCGTTAAATTCTTTGCAGTCTGCGTTGATAACGATGTCTATTTCATTCGTAAACTTAAAAATAAAACATATGCTTAGAGGAAGCAGTCAGTAGGTGATAAAAAAAACAAGGAAGTAGTCATATTTAGTATTTATATATGCATCTATATACAAGATTATATACTATACGTTCATGTTATATAGATATATAGTAAAATAAGGGTGGAATTCATTCGTGAAGTCATTCTTCCTGCCTATTTTTCTTTTAGACTTTATCTACTAAGATAGAACGTAACATTTGTCCCTGATTTCTTGAGGCAAACTTAAGTGAATACATTTAGATAAAACTATTCGGTCTATTTGGCCTGATAGCAACTTAAAACGAAAGCCATTCTTTCACAATACTTTAGACGATAGCTTAAGAATTTGTTCTATTATCCATACATTGTTTGTCTGACTGAATTGTCGTTTTATAACTTGTGTTTATTTATATTTTCGTTTTTGACATTCTTCATTCTTCGGATACTAGTCACATGTTTGTATCGATCGCAGCCTGCGGCATTCATTCATTGCAATACTAACGAAAACTTTGTAGTAAAAAGTATAATAATTACAATAAATTACATTACTGATCCATAATCAGTAATCAAATTTCAATTCGTAATGTAAGTACTCAAAGTTCAGTGTGTGTCTACGAATATATTATTCAAATAGCTCCGATAATTTAAACTTGTAAGGTGAATATAATTAAGAGATCTGGAGTAAAGGTCGACTGCCTTTGACATTTGATTAATAACTTAATATTGATGCAGAGTAAATGAATGAATGATGGGCTATAATAGATAGAGCACACTGAGAAAATCACATCCGCGTTTGCTGGTGCCATTACAAAAACGTTTCTTCAAATCGAACAATAATAATAACTAACGCTAATGATTGCATCATGATGGGTTTCATAGATTCGGAAGATTACGTAAAATTGCTATTAATGATTTGTATTCTAAAAGTTCGCAGACCTGCGTGGCTAATAATCATTATGGATGAAGCCGTGCTAATTAAGTCGAAAAATAATTATGTAATGGCTACACATGTTTAAGTGTACCCACGTATAATATTTACATACAGGTAAGGCAAAACGTTCACCGAACATCGAAATTATACATTTGTTTGTCGGTATTCTTTTTATTTTATGTCACACTAGCGAAAATGCATTTTAACTGAAAATATCTCTTTCCTTTCGGAAAACATCTACTGGTTGTGCCCGTTCAAAATGTGACACTCATTACGTAAATATTAAATTAATTTTGTAATAGGATATTTACCGATAATTTTCAGTTGAATAAGTCATCAGAGATCAAATTTAGGTAGATCGATATTCTCGTAAATGTTTAAAAGAATTTTTCCTGCTGTTTGTGTTTAATATAATTTTTGATTATTAGTCAAACCTAAACAGCTGTTTGAAATTAGCACAGTTTTCTAAACGTGGCATTTATTTAGATTCTTTTCTGCACAGCGGGTGTTTTCTCTGCTATTTCGGCAACATGTGGGAGATGTTTATAAAAAAAAATGAAATTATATTTGTAATTGTTAAAAGTCCGTTATTTTTCACAATTAACTAATTAATGCTATTTTATACTTCGTACTACATACAATATAGCAGTATTAGCATCTAGCAAGGAGGATCTACAGACAGCTTTAAATAAAATGGAAGCGGTACTGACAGATCAGTACTGTATGAAAATAAATCAGTACTAGGAAACGAAAAATTAGAAGAAGTGGCTGATTCTAGATACCTAAGAAGTCAGATAAGTCAGGATGGAAGGAGTAGTAGGGATATAAAGCAGAGGATAGCGCAGAGTCGAGTCGCCTTCAATAAAAAGAAGTCACTTCTATGCTCGCGAACGGTTAATTTAGAAATTCGAAAAAGGTTGTTAAAGGTGTATGTTTGGAGCACGGCGTTGTACGGGTGCGAAACATGGACAGTGGGAGCGGCGGAAAAGAAAAGGTTAGAAGCGTTCGAAATGTGGTGTTATAGGCGGATGATGAGGATATCGTGGGTAGAAAAGGTTAGAAATGAAGAGGTATTCGAAAAAATAGGAGAACAGAGGACTCTATGGAAGTCAATAAAAAATCGACGAGATAGGTTGGTAGGACTCCTTCTTAGGCATGAAGGGCTAGTCAGAGACATATTAGAGGCAGAAACAGGAGTTAGGAGGGGTAGAGGTAGACCTAGATTAGATTACTGTTCGCAAATAGTTAAGGATAGCTCAGGATAGGAAAGAGTGGATATACGTGTCCAACCAGTCTTAGGACTGACGACCTTATGATGATGATGATTACATACAAAAGAATTAATTGTGACACAATTGCAATAAACCTAAGGCGATTGAGCTTTGAGTGGTCCTAGAACTCTATCAATCAACCATATTATTTCAGAAAATATTGCTTTCTTTAATTCTTGTACTTTCTTTGTTTCAGGTAAGTCACATCAAACTTCCATCACACTTACATGCTTTGAGCTGATTATTTGTCATCGTATTGTGTAAGTTTACTAACTTTTACAATTCACTTATGCGTTATTTATCTGTATGATTTGTTATTATTTGAAATTATTCTACTTTTGCGAGGTATTTTGCGTTTTTTGACTCGACAAAGCAATAATGATCGCCTTTTTTATTTTGGTTAAAATGACCATGATGAAATTCGGAATTTATTATGGAGATGAATTTGGGCGCCACTCGAATCCCACTACATTTTTCCGCCTTATTAAATACATTTTTCATATGTGGGTCTAAATTTCATAATTTAGGTTCAAATCAAGGCGGCCCTACTTTTTTTTGTTTTGCATGCCCATATAAAAATAATTTAGTGACAATTACATTCTCAGGGTCAGCCGTCTGTCATTCTTAAGAAACATGTGACAATTTTGGTAAAAAATAATACCTAACGTAGGGGTATATTTACATTTTTTATGTTTAAAGTCTTCCTTCTTGCTATATACCGATGTCCTACCCACTTCCGGTCGTTTTCCTATTTTATGAATAGACTTAAACTAGTGTGTACAAAAAAAATTAAAATGAATATCGTTGTTTCCCTCATCGGTAAAGTGTATGGTGTGTCATGTACACATGCATCCTTCGTTTGTCTGTATTCTGTTTGTCGAGGATGACACATGTTTCGTTAATCACAGTTGCCCGAGAGGAAGTGGTTTGTTTTTTCCTTAGCCGGAACCACGAACAACAAAAACGGGAAATATCAAAACCTCTACAGAATATTAATATATGTTACCTACAGAAAGGTCATACAAAGGCAAAAATGAAGCAAATGTACGGTTGCAGTTTCTGGTATTAAAACCCGACATTAGAAATGTAGGTGTTGTTTC
The DNA here is from genome assembly GCF_000699045.2 of Agrilus planipennis. Taxonomy (NCBI): domain Eukaryota; kingdom Metazoa; phylum Arthropoda; class Insecta; order Coleoptera; family Buprestidae; genus Agrilus; species Agrilus planipennis. The sequence goes on along the minus strand of NW_020442461.1, from coordinate 707,713 downwards.
AAAATCAGGTAGTTTAGGTTGCTCCAATGATAAGAAATTGGTTTAGGCTGAAGAAACTGGATTTCCGGATTCTAACCGAAGACGCGATCAACATCATTAAAGACAGGAAAACTATAGAGATAGATATACAGGGGCAAAAGATTAGTATGCTTAGATTTGCAGAAGATATAGCAAGGAGGAGTTAGAGACAGCTTCAAATAAAATGGAAGCGGTACTGACAGATCAGTACTGTATGAAAATAAATTAAAGTAAAACAAAAATACTGGTATGCAAAGGAAGAAAAAATAGGAAAAGAACGAATATAAAGATAGGAAATGAAAGTTTAGAAGAAGTGGCTGATTTTCGGTATCTAGGAAGTGAGATAATTCAGGATGGAAGGAGTAGTAGGGATATGAAGCGGAAGATAGTGCAGGATCGAGTCGTCTTTAACAAAAAAAACCCTAATTTTTGACTATCAAATTAACCTCAAAAAGGCCCCTTATCACTGTATTTTTGAAGCACCCTTTATGGTGACGTACCTTCACGACCATCAAAAAGTTTCAGTTTTCTCTAACTTTTATATGTATCTGTGCAAATATGGTCAGTCTTTCCGTTTGTTTGCAAAACATATGTAGTCTTGGCGTAGTACATGTAAACTACAATTTATGTAAATCTAGCATAAATGACATATCAGGTTTCGTTTAGAGAACCGCACAAAACGAGACGAATCTTTTGTTGTCGTGAAGTTCACGCTCTAATTATCCGAATCACCTTCGCGAATGCCGCATGTGGGAGGTTGGAAAAGCGAACATATGTATGGCAACTTACATGAAATATCATATTAATATACACCTAAGTAGATCTATGTATATGTATGGTAATCGAAATTTATTAAACACACTACAGTTGTTTCTATCAAAAGGCTATTTTCTAGAATATTTTTAATTAATAATTTACGTAGATTTTCTAATGATGAGGAGGATACCGTGGATAGAGAAGGTCAGAAATGATGAGGTATTAGAAAGAATAGGAGAAAAGTCGATAAGAAATAGGCGAGATAAGTTGGTAGGCATGAAGGTCTAGTCAGAGACATATTAGTGCCAGAAACGGAAGTTAGGAGGGGTAGAGGTAGACCTAGATTAGATTACTGTTCGCAAATAGTTAAGGGTGTGGGCCGTTGTTCTAGTTTTAGGGAAATGCTAAGAGTAGCTCAGGATAGGAAAGAGTGCAGGTGCATGTCCATCCAGTCTTAAGACTGACAACCTTATGATGAGAGGCGAATGATGAGAATACCGTGAATAGAGAAGGTTAGAAACGAGGAGGTTTTAGAAAGAATAGGAGAACACACGACTCTATGGAAGTTAATAAGAAATAGGCGAGATAGGCTGGTAGGGCACCTCCTCAGATATGAAGGTCTAGTCAGACATATTAGAGGCTGAAACAAGAGTTAGGATGCGTAGAGGTAGACCTAGATTAGATTACTGTTCGCAAATAGTTAAGGATGTGGGCCGTTGTTCTAGTTTTAAGGAAATGCTAAGAGTAGCTCAGGATAGGAAGGAGTGGAGGTGCTTGTCCACCCAGTCTTAAGACTGACAAGCTTATGATGAGAGGCCGTAGATAGAGAAGGTTAGAAACGAGGAGATTTTAGAAAGAATACGAGAACAGAGGACTACTCGGACATATTAGAGGCAGAGGGGGGAGTTACGAGGAGTAAAGGTAGGCCTAGATTAGATTACCATTCGCAAATAATTAGGGATGTGGGTTGTTGTTTAGGGAAATACTAAGAGTAGCTCAGAATAGGAAAGAGTGGAGGTGTGTGTCCAACCAGTGTTAGGACTGACGACCTTATGATGATGACGTACATTTTATAGATATTGCATAATCCAGATAGTGGCAATTAATGATTTGTAATTTTGTCATGAATACTATTGTGCCTAATACCGACAATAGTGTCAGATGAGATTGGCCTATTGGGCACGGTTTTTATGATTCAATTTCCCGGATGGTTTATACTTCACGTGTAGGTACCTGTGCAATTTCAAACCGCCGTTTACTTATTTAACGTTGGTGAGTGGACTTGACGATTAGTAACTTCCTTGCATTTTATTCATCTTCCAAAAGGAGACGTCTATGACGAAACCTTGTTGCTGCACCTTTTGCACGCTTGTTACATCACAAACTTTATGGAGAAAGTACAACTCGAAATACTAATAAATAACGTAGAAGATTCTTGCCTTCAGGCTTGCATTTTTCACCTACACACTTGTACATACAGGGCGTTCTAATGCCATTAGGTACGTACCCTATTTTGAATTAGAAAGTCAAATTTTACAGTTTTATTTGTGATCCTCTCAATTTAAATAAATTTCAATCGGTTTTATGTTCTACAACTAAACGAAAACTGCTAGATTCTTAAAGGAAGTTCTCTTTGAGGGAGTCATAGTTGGGTGAAGTGTGGTGGTTGACTAATCGTACGGGAATGAATTTAAACAAGTTGCCGTTTTCGGTCTAATTGAAAAGATTCAAAGGGTGCAATTTACGGAATTGAAATGACGGTTAATACGAAGGAAAAGAAGAAGACGAATCCATCGTCTCAAATGGGATTTACTTAAGGAACATTTACCCACAGTTTTAGAAAAAAGGGCTCCTACTTCTCTAACATCTACGGAAGTGGATGTAGGGTAGGTATAATAAATAAAAAATTGGGGAAAATGGAAGAACTGTTTGAAACGATTAATCAGCTTTATTATTACTATTATTGCTAAAGGGGCTTTAGCTTTCTCGCCCCCTAAAATCAAAATATCTAACTTCAATTTAAAAAACATTAAAAAAATCCAGAAGACTCCTCTATCCGAAGCAATAAATTCACAAAGAATTAAATAAACAAAAATCAATTCTTCAAGTAGGTCAAGTAAGACTTTACGTTAAGGACAATAACTCCGCAGGAGTGGATGAGTGGAATGACATCCGAACTCAATAGATCAGACTCTTTCGACCAAAAACACTCATATGGATTCTTGAGCTCATAAACCATTGCGTAAGCAGCATCAGATTCCCAAAAGATGAAGGAGAGCCCGAGCCGTAGCCCTACTGATACCAGGCAAAAAGCCCATTGTCCATTAACGCTGATAGTCGGACAGTCCTTCCGGATTACTCCTGAGAGTAATGCTGAAATAATGAAAAACCTTTGTCCTTTCGTACGTTTATTTAAAATTTTGATCTTATCGGAAAATTTATTATTGTTATTGGTACAATGATTTGAAATAGTACTAGAATATTTTAGAAAATACTACAAATGGCACAGTAAACGCCATCTGTAGCACGATGCTACATTTTAGGATTACGTATGCTCCAACAAGGTCCACTTGTGTGGATATCTACTTACTGAAAACGAATCCCGGCGTAGCCAACCTCAACGTGATAGGCACGTTACCATAATCGAATAAAATAATTCGAAGTGGTCTGTATTCTGTCGAAACTGCCAGACGCGGAT
>NW_020442461.1:596675-703664 GCF_000699045.2 Agrilus planipennis | reverse complement strand
GTCGGAGCTGCCTGCGACGCGCTGATGAGATCCAAAAAGATCGAAATCGCGATCCGCGTCTGGCAGTTTCGACAGAATACAGACCACTTCTAATTATTTTAGTACTAGAGTAATTTTTTTGAGGATATACAACGTGCGTGCTCTTTAATTCCAGTTTTTATGGCTCTCCTACATTGTCCAACGTAAATTGCGTCACAACTATCACACGTTTCCTTTGAAACAACGGGTCATAAAAAAATGTAAACTGTGTCTACCGCTATTTCCGTTAAACAATGAGAAAGTAAACTCATTATGTATTTATTGTAAGCAGATAATGCACGTAGACCATTGTCATTGTAAAATTGCATTCGAACACCTTTCATGGTTGGTCGTGACGTGGACGATATATATATATATATATACATGGCGCTTTATGAATTAAAAACGAAAAACGACATAACATGTAACACCCATAACCTTATTTCGTTGGGTTCAACGATCGAAATTCGGCACCAAATCATACTGATCGGAACGAAACGTTCAAGCTCTTATAGCGCACTGACTCACCTTTACCGACTAAGAATAGCACTCTTTAGCAGTCGATTTTACAACAATAACAACATAACGGTATTGATTCTCGGTAATATCGTAGTGGATGTATTATGTTGTAGCCGATTGGAAAAATCTACTGCTACTTTTAATTCTGCTAGGGCCTACTAACTCATAACAGCTATGACATGTAGAAGACCAATAAAGTATGCTATACTTATTTACTACTATTAAAGGATGAAATACTGCTTCATCATCATCATAAGGTCTTCACCCTGAAGACGTAGAGCAGACACAATCTTCACACATCTCGAAAACTAGAGCAATCTATAATTAGTCAAGTCACTCATATAAGCATTGCATAACTTGAAGACATGACAAAGTATTGTGAGAGATAGTGAGAAAGCCGACGCTTGGAAGCACCCATTTCCATGCCCACCCAGCAGAAAATCCGGATCACACCCAAGTATCCCATAAGATTATATTCGGACATGTAAAGCGCCAAGACGATCGTTGGTAGCATCCCTTTCGTCGCCTTTACAAGCAGAATTCCTACAACTACCGCCATTTGGTGGATCTCCTCCAAGTAATGCGTCATGTTGCATTCGGGAATGTGTTGTAGCACCTAGAACATGCTATGTTTAGTAGCATCCATTTTCTGTCCTCCCAATCAGAAAGCCTTTAACTACTACAATTCTTGGTTCATTTACAAAGATAACTAAATTTTATTCAATTTTTATTTGGAAAATAATGCCCAAGTATGTGACAATTGAGAAAGGTAGTTGAACAGAACTGTAGTTTCTTCTTTGTTAAGTTTTGTTAAATCTATTTTTTATTTTTAGTCATGGTCAGATAGACAATGACATCGCTAGTTATTTATTTTTAATTTTGGAGACTTTTCAACATATTTCCCAATTAATCATAGTCGTCAAATTAATAATAATAGTCATGTTAACTATAGCCGGCATTTATGGTAACAATAATTTGCATTTTCTGTGCACATTTGTGTTATGTTTTCTGATATATCACTTAGCCGTCATTTTTTTTTTTTTTACTGTAAACATCATGGAAAGGATTTTAAATTTTTGAAAGGTGTATTCATCAAAGCTTTATGATTGTTTTAGTTTAAAAAACGGTAAATGTCTAGATGATGGGGTGATAGCGGGTGGGTGGGATCGAAAGAGGAGGTCTCCCTTACCACAGTACCATAAAAAGTTCGTGGCGGTCTCACCCCCATAGAAAGTTATGGGGGTTGAAAGTTGATTATTTTGACAATTTTCATACACTATAATTCAAATAAAATCCAATAAAAAAAATATTTTCAAGCGGGTGGAGGTGGGGGATCGAAAGAGGGTGGTCACTTGAACAAAATCCGATAACCTAACCTAACCTAACCTAACCTACCCTATTGATAAAGATATTTAAATAATGTTTTATATAACTTTCTCAATATTTTTATGTATTTTTCCATTAGTTTTACCTTTGAATATTGTTTAAGAATGACTATATAAATATTAGCATGCCTAGAAATATATAAAAAATGGCATATTTATTAACTTTGAACCCCTATAACTTTTTATGGGGAAGAGACCGCCACGAACTTTTTATGGTGCAGTGGTGGGGGAGACCTCCTCCTTCGATCTCCCCCATCCCCACCCCCGAAGGGGTGAGGGCCATCTTCTAGACCTTTACCTAAAAAACATTTTTTACGAGTTATACATCTTGGAATCGATGAATCTTTCAAGTATTCCATATACCAATAATTATAAATAAAAACGCACAACACAACGTTAAAAATTATATTTTCTATTTTGGAACTATAATAATGATTTCGGCGCACAGTGTCTTTTTTGTATGTTAATAATCGAAACTAAAATTAATAACAAAGCTTTGAACTTTGGCGAGATGATTTTCATAGATGGAGTTTAAGTTTTTGTTTTCTGTGTTCTTTTTTTCTGTCTGTAAAGCACTTGCCTGACTGTCGTATATAAACATTTTGTATTAATACAGTTCTTCTCTTGTAAAATTACATTAATCTTCTCGTACGTATTATCGAAAATGTTTTGCAAGCTTCCAACAATAATCAGCAGTAATTTTTTTCATTGCATTGTTTTCAATTGTTTGATCATATCACAGGCAGGTTCATGAACCTTGTCGCCAATGTCATAGGAAATCCTGTTGTCGCCAACAAATGTAGTAATGTAGATAATCGACATGCGACGTTAATTTTTTTAAAAAATTATTTTATCAACGTCTGTGATGCTATTTTAACAGTATCGTTGTTGCCGCATTTGTTTTTCTAATTCACTTTATTAACATTAATCGTATCCGTTTTCTGATGTATGGAAATCCAGAAGTAGATCTTGCGATCCCTGATTTCTGCCATTTCTACCAAACATGTAAAAATGCCCCCCTCTCCGGTCTTTGCTATTAATCTTTATGTAACTTGCAATTAACAAAATGCGTTGTTGCTGAATTCTTCATTAGGTTTTTATCATAATATTGATATACTTTTTATTTAAGTTACAGAGCGGATTAAAACTTCCCTCTACTGAAATATACAAGGTAAAAAAGTGTCCTAACCTTTAAACCTAACATGTAATTTGTGTCATTTACTCCTAATTAATTACCTAATAATTAATAACAACAGCTGCTTATGATTGGTACGATTAATTTAAAGTTTTATTGCAATGTAGTATTATAGTAGAAGTCGTTTAGATATTACGTAAAATAGTTTGTCTTGGGGGGGGAGGCTCTTGTATCATATTACACTCCATTGTGGGTTGAAGAGGGTCAAAAACACGTTACACAACATTGTTTTTGTTAAACTTAAATATATATATATATATAAGCAAAGTATATAAACAATTTAAACTAAAATACTGATATGCAAGGGAAGAAAAAGTAGGGAAAGAGCGAATATAAAGATAGGAGACGAAAAATTAGAAGAAGTGGCTGATTTTAGATATCTAGGAAGTCAGATAAGTAAGGAGGATGGAAGGAGTAGTAGGGATATAAAGCAGAGGATAGCGCAGAGTCGTGTCGCCTTTAATAAAAAGGAGTCATTTCTATGCTCGCGAACGGTTAATTTAGAAATTCGAAAAAGGCTGTTAAAGGTGTATGTTTGGAGCACGGCGTTGTACGGGTGCGAAACATGGACAGTGGGAGCGGCGGAAAAGAAGAGGTTAGAAGCGTTCGAAATGTGGAGTTATAGGCGCATGATGAGGATATCGTGGGTAGAAAAGGTTAGAAATGAAGAGGTATTCGAAAGAATAGGAGAACAGAGGACTCTATGGAAGTCAGTAAAAAATCGGCGAGATAGGTTGGTAGGACACCTTCTCAGGCATGAAGGTCTAGTCAGAGACATATTAGAGGCAGAAGCAGGAATTAAGAGGGGTAGAGGTAGACCTGTGTGGGCTGTTCTAGTTTTAGGGAAATGCGAAGTTTAGCTCAGGGTAGGAAAGAGTGGAGGTACGTGTCCAGCCAGTCTTAGGACTGACGACCTTATGATGATGATAAGCAACGTCCTCAGCAATATTTATTAGATTGTTTTATCTGATTCTTTGGCTTATAAATTCGTAGGTGCTTTCAACAGAAGCGATATCAACTTAAGAAATTTGGAGTACGTAGTAAAATAAAAACGTCTCTAGATAAGTACTCTAATTTAGAATCAATGTTGAAAAATGGACGGCAGTGTTATAAATATCGCAGCAAACTTGGCTAATAGCAATGGCAATTAAAAAGTTCTTGATAATTCCCAGACCTCCGTCTATTCCGCGCAAAAACGAGGCAAAAATAAATTGTTAACTCGCTATCAGTTTTATTGGAGTTTGAAACTCTTTAACAAATCCCAAACTCGAGAAACAATTATTTATAGTTACCTATAAGAAAGATACTATAAAATGTAGATTGAGGAAATTCTTTTATCTAACAATGAGCTTAGTGATTGTGACAGTGAAGGTCTTTTTTGACTGTAGGACGCTGGGACATTCTAAACAACATTCGTTAATGTTATTTCTTTAATTATTCGCAGTCGGACCCAAATAAATTTCTAATGTTTAATTACACCTTTTTTATAGGCACAATTTAAAAAAAAAAAGGTTGCGGGCTGACATGTACTAATTTGCCCATAAACCAAACCCTATGGCTTTAGTTTAGCCACTTTTTTTACCGTCCTTTCCCACATGGTCTAAGATAATAGATTTATCCTTTGACCAGTTCCAAGAAGATAAATCTACTACTAAGTACTTTTACTAACTCATAATTGCTATGACATGTAGAAGACCAATAAAGTATTATGCTATACATATAACAGTTTGTAAAACTAATTTTACTATTAAAGGATGAAATACTGCTTCATCATCATCATAAGGTCTTCACCCTGAAGACGTAGAATAGACACAATCTTCGCATTTCTCGAAAACTAAAGCAATCTATAATTATTTGCAAACAATAGGCGATCCAATCTAGGTCCATCTCTAGCCCTCCTCAATTCTACAAGTCATTCATATAAGTATTGCATATTTTTTTTACCCTCCTTTCCCACATGGTCTAAGATCGTATATTTATCCTTTGACCAGTTCCAAGAACCACATGATCTTTTTAGCATTTTTTGAACGAAGGTTTCAAATAAATTTCAAATTTATTCTTTTGTTGAAAACCGTCTGAAATAGATATTAATGTCGGGGCTAGCAAATTTCTCTTCATTTGATCCACTCGAAAGATATCATCATCCCTAAATACTAAAATAGACGGAGATCTGAAACTTACAGGATTCACATGTCTCATTACTACCAATATACCCTGAAAAATACCTTTCATCCTATGGTCTTTACGGCAAGCATTGATCTAGAGCTTCCTCCCCCATTTCCAGAAAAAATAGGACACGGGGACATTCTAAACAACATTCGTTAATGTTATTTCTTTAATTATTCGCAGTCGGACCCAAATAAATTTCTAATGTTTAATTACACCTTGAAGAATTAATTCTGGCCATTAAGCTAGTAATTATAGGGAAGTAGTATAACATCATGCCCTTGGCTACGTATTTTATTTCATAAATAAACCAATAACTTTCAGCAACATTCTTTTCTTTTTATTGATAATCAGTTGAGATACCGTTTTGTCCAAACTTTTGTTAACTTTTAAGATAATACTTATGCATATTGTATACACACATGCGTATAGGTGTTTCAAATTTACATATATATGGGTGTGCAACAACGGATGGGTGGAATATTTTAAATCCTAACGGTAGGGAGATCAAAGCTATCACATCTACAAAACCTAATTTACACTTCTATGTATTCAGTTGATTTACATTTAATGACTTTTCGGAAGTGGTCCGAAGAGAAGAAATGCACAAACTTGCAAATTTTCAATTACTAACATTTAAAAAATCGTTTTATGGTGTATCGAAAATCTTATTCGCACAAAAAAAAACATTTCAGTCCAAATGCATATGACTAGTACACCAATTTGATTTTATTTTACTCATAATAAATGTTATACTTTGTAATACATCGTAAGTAAAATTAATTAATGGATGTAATGGATAATTTAGCATTATATTAAATGAGTAATTCTGTGACAAACGTAAAACATTTGAACATTAGTCAGTCACTCATTGATTAATGAAAATATTCACACATGTTAACATGCAGTCCCTGTAGCATACTCGTAAAGTTTATTGCTAGAAAGTGGCGTCAGCGTCAGTAGATGATAGATGGACTTATTAGAATTCAAGACATTCAATTCCTCGTTTTTTAATTGAAAGTTCAGCGACCTTTCGTTTCCCTCAATAATCGTAAAAAACAAACGTTTCTTTTTTTTTATTATTAGTCGGTAATAATAGGAAAATAATGAGAATGGTGCATTTTTTGTATAGGGAGAGTTAAGGGGACATTTTGGGGGGTATTGGGTTCTGCAATCCTGAGGCAATCAAAAGTTATGAGATTCCATTGGGATCCGTCAAATGGGAGGAGTCTAAAAACATGGCGCCGATAAGGGAAAATTTATCATAGTTCCTATAGTGTACCGTGCAATTTCCAAGTTTTTAAATTACGATAAAATGATAGGTATTGACACAATATGTGATTGGGCTGACACAAAACCTCGGAAAGGAAATTTCGTTGAAGGTGAGCGTGTTTTTAATGCCAATCACATTATAAAATTCGGAAATAACAAATCCGGAAGCTAGCCTTCAAATTCCGTCAAGTTTACTGCCTACTTTTTACAAACTTCGGATTTAAAAAGTGATTCACATGACTACGACTACACTCACTTCATTAGTATTGTCTTTTCCTACAGTAACGTCATAATCCTAACCAATCAAACAAAACTGTTCTTTGGTTAATAAATTCATCGAAAAACTCACAGGTGACAGGTTTTTTTAACGGAGTTTCAACTTTGACCTCCCATAACTTTTAGCCTTTTGGGTTCCTGCTCCTTAGAATCCACCGATGTGTTTTCCAAATCCTTCCCTGTACTCCTGTTAAAGAGGCGCAACCTTATCAAGCATAACACTTACGAAAGTTGTGCCCTATATACCAACAAATTTTTTATAGGTCATCTGTGTATTACGTATATTTACATATGTGTGTGTATATGTTCGTAAAATAGAATTTTGGTGTATCTGATTATGCTCGTACGGACAATTTTTCGTTTCGAATGCTAATAGTTTCCACCGCACCCTCAATGTCGACCTGTCGGGGGTTGTTGTAGACAGTTACAAACAGTAGTCTACTGTTTAGATGATGTTATTCGTTCCGGTCGAAATGCGGGGTAGAATTTAGGCGCCGAACGAAAATAAATACAGACAGACGGGGCGTGTTACGTGTTGACTAAGCCATTGGAGGGTGCACGGAAATATATAAATAGGTCTCTAAACCTAAACATTAATTTGTGAGTAAAAACAGTTTTTATTAGAACGGAACGTTTTAATGGTCATCAAAAAGATTTTTATTATTTTTTTTACGATTAGTTGGAATTTACCTACATAGTAGAAAACATCGTTTCTTTTTTTTTTTTTATGTCTCACTATAATGTTTACTATTAAATCATCCCTATTGAAATTATCACAGTTATGTTCATTGAGCGAATATAAAGATAGGAGACGAAAAATTAGAAGAAGTGACCGATTTTAGATATCTAGGAAGTCAGATAGGTCAGGACGGAAGAAGCGGTAGGGATATAAAGCAGAGGATAGCACAGGGTCGTGTCGCCTGTAATAAAAAGAAGTCACTTCTGTGCTCGCGAACGGTTAATTTAGAAATTCGAAAAGGGTTGTTAAAGGTGTATGTTTGGAGCACGGCATTGTAAGGGTGCGAAACATGGACAGTGGGCGCGGCGGAAAAGAAAAGGTTAGAAGCGTTCGAAATGTGGTGTTGTAGGCGGATGATGAGGATAACGTGGATAGAAAAGGTTAGAAATGAAGAGGTATTGGAAATAGGAGAACAGAGGAGTCTATGGAAGTCAATAAGAAATAGGCGAGATAGGTTGGTAAGACACCTTCTTAGACATGAAGGTCTAGTAAGAGACATATCAGAGGCAGAAACAGGAGTTACTAGGGGTAGAGGTAGACCTAGATTAGATTACTGTTCGCAAATAGTTAAGAATGTGGGATGTTCTAGTTTTAGGGAAATGCGAAGTTTGGCTCAGGATAGGAAAGAGTGGATATACGTGTCTAACCAGTCTTAGGACTGACAACCTTGTGATGATGATGTTCATTGATAATGTAAAGCAATATCGCAACCAACATCACAAGCAAATTTCACAATTGACATTACTTCGAAGTAAGAATAAGAATTGGTCGCTCACCTCGTTTATTACCAGTTAATGTAATTGTACATGGTACCTGATCTATGTTTATTACGTACAAAGCTTCTTGTTTGAATAGGTAAATGTCAGAGGACCATTTGTAGAATATAAATGATTAGTTATTGTGCTGTCTAAGTACTACCACCCTTAAAAGCAGAAATACCCATTACATCTGTTATGATCGTAAATAGGCATCTTACCAATTAGAACCCTCTTTCAATTTCCCCCATATGGGCACTTTGTTAGTTAGTAGGGTAATATTGTATACTTATCAGCCTTTTATATTGTGTAGATATTACGTATAGGTAATATAACAAAAAACATGCATATGTATGGGACCAATTGATGGGACACGATACTTTTACCATTGGCAGACGAGTAAACAGTCCAGGGAAGCTCCGTGGGATGTATTGTATGATGTTCGTCTGTCTGTTGTAGATAATATACAAATCTTGAATATAAAAACAGACGCGCTCACAATAGGGTAACGTAAGCAATGACTAGGAAAAATGTAACTCGTATATTTTCGATGTGGTCAGTAAAACTGGGTATCAGATACACTTACGTATGTTATTTTTCAGATAAGTTTGGAATAACACTCTTTTGTACGGTAGTTTGTTTGGTTGAGGTTATCCCAGTAAGTACAAACCGATTTCAATAATTCTTTTACTACTGGATAGTCTATAATATCAGCTCTAGAATAATCTATATTTCATTTGTTATACAAAGTGAAAAGGCGGTTATAAGCAGAGAAGAGAGACTAGTATAGAAGTCCAATGCTGGGTTAATAATCCGGACTTCGTTTCGGATAACATGTCCGTAAATCTCGAAGCTTCTGTCATCCGACCGGTAGTTGTCGCTTCGGAAAATCAACCGTTTTTTTTTTTTACAAACTTGGCTTACAACAGCAAAGTAAAAAGACTTATGCGTTCTATGATCCCACCACTTCTACTATTTACCCTTACTGCGTTCACTCTTTGCTCCGACTCAATACAGCGTTGAGGAGCTCATTTTCATAGCAACGCCATCTCCTGGTTCTATTTAGAATTTCTTACTCACGTTTTAGTCCTCTATTTGAATTGGACTTCTATACTAGTCTCTTCTCTGGTTATAAGATCGTCCAATAGTAGGCACCACGGTAAGGAGCCTTAGTTCCTAGTAAAAGTAATCCTACTCGCCGCTAGATGGCGGTAGGTTGTTTAAAATAGGTTTATGTGTCCTACTGATTTTTAAATTGTCTCGGAAAAAAATGGTAAACATTCTGAATGTTCTACTTTTATATAACGTTGGTCATACTGTATTTGTACATACCATATTCAAAACGGTCCTACTGTTCCATTTTTGGAAATGCTCGAGTTATTAAACGTCATTTATTCGTACACAAAAGTTCATCTTGTCAAGATACGTCCTTTTTAAGATTAAATGATTCTTATTTAGATGAAGAGACCCTTCCGAGTGAATTATGTCCGACGTCCGATTTTACCTTTTTGTATGTATTGCAGATGTAATTATACAAAAAGAATGTTCTAGTTTTGTTCGTTTTTTAAAGGTACATGGTGAGTGCAGGTGAGTGGGTGGGTTTATATAGTTATAAATATAAACATGTATGTGAGTATATGTTGGGACAAGCGTGTGGATAAGCATTTAAGTAAGTACAGTGGTGGTGTGTGTGTATACATGTCGAAGCCAATGGCCGAACGTTTATTTGTAACATCTGAGAGGAGTCGTTCTACTGCAATTCTCCCAGTTTGGTAGCCTATATAGAACTTGCCGAGAGCATTCACCCTCGCGAACGAAGAAACGGCATCAGCCCCACGTTCTTGCTGCATATTTTATGGAGACAACGTTTACTCGCAATCTCTTGAGGTTTACGTGTGTGTGTGTGTGTGTGTGTGTGAGTGCGTGCTAGCCCTCGTATGTGTGGGGGGAGGTTGTGGAATTTCGATGTCATCTAGCGGCCAGTGGACAAAACACAAGTACAGTGGCATTACGACAATGCAGCAAAAAGAAGATGAGGTAAAGGTCTAGATGATGTCCCCCACCCCGAAGGAAAGAGGATGTGTCCCCCACCCAGAGGCGGATTAAATGTCGAAAGCGCTCTAGGCTAGCACCTCATAGCCGCCCCTCTGGCGGTCATATATCTTGCAGAATACTTTTTTTTTATTAGGTACTTCCTTATTTCTTTTTTTAGGTTTTAAAAACTTCCGCGCTCGCCCCTTTTCAACCTTACGCCCTAAGGCATATGCTTACTTTGCCTTATGGATAATCCGCCACTGCCCCCACCAATGTACCATAAAAAGTACGTGGCGGTCTCACCTCTATAAAAAGTTATGGGGGTTCAAAGTTAATAAATATGCCAATTTTTATACATTTCTAGGCATGTAAATATTTATATTGTCATTCTTAAACAATATTCAAAGGTAAAACTAATGAAAAATACATAAAAATATTGAGAAAGTTANCTAACCTAACCTAACCTAACCTAACCAAACCTAACCAGGTCAAACTTGCGCCATGCCACCTTTTCGCACTTTCCCTTCCTTAATAAACCAATCTAACATGATAAAACATAATACAATCCAACCCAAGTCAATCCAGCGCAAATTTTTTATGTGGTTTTACTCAGATGACCGCCCTATTTCGATCCCCCCTACCCTCTTTCGATCCCCCTACCCCCACCCCCATCTAACCCCATAACTTTTTATGGGATTGAGACCGCCACGAGCTTTTTATGGTACAGTGGTGGGGGAGACCTCCTCTTTCGATCCCACCCGCCCTATCATCTAGACATTTACCGAAGTTGATTCTTTTGCCTGAGAATCCGCCCTCTTTATTCTAATGCTGCGTTCTTTTTGATAAGAATCCGGATTCTAACAATTGAGAAAAAGCTGTAGCATCGGTCGAGTATAGAGACCGGGTCCGCTTGGATTGCAGCGGACTATCGATACCACTACACCATTCCCGTTTGTGAAAAATCATAGACAAGTCGATGCCTAATACTAATTTTGCAATTATATATCTCCTCTGTGAACCATTCCGAGTCGGTTCTGACCATGGGCATAGTCTGCATACGTTTATTGTTCACAGTTGTTGTTTTTTTTTGTTTTGTATTTGGAGCGAACTCATGAACAGAGGGACTAACTGCTACGTACTTCTACTTGCAATAACTTATCGGCGTTTTTATCGGGACCCAGTTCTCCCAGACTTGTTCAACTCTTGGTAAAGTGAAAAGATTTGTTATCGCATTCCCTTTAAATAGCTCGGGAGTCTGTAAATAAATAAGCCGTCACGGCGCGGGTCAAGGTCGTTCGTTCGTTTCGTCGATAATGTTTTCGAGAGATCGCTTTCACTATCATTAAAAATGATATTTATTGACCCCATTAAAAACGCATCGTTCATGGCATTTCGGCTTAATAAACATTAATACATAAGTATCTGAAAATAAATGAAAGTCGATCGTTATTAACGCCGCTGCTTGCGTGGCTGTGTCACTAAATTAACATTTAGTCAATAAGATTTTGGTAGTAGTAGATGGTGTTAATAAAGACGAACACTTTTTTATTATTTCTCATCATGTGGGTACAAATATTATGAGAAATAATAATTGTTGTGGGTTACGTTGAACTTTGTTGAAGTTCGTCGACTTTTATTTAAAAAAAAAATCGCATTCTTGCAAGCTTTATTGTATCATTCAACCAACCCATTTTCATGTGTAACATGTAAGAAACAGTTGCATCACTTCAGTAAAATATCAGTGAAACAATGCGTTCGCTGTATGGCGTTAGAATATTTATTGCTGTAAACAAAACTCATTTAAAATAAATATACAGTTAATCTCTACAAAATGGAATTTTTAAGGTTTTAAGGAAAACTTGAAGAGAAAATCAAATTTATACGTATGCATCGACATCAGTATTAACGTTTCAGTGATTTTAATCACTGTTTCCTTCTTATAAACAAGCAAATGAAAAATGGGATAATTCACTCGCATGGGTCTTTCAATTTAAATAATTTTTTTGTTTGGTGTAATTCAACTTTAACCAAAAAATATTTGTTATAATAAATAATTAATAATCGAAATATTCGCCATTACTATCTTTGGTTTTATGCCATCTATCGAGTAGGTGATAAATGCCTTCTCGTTAGAAACTTGGAGATTTCAAAACTAAATAGTAACCGTACCATTATCGTATATCTTCAGCTTTAGCCAACCCCTGGTCTCTTGCATATTATGACATTGATCTAAATCGATAGTAATCAGAAGAAGACAAGTCTGAAGAACACGCTGCATCGTAGAGAACTTTCCAGTTTAAGGAGAAAATGAGTTCATGGGTTGCTTTTGCGGTATGTCTCCACCCATAAATGATCTTTTTTCAAAGCTCGTAGTAAATAACCCCTTTGCAATCCCACCAAAAGCAAGGTGATACTTTCTTGGCATGAATATTCGGTTTGGCAACTGATAGTGATTGCTGGTCTGGATCAACACAAGCATTTTTGCGTTTAGGATTCTTGTTCTGTTCATCACCCATAATGATTTTATACAAAGAATTTCTTCTTTGATTCAGGTATCAAATTATTCGGGTACTATTTTCTTCCGTCAGTTTATGAAAAACCCATTTTCCTTTCTTTGGCATCTTTTCCTTTGCATAATAGTCGAAGCGATATTGGTTGGTGAGCTACTCTTAACTATTCTACAACCTCTTGTTGAGTCTGACATGGATGTTCGTCCAGCAAAAATTTAAGTTCTTTATCTTCAATTTTATTTACTGCAGCTGAACGTGGATCATCCTAAAGACTGAAATTTCCATCATGAAATCGTGCAGGTCACTCTTTTGCTGTCGAATTACTCACAGAATGTTCACCCAAATTCGAATTAATCAATTCCATATCTTCAGCAGCACTCGTTTTAATTTGAAAGGCATGCTTTCGTGCGTAGCTGTTCATATTTGTATCCAACATCCAACTTTTGCGAAGAATGCACAAAGAAGTGTGACGTTCCGGCAGGCATTTCCGTCGATTACGAACAGTAGTCGTAATGTTTATAACGACGCCGCAGCAACAGAAAACAACGGACGTTTTGTTTTATTTATGCGTATTTTCCCGGTTAAGGTTGCTTTGTGTCAGTTTCAGTCATAGCAGTAAACAGTTTAATGTCAAGATCGCACATGTTTCTAACAACCCCCCTCATAAACCGCTTTATATATGTATGTATAAGCAAAAAATCGGATAATAAAGGGAAGCACGAAAAGAAAACGCTTATTTCTTGAACAAACATTTTTTTGATAATATGCATTGGGAACAGGCAGTTATAGAGCTGGAGCAACAACGTAGGGAAGTAAATATTAGGAAGGGAGTCAGACAGGGATGCAAACTGTCACCGCTACTTTTTAATCTAGATATACATCTAAGTCCATAAGTCATCGAAACTCCACCCACTCTAGTTTGTACAAGAGTTTCGTCAAGGTTCAACTACCGCCCCAAAAAAGGGTGAGTGGATCGGCTTGCGAGTTTCGATTACTTATGGAGCCGTACCGTAGGTTCAACCATAATGAGGGGTGAGGGTTCTTGAAGTGAACCCAGACTAAGACAAGTCCCTCACAGAGGGCAGCAGCTCTCTCAGTACTCAGGGTGGCAGAGATCACGAGGATCGGTATGTGGAAGGCAACGGGAAAACGCCACATTATGACATCCAAAGTAAAACACACCGAAACTAAATGATGGTGTCTTCTGGGGTATAGCACCCCGGACGTAAACTAGTACCCCATTGGGATATTCGGGCGGGGACTACCTCGGTGGATGTCATCAATAAGTGCAATAGGGGTAGCCGCAATGTTTCACGAGTCGGAGCGTGGAATGTTGGAACAATGAGGCAAGTAGGGAAATTGGAAAATTTAAAAGTAGAGATGACTGGATGTGGGATATTCTAGCTTTAGGGAAATGTGAAGATTAGCTCATGATAGGAAGGAGTGGAAGTGCGTGTCCACCAGTCTCAGGACTGACGACCTTATGATGATGTTAGAAGGATACATGTATTGCAACGCTAACCTTCTAAGCCTCCATGACGCCCATTGTAAAGCCATAAGGAAGAATTATCAATTTATTTATAGGGTTGTTCGGAAAGTCATTTTGTTTTTTCCCGAGAGAGGACTTAATTGTATTCTTTTGCACCCAACTTAACATTTAAGCCGTATAATTTTTATATGATTTGAGAGCTCATATAGCAAGGCTTGTGTATGAAAAATTCCAATTAATTCTACGCAGTAGTTTTTGGGTGGTGCCCTTTTAAATATGGAGAGCGATAAGCAGCACTTTCGACATATCTTACTGTTTTACTACAGAAAGGATAAAAATGCTGTTCAAGCCAGAAAGAAATTGACTGATGTGTATGGAGAAGGTGTGTTGACAGTACGCCAGTGCCAGAACTGGTTCGCTAAATTTCGATCCGGCAATTTTGATGTCGAAGATGCACCACGTTCGGGAAGGCCGGTTGAAGCTGATAAAGACGCGATAAAGGCATTAGTTGATGTGAACCGGCGAATAACAACACGTGAGATCGGATTGAGGTTAAATTTATCAAATTCAACAGTTTATGACCACTTGAAAGGCCTGGGATTATCCTCGAAGCTCGATGTATGGGTTCCCCATGTTCTCACAGAGAGAAATCTGTGTCGCCGCATTGACGTCTGCGATTCGCTTCTCAAACGTCACGAAAATGATCCGTTTTTGAAGCGCATCATCACTGGGGACGAAAAATGGGTTGTATACAACAACGTCAAACGCAAGAGGTCATGGAGCAAAAAAGATGAACCGGCTCAAACCATTTCCAAAGCCGATATTCACCAAAAAAAGGTGATGCTGTCTGTTTGGTGGGATTTTAAAGGAATCGTTTTTTTTGAGCTTTTACCGGATAACACAACGATTAATTCGGAAGTCTACTGTCATCAGCTGGACAAACTGAATGATGCACTTCAACAGAAAAGGTCAGAACTAATCAACAGGAAAGGTGTAGTGTTTCACCAAGACAACGCGAGACCTCACACAAGTTTGGTCACTCGCCAAAAGCTTTTACAGCTTGAATGGGATACAATGCTACACCCACCATATTCTCCAGACCTGGCACCATCGGATTATTATTTGTTCCGGTCACTCCAAAATTTTTTAGACGGTAAAACCTTCACCTCAAATGAGGAGGTCAAAAACCTCCTCGATCAGTTTTTTGCCAGCAAAGACCAAAAATTTTATGAGCGTGGAATTATGCTACTACCAGAAAGATGGCAAAAGGTGTTGGACCAGAACGGTCAATATATAATTTAATAAAGTATTTGTTTATTGTACGAAAACAGTCTTTCATTTCCACAAAAAAAACGAAATGACTTTCCGAACAACCCTATAAAATGTTTCCACCAACATTGGGCAAATTTGGATTGAACCCAAAAAACCTGGTTTCGTACAGGTCAAACCAGAACAGAAATCGAATATCCCGTAAAATAAATTTAAATTTCTTTGAACTGACTCATCTTAAGTATAATAAGTAAAAGGTGCATTTTTCACAGAAATGCAATTCAATATTTCATCTCAAAGGTCAATTGGAAGCTTTGTGTCATTGTACTTTGTAAGTCGTGATCATAAACAACACCCGTTGAGGAAATAAATACTTATATTGCAGATGAAATGTTATCAATGTATAGTTCAAACGATAAACATTGTTATGGTGGTAAACCTTGATCGATCGTACGATAAGCACACTTTTCCTTAGCATGGCCTGTATGGCCATCAGCTTTCATTTAATTTCTTACCTTCGATGTTTGCTAAATGAACAATTCGAATGATTTCTGGCTCATGTAATAATAAAACAGTTAATCGATAAAATGCACGCCAATAAGGGAACTTACTAACAATAAGTAGGTACAGTACTGTTAAAAAGTTTAGAAACTTCCCTATGTGAGAATAACTGTAAAAACATTTCAAAATAAGTGTATTGTAATGTTCGTGGGTTTAACAAAATTAACTTCGAAAACTGTCACTACTGTTGATATATCACTATTCACTGCGCTATTGTCTGCTGTCACTGTCAATTTATTTCTGGATTCACTTCTGCAACGGTCAATTTATTTCTACTATTCGCGGCGATCGTCTCTTCCGTTAAATACTCTTTTGTTTCCTTTTGGGAACCTTCTAGAAACGTCCGGAAAAGTTTCTTTTTTTTTGAACTGTTTAACTGCTTTCCCAGAACGCAGGTACGACACACACATTTACAAATACGGCGCACATGATGAAAGGCGCCCGCGGCTAGTCGGCAAATCGATAAGCTCACACACACGTATGCCCGATCGCACACAAACACGCTCGTGCTCGCTACAATATGTTATAAGTTCAAAAACAAGCAATCCATTCTAGATTTAATACAAGTTAGAGTTCAGATCATTATGCCAAAAGAACAAGGGATGAGGGTTCGGTTCATAATGCGAAAAGAACAAGGCGTGAGGCATCAAACAAAAGAATAAATGTTACAGTTTTCTTTACATTATCGTTCTCACATTTTACTTTCATTACCCTCTTGTAGAAGGACTGTCAAACACTACAACCGTGTCGTGAAAACAAGGAATGGTCCTACTATCCTATGGTATGGTGCACGTGCTCAATTTTTTCAGACGGTATTGTACACGTACATATATATGTGGACAGGGTTATTAATATTTAAATGATAGTTACTGTCGACCTTATAAAATTGTCTATGCGTTTTATTGTTGTACGTGGAAACAATGTGGCGCCTTATTTATTTATTTATTTGCACTTGGGAATGCACATTAATAATTTTGCGCGTAGGAGGTCATGAGCTAGTCCTGGAACCACTTAAAATGTAAAAGCCACAAGTTTAAGTAGACTTTGACACTTGTTAATATTAGTACCTGCATGCTAGATACTTTAGGGTGGATACATACCTAATTGAATTTTTAATAACATTATCGTTGTTTATGTTTTTTGTTAGTCCAAATAAGGGGTTTTATTTTGTTGTTATATTTCCCACTGGTCAAACTATAAAATACAGTTTTTCGCTAATTTTATTGACCTATAAGAATGAAGAACTGCAACATAATATTGCTTTTTAATTTTCTTCGGTCGTTTAACTTACATGTAGATATCGGCGAATGCTTATTAATATTAATAGCATAATTAATTAACAATTAAATGACAAGATCATTGGCATTTTTTTACGCGCACTATTGGAGTCTTGTATACAGGGTCATTCATCAAAGGTTAACCACCTTTATGGGAATCGAATAGATAATCATAGATAATTGTTAAGTTTTACATAAGCAGACTGTTAATGGGTTTAGAGCTGGTCGTGGGCCTCCTTCCCAAAATGATAAGACCCAAGAACTTTTATTAAAAATGAAAATATCATCGACTTTGATGACTTTCTTGTACCATACCTACTATTTTTGAAGTTTGCAGTTTTATTTGAATGCATTACATGTAGTTTAGAAAACAGCGAATGAAATAAATGAATTGAGCTTTTGCTAATTGAATTCAAACAAATCTAAAACTCATTTCTACCGTTAGATTTGTACGGGATATCTATACGGCACATACGTCAGTGATTAATGATGTTAGAAGACAACACGCAAAACAGACAAATGTGTATGACTAGCCGGCGCCAGTTTATGTGACAAACATTTCCTAGAAGTGGACGATTCTTTAACTTGCAAATTCATACTGCAATTGACATATGTATTTATTAAAATTATAAAATTCATAAAAAGGAATTGTGGAATTATCGAAAGTAGGTTTTTCATAAGAGCTTTCTTCTCTATTGCTGCAAGTAGAAGTGGAAAGCTGGAAATTATAACCGCTTCTTAGAATTAGTTAATAATAAAGCAACAGAAGTCTAAAAAAATGCAATTTAAAGCTTTCGGGAGATGTTACAATTTATTCAAAAGATTTTGGGAGTTCGGTTAGTTTATTGGGACAATTTTCAGAGAAGCGGGTGATATTTTCAAGTAGACGAGATTCAAAAGATATATTTTAGACGTTCACCAAATTATGGATTTTCGCTAGTGCTACATCAAGAGAAAAAATGCTAACAAAAAAATTGTAATTTATACGTTTGTTGGACTAGTTGCCTTACCTGTGTAACTGGGTCTGGGTCCACCTAAAAGTCTGAGAATATAAAAAAAGATGCACATTTAAATGTGTTTTTTAGTTTTATTTTCTGATGGTTTCTTTTGATGCAGTATTTATTATTAAACGTCGGATAGGATCGCCTTTTAGTTATTTATGTTCTTTGCTAACGACTTGAAATTATTTATGGTTTCGTAGATTTTCATTTTTCAAAACGATTTTCCTCATTACCTCCGAGATGAGTGGATACAGATAAAGATGAAGTATGGGTCATTATGAAACGTCCGCAGATTATCTACCTGACAGCCGTGAACTCGTCGTGATTAAATTATTATCATTTCTAAACGAAAATTGAACGGTACGAGTACGTTTTTTTTTTTCCATTTAAAATATACCACATTTAATGTATGGCAGTACAGAGTCAAAATGTCTATTTCAAAATGAATGAAAAAGGCTGAAATTTCTTAAAAGATTTTGTTCACTGCTATCCCGTATAGTTAGAAATACAATGTCATCAGTGGTTCTATATAAATTTAGCCAAGAACTTGTTCACTATTCTTATAAACATGCATTAGGTATAGAGTGAATATGATACGAATCGAGCGGCATGGCCTAGAGGTCTAGACCATTGCTTAGCATTCGGAAGGACGCCGATTCGATTTCGGGGTAGGGCAGTAATATTTCACAGATAATCTTTCATTGTCTTCTGTCTTCATTTCGTCCGTCTCAACGTTCTCACCCGAACCACTATCCACCCATTTCCACGATTCCTGAAAGCAGGTTGAAGAGGGGCTTCCGCCCTACCTTCCGGCGTAGTCCGGAAGGACTGCCTGCCCACCAGCATTACTAGCTGGTGGGAATGAAACACCCGAAATTTTTTTTTATGATACGATCAATATTAATGACTGGGCAGTTTTATAAATGCTATGGGTAGAAAAAGTTAGAGATTAGGAGGTATGATAGAACGAATAGAACAGGGGGCGCTATGGAAGTCAATAGGGAATATACAGGAATTAAAAGAGGCAGGCAGAGGTAGACCTAGACTAGATAACTGTTCGCAAATGTAGGTTGCTCTAGTTTTCGAGAAATGAGAAGATTGGCTCAAGATAGGAAGATGTGGAGATGTGTATGATGATGGTCAAAAAATTGATTGTAAAGTAATTTGATTTTACATACCCAATGAAATTAGTAACCTCGAAAGGAATTTGGAACTGCGATCCACCACGTAAAGCCTTATTTCGAGATCGGATGAAACAAAGGGGACAGTTTGACTACCAAGAGGTCCACGAATACTGGAACTATGCCGGGGAGTACGGTGGAAAGCTCTCATCCGAATTCCTCCGAACAACACCGGAAGGGAGGTAGAAAAGAAGACCCAAACAAACTATAGAAAAACCTGGACCCTAAATCGAATCGGCGTCCCCACTGTATGCCTCCTAAATCCTAACGAATGGTCTAAACCTCTGCTGGATACTCTACAATTCTCTTACAACAGCTCTTATAAAGTACTCAATAGAAACTACCCGATAAAAAGAAAACATCACCTCTCGTCATCTATTCCCCCCTGTCTGCAATCGCCAACAATGACGTCTCTCAATCATCAGGAATAACCCACTCAGGACGTCCAGTCCCTAAATTCGTCAGAGTAGGATTATCGATATCATTAATCGGTAGGCTGATGGAGAGAATCCTGGGATACACCCAGTATAATATACAAATATAACTAACACGTCTCGCAATGAGAGTGGAAGACTGATCTCTTTTTAGTTAGCTACCCATAGCTACGCCATCTACTACGAGTGTTTCAATCACAACAATAACAATTTCTACGATTCCTCTTTTTATTGCCAGTATTACGTTAGGAAATGTAGTAAAAGCTAAAGCCAGTCATAAAATGTCAAACGCATATTATAAGCACCAGGGTTTTCTCGAAACGATTCTAAAAGACGTAATCTAAGTGTATAAGTAAAACGAGAATGTTATTAAACGCGTTGTAAAGACTTCTGACAGTATATTTCTTTAAATGTCAACCATAAAAATGTTTATAACTCCACCACTTGTGATGCACGTTTTTTATTTATCGTAAAAGACAATCGTGAAATGGCCAACTAAATATACTACTATTGTTAGTATGGTTTGTAATTATCAGATTTTTAGTTTTCCTGTTATTAATGTATGCAACACAAATGTCAGGTTAATCGCATAATATATGCAACCCACACTACAGGTTGATCAGGTAATGTATATAACATAGGTACACGGATGTGTGTTGGGTTGCATAAATGATCTCTTTACTATCGAAATAACATGAACACGATTTATGTCCCAAATGGTCCCTGCCTTGTGTCTAGATCTAGATCGATTTCAAATCGGTAAATACCCTCGTATAGTATCGAAATCGTTTAAACAATTTTACAGAACTTGTCCAGACTTTTTTTATGAACGCCCTCGTATGTAATTTATCATACTGGTACATATCATTTCTGTGATGTGTGCAGTTTTTTCAAGCTTCTCACACA
Organism: Agrilus planipennis; assembly: GCF_000699045.2. Taxonomy (NCBI): domain Eukaryota; kingdom Metazoa; phylum Arthropoda; class Insecta; order Coleoptera; family Buprestidae; genus Agrilus; species Agrilus planipennis. The sequence goes on along the minus strand of NW_020442461.1, from coordinate 682,677 downwards.
CACCCGGAAATTCCCGTCTCAATAAACCGTTCGATCCTGGCCAACTTCAATAAACAAATGCAAGACCTCATTTCCGCCAGATTGGCAATGCACCCAACTTGTTTAGACATTCAAAAATTACACTCTTTCACTGTCCTGTGTTCTTAAAATACATAACGAAAAACTTCCTCGCTTGGAAACATCAACCGGGCTCGTTGTAAGCAATAAAAAACCATTCACGTCTAGTTTCGCTCATTCGTTGTTGCTTTTTGAAAATGCACTCGATAAATAATATCAATACTATAAACCTAATTTTCAGTACTCTCGTGTAGTAGAGTTCACTAACTTTTTTATTTACTCTTCGAAAGCCAAACCGTCTGGCCACTGAAAGCCTTTCAAAATTTAAACATCGTAAATGATTTATTATCCTTTCAAAAATGAGTGAAGTCCGTGTACCATTTCTTTCTAGTCCATTAATAAGGGAACTTAAGGTAACTGTAGAATCTAACCTATAGAATAACACGATCAGCCAAAGTTATCGATGCTTAGTATAAGTTTCTAATTATTAATAAGGCGTGGGTTGTTGACTGATTTTATTTAGATATTTCCACTATATGTACGGTTCTCCTATGTACAAATAGATTCGTAATTGCCGCCACATCTGCTTCAACTATCCGCCGCTAGATGACTGTAGGTACCGATTGTTTAAAAATTGAGGAATTATTGTGCCTGACATAAACAGATTTGTTAAATAAGAAATTAAATACATAATGTTTTTCGTGTGTAATAAATTATTTTGTGATGGAGTGTTGGGCAGTCTCGTTATGGTAAGTGTACCCATATAATAGTAGTCCCTGACGGTAAAAATGTATGTAGTACAGATTAATGTTGGTAATAAAAACGTTGGAATAAGTACGAGCGTGGAAAATAGGCTGATAGTAAATTTATTAAGTTATAGAGATCATCTGTAATTATTATTGGTTTATGACTGTAGTAAAACGTGCAACAGGCGATGTAAATTAATAGAGGCATTGATAGAAAGTGCACTTAACAGATTTATTGTAATGTTAAGTAATCCAATGCATTATCTTAAAAAATAATGTAGGTACCAGAGCGTTTGTGTAACAAAGTCAGAAAAAGCAAAGAAATTTTGAATAGCTTTATAACAATTAATACATTTTTTGTTAACCATTTAGAAAATCTCCAAGTTATGTAACGTTCAATTGTTATACCTACGTAAACGAAAAAAGAGACGATCAATTTAGCCTACTTAGGAGGTTGTTTGTTGCCTTTAATTACTGATTAATCTTTTCAAATACTTTCTCTCACGTTTATGTTGCATGAGTTATTACTATCCTCCTAGATACAATGCATCATTTGTGAATTTGTAGTTTATCTCTCGGTTCATAGCGAACCGCGTCGCCAACTTATATATACATCAAAGACGATTAATCTAGATGGTCGTGCGTTGAGAGGGCATCTTTAATCCCGGTCTGCAAATGAAACATTTACAGCGTTGAATTGTGAATTTCCTTGCGCCGAACATAATTACTCCGCTACTTAACCTCTTAACCTTTAGCCATCTTAGCATCATCTCTAACGTACAGTCACGTTCTTTGAAATTGAACGGAAGTGGCTGGTACAACAAACCCCTGTGTAAACACGACTGTTTTCATGTTAAACAGAACTGTGACTGTCATGTATAAGTACGAAATTAAATAGCTACTTCGGGTGGAATACTGTCAGAGTGCGGCTTCTTCAGGTAGAAGAATGGCACAGTTTGGCATTCTTCAGGTGGAAGAATGCCGCAATGTGGCATCTTCAGATAAAAGAATATCACAGTGTGGCTTCATCAGATGCAAGAATTCCACCGTATGGCTTCGTCAGATGGAAGAATACTACGGTGTGGCGTCTTCAGGTGGAAGAATACCATGGTATGGCTTATTCAGGTAGAATAATGTAAGTGAGGCTTCTCCAGATGGAAGAATGCCGCCATCTGTACCTTCAGACAAAAGAATATCACGGCATAGCGCTTCCAGGAAGAAGAATACCATAGTATGACTTCTTCCGATATAAGAATACCACTGTGTGGCTTCTTCAGGTAGAAGAATGCCGCAATGTGGCATCTTCAAATAAAAGAATATCACAGCGTGGCTTCATCAGATGCAAGAATACCACGATATGGTGTCTTCGGGTAGAGGGAATGGCACATTGTGGTGTCTTCAGATTGAAGAATACAATGGTGTGGCTTCTTCAGGTGGAAGAATGTCAGTGAGGCTTCTTCAGATGGAAGAATGCCGCAATGTGGCATCTTCCGGTAAAATAATACCACGACATGGCTTCTCCAGAAAAAAGAATGCCCCAGTATGATTTCTTCAGATGCAAGAATACCACGATCTGTCTTCTTCAGATGGAAGAATACTACGGTGTGGCTTTTTCAGGTGGAGGAATGCCACATTGCGGCGTCTTCAGGTAGAATAATACCATGGTGTGGCTACTTCAGGTGGAAGAATGTCACAGTGTGGCTTCTTCTGATAGAAGAACAAGAAGCCGCAGTGTGGTTCCTGTAGGTGGAATAATACTAAAATGTGGCTTCTTCAGGTGGAAGAATGTCAAAGTGTGACTTCTTCACATGGAAGAATGTCGCACTGTGGCTTCTTCAGGTGGAAAAATACTAGAGTGTAGCTTCTTTCGGTGGAATAATGCCATAGTGTGGCTTCGCCGGATGAAAGAAGACCACAATGTGGCTTCTTCAAGCTGAAGAATATTACAGGAAGACTGCTTACGACAGTGTGATAAAATGATCATAGATGCTTGTAAACTAAAATCATCAAGAATTAAAAGCGTCTTAGATTCAATTACAATTTGTAACTTGCTTATGTAGCACAACGTAGGGGTAAAATCAAGTATTATTTGCATAACAGATGTGTCCATTGCTATAACTAAACCGAAAAAGAAATATGTATATACAGTGTAATACATTAAGTACTGTTATTTACGGTAGTAATAATAGATGTACATAAATTTCTGGTGTACATGGTCGGTCTGTAGGATTCGTGTCCAGTCACAATAGTCATTATTACGAAGTGAGTAATTAACCTAATTATTCGACTACTTCCGCTGTTGGTTAATAAATAATTAGATTCGTTTCATTTACTTCTGACTTCTGAAACGCACGCTTCCAATAGTTAATGCACGATTCCGTTTTCGTTTAAAATATTTACTCCTTGTTTCCCACTTTTTTTTTTTTTTGAGAGAACGAATGGTAGTTTCGAATGCCGTTGGACAGTGTGTCATTTGCTGCCCAGATAGAGCATCTTCGTCCTTTAAGGAAACATTAAAAATTAACAGTAGAAATTGCATCGATTTTCACATGAAAAAGTTATTTTCGTAAGAAAAATGTTTTTTAACTTTTATTTACAGTTACATTTATTAGGGTTGTAACATTTGCTGTATGTTAGGTTGTCTATATATTGTACTACAGATTGGTTTAGTTAAGTTAGCTTAACTTCTTGTAAAAAGGAAAGTATATTAATTAGCACCCCTATCGGCGTCTACATGGAAAAAACATACTTTAAAGGTGAAAATTCATCGATTTATTTTAGATAAGTCACAGTTACAGCTCAATTAAAGCCCTTGTTCTAGAATTTCCCGGCGCCTCCTCCAAAATTATGAACAAAATATCTTCAAGTGCAATTTAATTTCGGCATTAAAATGATAGTTTATAATAATAATTAACTAGATAGTCGTAATTAATAACTAAATACCTTCATCAGCACCTAATATAAATATGTAAGTGTCCAACAAAATCTTATAAGAAAATATCATTAATAACGTTACCGACTAATTAATTATTTCTACGTAATATTTTAATTTGGTCTAGAATCGTATTGATTTTCAAGCGAAAAAGTTATTTCCGCAAGAAAAATGTTTTGTAACTTTATTTACAGTTACATTTATTAGGGTTGCAATATTTGGTGTACGTTGGGTTGTCTATATATTGTACTACAGATTGTAGTTTAACTTATTGGAAAAAGAAAATATATATTAATATTAGAAGGCCTAACGGCGTCTAAATGAAAATAACATACCTAAAAGATGAAAATTCATCGGTCTACTTCAATTAAGTCACAGGTACACCTCAATTGGAGCCTTTATTATAAAACTTCCCGGCGCCTCCACCAAAATTTTGAATAAAATAATAAAAACACGTTAATGTATCTTCAAGTGCGATTTAATTTCGGCATTGAAATGATACGTTTATAATAAAACTTATCTAACTACTCGAAATTAATTACGAAATACCTTTAGCAGTCCCTCATACAAATGTGTAAGGGTGTCCAACCAAATCTTCCAAGAAGATGTTATTAATAACGTTACTAACTAATGAATTATTTCTTCTAATATTTTGATTTGTTCGAGGGAAATATTGATTTTTACTTAAAAAAGTTATTTTCATGAGAAATAAGTTTTTTAACTTTATGTATAGCTGTGTACATTAGGGTTATAATATTAACTGTATGNAGAATACCACTGCTCATGGAATTTTAGCAGCTCACTCCTAACATTGATTCCTTTTTTCTTGGGTATCACATCCAAGGTCTCCTTATTACCTAGAAATTTAAATTAAATAGCATTTAGCTTGTATACAACTTATCAAAATTACCAGTTCCAAACTTATGATATGGATGATTAGGATTGCATGTGTGTTTTTCCAACTGAGACATTCTCCACATGTCATTAGGCAAATTCTTTTCGTGCTCTGAATTAACAGCTATCAGCTCTCTCTCAGTGGCACTTTCAGTGAAGAGAGGGGCAATAAAGAACTGTGCAAACCTTTGAAACACAAGAAAAAAAGGTAAAAGTCTGATAGTGAACAGAATATTGATGTGCAAACCTGTCTAATGCCTCTGTAAGTTTATCAGGAGCAACATCAAAATAATAAACTGTATGATCAGTATATGTGGATGCATTGCTGCTTCCACTATGCTCACTTAGGAACTTAATGTACTCATTTTCATTTGGGTACTTTTCAGTGCCCAGAAATAGCATGTGTTCACAAAAATGGGCCAAACCAGGCAAGTAATCAGGGTCACTCAGGAAACCTACAAAGAATCAGTAAGAAACGTGCGAAAAAATATTCACTACTTTCTTACCAACGTTTACATTGAGAGCAGCCGCTGATTTATCAGTTGTAGGATCGCTGACAAGTAATACTTTCATATGGTTACTGAGTTCAAGTCCCCTGTAAGATCTCTTATCTTCAGGAGATTTGATAATATTCTGAAACTTCTTCAGGGGAGCCCTGGCCTCAGTTTGTCCAGTCATGTTTTTTATTCTTGAAATCGACCTTTTAGAACTGAGGAGCACAAAAGAACTTATATTAAACTTTGGTGCTACTTGAACATAACCTCAATACCTTAACAGTAACTGATTTGTACTTTTAATACATGTAAATCGTTTAAGAACTAGCTGCGAAATGTAGAAATACATTCAGGTAACACTGATAAACTGTTAACAGCAATTTTCTGCAAAAAATAAAAACCATGTGAGGCAATCAAACCAAGTGTCACTTCTCACAGTACATGCTTACATAAAAATTGGTACTTTGACAACTCAGATAAGTATTAATATTCAATTAAAACCGTCATTCGCAAGTTTCTATAATTACATTTTTCTTTCAAATTAGTCTAATTAAGAAAAAAAATTAATATCTAAAAAGTAAAGCCGCCCGAGCAGGGACTTGAACCCTGGACCCTTGGATTAAAAGTCCAATGCTCTACCGACTGAGCTACCCGGGCACATGTTGGTGATACTTCGAATAATGTCATTGTGTGCAGCAGAAGTAAATAATAAATAGCAGTGGCGTAACATAGATTTTTACTTACAATACTTCCGTATATAATACAACCACTTCTTTATTTTTTTTGCGGTTAATTATTGTAGAAACGCTTTTAATTAAGTTAACGTTTATTAAAAAAAATGATACTAAATCAAAAAAGATTAAATAAATCATATTTTTTTACCAATTAGGTAAATTATTTATTGTAACATTCAGTGTTAACGTTCTATTAACTGTGAAACTACTCTTCTACTTGCCTATTCATAAAATTCCGATTCGTGAAATAATTGAGGCATACTTTTTTGTATCGATAACAATTAACGATTAGGCATCTATTATAAAAGCAACTCATTTTTCAATTTATTAATTAAAGAATATATTTCTGTGGTATCTACGTCAATTTTATACTCCTACACGATTTTTGCCGCTTAAATTTTTTGTGTACTAAATTATAAAACTGGCGGCAAGTGGGTGGCGAGTGGTTAGGGTGTTCGAAGGGGGTTGTGTTGACAATTAGTTTACCAAATCATCGACTCCACACTCAACCGTGCCACCTTCAGACCGCCTGCTCACCCACATGCCCGCTTGGTTTTACTTCAACCCCGTGCTCCCCCTCGCACATTCCCACCCTCCGTCTAATAACCATGTCTTGGTTCGCTCCGTACTCTCAGCTCTGCTCTCTTTGCTTCTCTCTAAGCTATTATTAAGTGCTTCGCCTGTAATCAATTTAGCAGTCAATTTCAATTATATTTTATAGCATCGTAATGGATTCCCATTACGAAATGGCACTTTGAACTTGGTGATTTTCATCGAGGAAACGTGAAACAGGGAGAGCACGCTTCTGGTCGTAGAAGCCACTATAGCGTTTTTCGAATAACGTTCAAATGACGTCTCTATCAGTAATAAAGTTAACCAACCACGCGAATGACGTAGAATCATGCGTAGAACTGTCAATAGGGAATAAATACTGTGTTGATAGCCCTTTACATTCTTGTTAACCATTTGTCAGTCTTGTCGCGTGTTCGCATTAAAAAAAATCAATTGTTTTGTTCTGTAATGCACTTACTGCATATCAACAATGGCAGCAGTTCACCTGCTATTGTTTTGTGTTTCTGCGCCGATAGTGACGTCACGTCAAGAGGTTCTCAAAACTGACGGCAAATATTCGAAAATGTTTAGCGTTTAGTTGTCGTTGTTTCTTGGCGAATTTAGTCAAAATAATCCTGTAGACGTGTAAATATGTGTAGAGAGAAAATTCGCGTTCCTCGATAGGAAATTTGATTTCAAACGCCTGCGAGCGATTTCTAGGGAAATTACAGTACAGATTGAGAGGGGCCTTAGTCCTTTACGTTCCATATACACCCTTTTACATGGTTTAGGCTTTTAAGAACTTGTGGCAATCTGCTCTTGAATTAGGTATGCATGCCCCTCGCATTTTTGCAATCTAATTTTTATCAATATGCGATGAAAAATAATATCGTGTCAGTCTGAATTTAACAGCTTGTGAATCACCAATCCAGAATCCAACCCTGATAATCTTTGAATTACAGATAAAATTATACTGTAGTCTGTTACATTGCACTTATTGAGACGGTGTCGTCGTACAAACATAGCTCGTTACCATCCAGAAGTAATACTCCATACAACAGTTAAAGCCGCATCAGAATATATTCAGTGGTTCCTGAGTTATAGGGCAACAGACATACCGCTCTCCTAATTAGGGATGTATGCGCTGGGCTGTCTGTGGGCGCTAGTGTCTCGCGCCCACGGGTGCCGACGAGAGATCGTAGAACCCTGTATTCGACTGGAAAACAAATCATTCGGTAGTTCCACATATGCCCAAGTTATAACGAACAACTTTTAAGTATTATGTGTAAACACGTAGCGGTTCTCCAGGTTACTCGCACGTCCCCGGTCGCCTTGGCAATAAAATATGCATTGTACAGTGGGGGCCGCAAAGCACAATAAAACAAAAGACCATTGAATTAACCCCATAAGACGACCTGTACACATACACGTTCGTACACGTACACATGCATGCAGTTGACAAGTGTAATAAGGGTTGTCATCGAGAGACGTAGTACTCGTGTTCGTCAGAGAGGCAGCAGCCTGAGAGTGTTCTCAAATATCCGACGGTGTGACGTCAGAGCTCGGTGGCTACACGGCGGAAGTGTTGGGCATATACAATACGGCAGCGCCAACATAAAAACCCCCGGCCACTTCTGCCAACTGTAAGAACCCTTAAAAATTGCCCAACTTAAGCTGCCCGTCAACTCCCAAGTTTGTTTTTTCTCAATGTCGCCGACTATTGTTACCGAAAGAAACGGAAAATTCTCGTAAATATCGACTGTACATGCCGAAAAAGAAAACGTCTAAACTAAAGAAACTTTTCATGAAAGCATAAATTAAAAAGTTTCATTTATATAAAATAAAAAAGCAATTACGTAAGTAGGTATGCTAAGTTGCAACTGGAGCATATACAGGTAAGGCAAAACGTTCACCGAATATAAAAATTACAACATTTCTTTGTCGGAGTTTTTTCTTTTTAGTCGCATAGGCGTCTATCCCAATAGGTGTATTTCCTACTTCTCTATACTAACCGAATCCTCAAATTCTTTTGAGAAAACGTAAAATCCTTCAAAAACTTTAAATTGATTATAATATAATATTTTATTGATATTGACTTGAAAATTTAAAAATAGTCTATCTCAACAGGTATATCGTCTACTTCTCCTATGAAAACCTCCCTATACTAACTTAACCCTTACAATCTTAATATCCCTCGAAAACTTTAAATTGATTATAATATAATATTTTATCAATATTGATTAGAAAATTTAAAAATAGGATTAAAATCTTTTTATACACTAAATTTTGGTAAAAATATTCGGTTCAGATATGTATACGTAAGTATGTATCTAAAAAGTTTATATCAACTTATCATAATTCAATAAGTTAATAGCGCTTTTTTTTTCATTTATCGGTTTGCGAGCAAATTTTTTGAACCGTGGAGTTTCTGCGACTTTAGGGCGGAAAAACTCCCGAAAAGTTACCCTGTCATTTATGTACAAAACAAGTTAGGCATGCATTATTACTTACGCCGAATAGGTTTTCGTATTTTTAATGAATTTGATAAAAAGTTTATACAACGTGTGTAGTAGATATCTTGTATTATTGAGCGGATACATTTGAATTCCACGAACGTTACATTACGTCACTTAAATTCTACATTCGATTGAAGAATTTATTTGAAATTTTTAGAAGTGGTTAGTTTTTAATATGAAAATTAATTTTTCGAATTTTTTACACACTATGAATTTTCATATTATTTCATATGAAGAATTTATTTGTTGAAAATAAAGTGTTTTCTGTGCATGTAGGTACATGGTACGTAATTGAAAACGTTGTGATACCATGAATAGAAACGGTTAATTTTAAATAACCCCCAAACACGGTTTCTTTAAACCGGCATCCCTTGAATTACGTCAAAATTGAAATTGCCTCTTGATGTCGATCGATAATTATTAGTCAATCGCTATACAATGATCGTCATTACAGGTATTTAAAATAGGACGATATAACAATGCGCAATCAATCAAATACACTCGACCACATGGTTCGAAAGTGTCAAAACCCAATTAGCCACGATTTGAAGAGGTTACGTTACATCTAATTCTTTTCAAATATGACTTCACTTCTCTCTGCAAAATCAAATTATAGTTAAGTGCTCCGATTAATATCTCCTCAAAGGGACACGGCCGAAAGCAGATTTTCGAGAGCGAACGAATTTTAAATTCAATCCAATTAATCTGGAACAATTAGGGCAATTTTCGAAACGTCGCCTTCCCTCTACATCCCGGAACGAACAAAGAATGAAAATTCAGAGTTAACAGACACGGTTTTTATATCGTCATGCTACAGTATAAACTACACCGACGTAGTAAGTTTATTAACTATAGGGTTGTTCGGAAAGTCATTTCGTTTTTTTTTTTGTAGAAATGAAAGACAGTTTTCGTATAATAAACAAATACTTTATTAAATTATATATTGACCGTTCTGGTCCAACACCTTTTGCCATCTTTCTGGTAGTAGCATAATTCCACGCTCATAAAATTTTTGGTCTTTGCTGGCAAAAAACTGATCGAGGAGGTTTTTGACCTCCTCATTTGAGGTGAAGGTTTTACCGTCTAAAAAATTTTGGAGTGACCGGAACAAATAATAATCCGATGGTGCCAGGTCTGGAGAATATGGTGGGTGTAGCATTGTATCCCATTCAAGCTGTAAAAGCTTTTGGCGAGTGACCAAACTTGTGTGAGGTCTCGCGTTGTCTTGGTGAAACACTACACCTTTCCTGTTGATTAGTTCTGACCTTTTCTGTTGAAGTGCATCATTCAGTTTGTCCAGCTGATGACAGTAGACTTCCGAATTAATCGTTGTGTTATCCGGTAAAAGCTCAAAAAAAACGATTCCTTTAAAATCCCACCAAACAGACAGCATCACCTTTTTTTGGTGAATATCGGCTTTGGAAATGGTTTGAGCCGGTTCATCTTTTTTGCTCCATGACCTCTTGCGTTTGACGTTGTTGTATACAACCCATTTTTCGTCCCCAGTGATGATGCGCTTCAAAAACGGATCATTTTCGTGACGTTTGAGAAGCGAATCGCAGACATCAATGCGGCGACACAGATTTCTCTCTGTGAGAACATGGGGAACCCGTACATCGAGCTTCGAGGATAATAATTTGATAAACTTAACCTCAATCCGATCTCACGTGTTGTTATTCGCCGGTTCACATCAACTAATGCCTTTATCGCGTCTTTATCAGCTTCAACCGATCTTCCCAAACGTGGTGCATCTTCGACATCAAAATTGCCAGATCGAAATTTAGCGAACCAGTTCTGGCACTGGCGTACTGTCAACACACCTTCTCCATACACTTCAGTCAATTTCTTTCTGGCTTGAACAGCATTTTTACCCTTTCTGTAGTAAAACAGTAAGATATGTCGAAAATGCTGCTTATCGCTCTCCATATTTAAAAGGGCACCAACCAAAAACTACTGCGTAGAATTAGTTGGAATTTTTCACACACAAGCCTTGCTATATGAGCCCTCAAAGCATATAAAAATTATACGGCTTAAATGTAAAGTTAGGTGCAAAAGAATACAATTAAATCCTCTGTCGGGAAAAAACGAAATGACTTTCCGAACAACCCTATAAAAACAAAAGGAATCGAAATAACACAGAAATCAAAACAGTTTTCTTAGTTTGCTAATTTCATGTTTATGTTGTGGCATTATCTAGTCTCTGGTACGTATAGGATAGGGGAAGGGTGGTTATGGGTAATCAACATATCAGATAATATAGGGGATTTAATATGGTATACACATGTTTCTAATTTGTTTCATTAACTTGTCGAGACGCGTTTGCAGCAATAAAACATGAAACCCGAGATTCAGTCAGTTGAAGAACTACTACTACTACTACAATTTAACAGCGTGTTTAACGTTTATCTCTCGGATGACTTCAGGGCTGTTTCGCTACTAAAATGGCGTAACGTTGATTGCAAACCTATTTGGCGATTTTTCGAAATGTACGTTTACTATATATATATATATATACACTTGAAGCACGAACTTTATATCCATCGTAAACTGAATCTGGCTTAACGGTAACAATTCGCGAGAGATACACACGTTTTGTCGTCTTGAGACACAGCAAAATTTAATATAAAAACGTCATAATTCTTACAGACTCGTTACATGTAATGCGTTGATTTTCAAAACAATATTATGAGACTAGTAAAACGGGTAGAATAATTGCTTCTGGATGCGGTCTTTTAGAAACAGTATTAGGAGAACGGAGAGAGCGTTATGGGAATCCATAAAAAATAGGCGATATGGGTTGCAAACATGATGGGGGGCTAGTTGCAGACATATTATAAACATAACATAAACAGGAGTTAAGAGGGGTATGAGTTGACTTAGACTAGGGTACTGTTAGCAAATAGTTAAAGATGTTTTTATGATTGGCTCAAGATCGAAAGAAATTGAGGTACTATTCTTTGGGTTGTACCGAGCGACATGGCCTAGAGGTCTAGGCCATTGCTTAGCATTCGGGAGGACGCCGGTTCGATTCCGGGTCTGTCCGTCTGCCTTGGTCCATGTTTTTCTGTGGTTTCCTTGGATCACTTAGGCAAATGCTGAGGCAGTAATATTCCACAGATAATCTTTCACTCTCTTCTGNTCCCATATAACCCTTATGAGGCCGCAGGATTCTGTTGGGGAACTTGAACGATATGTACGGACAACCCATAATTTTTATTGTATATAAGCTGGATTACACGGATTCGCTCAGGAAAAATTAGTTATTGTTTGGGAACGTCCTCGAACCTTCGAGAAAATTTCAGAACATTCTCGAACCCTGCAGATGTAAGGCATTTAGGAAAAATCTGTGATATTTTGTGACGTTCTGACCAGACGCCGGAACTCAATTGTCACCTTCATTACTGACTCTCTCAATGGAGTCCTTTGGAGCAATAGTCCTTTAGCCCCCATATCTATGAAATCAACCCTTACAACTGAAAATCTAAGCCTCCTTCATGAACAAGGGATCTAAGGTTAGCATCCCATATAACCCTTATGAGGCCGCAGGATTCTGTTGGGGAACTTGAACGATATGTACGGACAACCCATAATTTTTATTGTATATAAGCTGGATTACACGGATTCGCTCAGGAAAAATTAGTTATTGTTTGGGAACGTCCTCGAACCTTCGAGAAAATTTCAGAACATTCTCGAACCCTGCAGATGTAAGGCATTTAGGAAAAATCTGTGATATTTTGTGACGTTCTGACCAGACGCCGGAACTCAATTGTCACCTTCATTACTGACTCTCTCAATGGAGTCCTTTGGAGCAATAGTCCTTTAGCCCCCATATCTATGAAATCAACCCTTACAACTGAAAATCTAAGCCTCCTTCATGAACAAGGGATCTAAGGTTAGCATCCCATATAACCCTTATGAGGCCGCAGGATTCTGTTGGGGAACTTGAACGATATGTACGGACAACCCATAATTTTTATTGTATATAAGCTGGATTACACGGATTCGCTCAGGAAAAATTAGTTATTGTTTGGGAACGTCCTCGAACCTTCGAGAAAATTTCAGAACATTCTCGAACCCTGCAGATGTAAGGCATTTAGGAAAAATCTGTGATATTTTGTGACGTTCTGACCAGACGCCGGAACTCAATTGTCACCTTCATTACTGACTCTCTCAATGGAGTCCTTTGGAGCAATAGTCCTTTAGCCCCCATATCTATGAAATCAACCCTTACAACTGAAAATCTAAGCCTCCTTCATGAACAAGGGATCTAAGGTTAGCATCCCATATAACCCTTATGAGGCCGCAGGATTCTGTTGGGGAACTTGAACGATATGTACGGACAACCCATAATTTTTATTGTATATAAGCTGGATTACACGGATTCGCTCAGGAAAAATTAGTTATTGTTTGGGAACGTCCTCGAACCTTCGAGAAAATTTCAGAACATTCTCGAACCCTGCAGATGTAAGGCATTTAGGAAAAATCTGTGATATTTTGTGACGTTCTGACCAGACGCCGGAACTCAATTGTCACCTTCATTACTGACTCTCTCAATGGAGTCCTTTGGAGCAATAGTCCTTTAGCCCCCATATCTATGAAATCAACCCTTACAACTGAAAATCTAAGCCTCCTTCATGAACAAGGGATCTAAGGTTAGCATCCCATATAACCCTTATGAGGCCGCAGGATTCTGTTGGGGAACTTGAACGATATGTACGGACAACCCATAATTTTTATTGTATATAAGCTGGATTACACGGATTCGCTCAGGAAAAATTAGTTATTGTTTGGGAACGTCCTCGAACCTTCGAGAAAATTTCAGAACATTCTCGAACCCTGCAGATGTAAGGCATTTAGGAAAAATCTGTGATATTTTGTGACGTTCTGACCAGACGCCGGAACTCAATTGTCACCTTCATTACTGACTCTCTCAATGGAGTCCTTTGGAGCAATAGTCCTTTAGCCCCCATATCTATGAAATCAACCCTTACAACTGAAAATCTAAGCCTCCTTCATGAACAAGGGATCTAAGGTTAGCATCCCATATAACCCTTATGAGGCCGCAGGATTCTGTTGGGGAACTTGAACGATATGTACGGACAACCCATAATTTTTATTGTATATAAGCTGGATTACACGGATTCGCTCAGGAAAAATTAGTTATTGTTTGGGAACGTCCTCGAACCTTCGAGAAAATTTCAGAACATTCTCGAACCCTGCAGATGTAAGGCATTTAGGAAAAATCTGTGATATTTTGTGACGTTCTGACCAGACGCCGGAACTCAATTGTCACCTTCATTACTGACTCTCTCAATGGAGTCCTTTGGAGCAATAGTCCTTTAGCCCCCATATCTATGAAATCAACCCTTACAACTGAAAATCTAAGCCTCCTTCATGAACAAGGGATCTAAGGTTAGCATCCCATATAACCCTTATGAGGCCGCAGGATTCTGTTGGGGAACTTGAACGATATGTACGGACAACCCATAATTTTTATTGTATATAAGCTGGATTACACGGATTTGCCCAAGAAAAATTAGCTACCGTTTAGGAACATTCTGGAGCCTTCTAGAAAATTTTAAAACATTCTAGAACCTTGTAGATGTATAGGGAGTTCAGGAAAAATCTGTAACATTCTGTGACGTTCTCACCAGACGCCGGAACTCAATTGTCACCTTCATTACTGACTCTCTCAATGGAGTCCTTTGGAGCAATAGTCCTTTAGCCCCCATATCTATGAAATCAACCCTTACAACTGAAAATCTAAGCCTCCTTCATGAACAAGGGATCTAAGGTTAGCATCCCATATAACCCTTATGAGGCCGCAGGATTCTGTTGGGGAACTTGAACGATATGTACGGACAACCCATAATTTTTATTGTATATAAGCTGGATTACACGGATTCGCTCAGGAAAAATTAGTTATTGTTTGGGAACGTCCTCGAACCTTCGAGAAAATTTCAGAACATTCTCGAACCCTGCAGATGTAAGGCATTTAGGAAAAATCTGCTCCAACAAGGTCCACTTGTGTGGATATTTACTTGCTGAAAACGAATCCCGGCGTAGCCAACCTCAACGTGATAGGCACGTTAGCTTAATTGAATAAAATAATTCGAAGTGATCTGTATTCTGTCGAAACTGCCAGACGCGGATCGCGATTTCGATCTTTTCGGATCTCATCAGCGCGTCGAGCATAAGTAATCCTAAAATGTAGCATCGTGCTACAGATGGCGTTTACTGCGCCATTTGTAGTATTTTCTAAAACGCAGTATTCTAATACTTTTTGTGTCCAAATGCAGCTGAATGGGATTAAGCTTAAGTGTATCTAGAAGACGGTGACATTGGCATGGTGTCTAGTGAAAATTGCCAAAAATATTGTTCTTTATCTTTTGATGAGTACGTTTAGTGAGACATAGATGTTAAAAATCATCCCCCTTATTGAACAGTATGCACCATACTTCATAATTGTCATATCCAAAAAGGCCGTATCATGACTAGAATTGTGGAATAAATATTTTATCCTTAATTGACACTCTATTCAGCTAATAGTTCTCGAAGTGAACCGACTCTACCTATATTTTAAAATATGTTTTGTTTTTAATTAATAACAACACAAAGTGACAGTAGCAGTATCGTGAAGTATATATTTGTGGATGTCTGTTTGTGAAAGGGACCAACGATTGAATTTTCTTTTTATTTATTCATGCGAGACATTTTCAATTATTGAACCCACACGGTCAACGTCAAAACAATACTCCAATAAAAAAAAGCATAAAAATAAAACTGTAATCTAATACGGTAAGTAAAAAACAGGTTCCTAACAAATGAATGTTTCAATACCTCCCTGCCTCCCCTGTTAGTAGATGATGACACTGGCGAAAAAAACCTAAAAATAAAAATACGCTGCATGATAAGGTGGGGATACGTAGGGAATTTGAATTGGTTCAACTAGTTTAATTGACTAACTATTTTTATTTTAATATGATAAAAATGTAACAAAACCAAATTATATTCGTTATGTGGTGTATAATAATAAACAAAGGTGAAAGGAAGAAAGGGTGGCTTATTAATCTTAATGCTACCCGCATTAAGCAAGGTCTATTGGTCTATTTTATGCCTTATAGACGATGTACCTATTTTCATGTACGACTCCTGAAAACGTCAACCAAAAGGGGATTTTAATTAGAATTAGGATTCATACCCTCATTAAAAAGCTGCGGGTAAATCTTATTATTAAATACAACAAGTCGGATTACCCTCGCTTTATTCGAGGAAAATTAGTTATCATTCGGGAATGTTCTCGAACCTTCCAGAAAATTGTAAAACATTCTCCAATCTTATAGATGCAGGGCATTCAGGAGAAATTTGTGACATTCTGTAACGTTCTGACCAGACCATGGAACTCATTTAACACTTTCATTACTGACTCTCTAAATAAAGTCCTTTAACTTCCAAATCTTTGGAATCAACCCCTGCAGCTGAAAACTGAAGCCTTCTTCATAGCGGATGATGGAAAGCCATCATTCCACATAACCCTCACGAGGCTACGAAATTCTGTTGAGAAGCTTCAACAATACGTACGAACAAACTACGTTAACTTTTAAAATTAGCTACCGTTTAGGAACATTCTGGAGCCTTCTAGAAAATTTTAAAACATTCTAGAACCTTGTAAATGTATAGGGAGTTCAGGAAAAATCTGTAACATTCTGTGACGTTCTGACCAGACGCCGGAACTCAATTGTCACCTTCATTACTGACTCTCTCAATGGAGTCCTTTGGAGCAATAGTCCTTTAGCCCCCATATCTATGAAATCAACCCTTACAACTGAAAATCTAAGCCTCCTTCATGAACAAGGGATCTAAGGTTAGCATCCCATATAACCCTTATGAGGCCGCAGGATTCTGTTGGGGAACTTGAACGATATGTACGGACAACCCATAATTTTTATTGTATATAAGCTGGATTACACGGATTCGCTCAGGAAAAATTAGTTATTGTTTGGGAACGTCCTCGAACCTTCGAGAAAATTTCAGAACATTCTCGAACCCTGCAGATGTAAGGCATTTAGGAAAAATCTGTGATATTTTGTGACGTTCTGACCAGACGCCGGAACTCAATTGTCACCTTCATTACTGACTCTCTCAATGGAGTCCTTTGGAGCAATAGTCCTTTAGCCCCCATATCTATGAAATCAACCCTTACAACTGAAAATCTAAGCCTCCTTCATGAACAAGGGATCTAAGGTTAGCATCCCATATAACCCTTATGAGGCCGCAGGATTCTGTTGGGGAACTTGAACGATATGTACGGACAACCCATAATTTTTATTGTATATAAGCTGGATTACACGGATTCGCTCAGGAAAAATTAGTTATTGTTTGGGAACGTCCTCGAACCTTCGAGAAAATTTCAGAACATTCTCGAACCCTGCAGATGTAAGGCATTTAGGAAAAATCTGTGATATTTTGTGACGTTCTGACCAGACGCCGGAACTCAATTGTCACCTTCATTACTGACTCTCTCAATGGAGTCCTTTGGAGCAATAGTCCTTTAGCCCCCATATCTATGAAATCAACCCTTACAACTGAAAATCTAAGCCTCCTTCATGAACAAGGGATCTAAGGTTAGCATCCCATATAACCCTTATGAGGCCGCAGGATTCTGTTGGGGAACTTGAACGATATGTACGGACAACCCATAATTTTTATTGTATATAAGCTGGATTACACGGATTCGCTCAGGAAAAATTAGTTATTGTTTGGGAACGTCCTCGAACCTTCGAGAAAATTTCAGAACATTCTCGAACCCTGCAGATGTAAGGCATTTAGGAAAAATCTGTGATATTTTGTGACGTTCTGACCAGACGCCGGAACTCAATTGTCACCTTCATTACTGACTCTCTCAATGGAGTCCTTTGGAGCAATAGTCCTTTAGCCCCCATATCTATGAAATCAACCCTTACAACTGAAAATCTAAGCCTCCTTCATGAACAAGGGATCTAAGGTTAGCATCCCATATAACCCTTATGAGGCCGCAGGATTCTGTTGGGGAACTTGAACGATATGTACGGACAACCCATAATTTTTATTGTATATAAGCTGGATTACACGGATTCGCTCAGGAAAAATTAGTTATTGTTTGGGAACGTCCTCGAACCTTCGAGAAAATTTCAGAACATTCTCGAACCCTGCAGATGTAAGGCATTTAGGAAAAATCTGTGATATTTTGTGACGTTCTGACCATACGCCGGAACTCAATTAACACCTTCATTACTGATTCTCTGAATGAAGTCCTCTTGAGCGATGGTCCTTTGATTTGGAAATCTTTGGAATCAACCCCTGCAGCTGAGAACTGAACTGCAGCTGAAAAATTCTCGAAAAACTCAAGTAACATCTTTATTACTGAGTCCTTCAGGGCGATAGTCTTTTGATATTGGTAAACCGGCGAGAAGAGGACGCGGAGCTGTAATCGAACAACTTAAATAAAAATCAATCTACAAATTTGTCCTTCGAGATGAGTTATCTGACACTATTGTAGAAACGAACAAAAAGGGTGTCAAGGTGCATCTCGAAAGATGAATTTGCATTTGAGCGATTTCTTCTTTAATTACTAACGCTTTCTGATGCAGTACCTACCCTTGTGTCGTTTGATGTCATTAGTCAAAAATAGATTCTTGTGCAGTTAATCCAGTAATTGCTACACGTTTTAGCGATGTTAAAATCGTTTTCGGCTTGTGCTAACGACGATTCGGTGTAGTGTGGCAGCCGCAAAACCAGATGTAGCGTTCGTTTAATCTGGAATCCATGAATTATCTATCAAAACGTCCCATTCGGGACGTTTTAGGGGCGTAAAGACCAGGCTGTTTATAATTCCGATAGTTCGGAGATTAACTTTACCTCTGGGACAGTTAAAGGCAATCCGAAACTGAGATGCGAGCGCTACGCCTTAAATTATGAACCCGAATTAAAATGGTCACATATACATGTACAGCGAACGGAAACTGATAGGCGCCATTCGAGAAATTATCTATGTAAGTACTTGTGATGGACGAGAGAATTAATTATGAATTAACACAAGATTAAAACGAAAGCTTCCGCGGCCTCCGTTGTCGAATTACATATTTCGGCTTTTTCCTTTCTGTTATGGATACTATTATTTAAATTTAGTGATTTTCGTGTCGTCCCTCGCATATGCAAAGGATAAATCGAAATTTGAGAGGCGGTCCGAAAGGAATTGGTTTTCTGTTGACCCCTTCGACCTTGTAGTTTTGGCAGAAAGCCTCGTTTTGAGCAGACTTTACGAAGCGTACAAGCAGCTTTGTCCCTTAAAATGACCGTGTAATAATAATAACAACAAGGAAAAGGTTCTTTTGCTTTATTTTCCGGTATTAAGATTGCCGGAAACCATAAACTGATCTGTAGTGAAAGAAAAGCTTCAGCATCATGCAATTGTGAGACAAAAATGCAATAGCTGGGTTTTTTATTTACAACATGTCCAATATAATCCATAATCACAAGGTCTTCAGCCCAAACTAGAGCAACCTACATCTCCAAACTACAATACATATTTGCGAACAATAATTTAATCTACGAGGGTGGATTGATAAGTTTCCGGCCTGACCAAGAAAAACAAGGTTTTTAAAAATTTTTTTTTTTTATTTCTCAACATAATCTCCTCCAAGGCTGATACATTTCTCATAGCGGTGTTCCAGTCTATTAATGCCATCTCTATAGACTGATTCGTCAAGCTCCTCAAAATAACCATTTACAGCTTCGATTACTTCTTCATTGTCCGCAAATCTCTTACCGCCAAGCCATTTTTTGAGATTAGGGAACAGAAAATAGTCACTCGGGGCTAGGTCTGGAGAGTAAGGAGGGTGCGGCATCAATTCAAACTTTAGATCGTTGATTTTAGCCGTCGCAACGATTGACGTGTGCGCTGGTGCGTTATCGTGATGAAACAAGATTTTTTTCTTCGCCAGATGAGGTCGTTTAATTTTCACCTCGTGGCTCAAACGTTGCAATAAGTCTGCGTAGTATTGACCAGTGATAGTATTACCCTTTGCAAGGTAATCAATGTATATAATACCTCTTGCATCCCAAAAAACAGTAGCCATAACCTTGTTCGCCGAAAAAATTGTTTTTGCCTTCTTTGGAGTTGGTTCCCCTGGTCCAATCCACTGTTTAGACTGTTCTTTGGTTTCAGGAGTGTAGTGGTGGACCCACGTTTCGTCAACGGTTACGAATCGACGCAAAAATTCGCTTGGATTACGCTTATACAATGACAAATTTGCGGTAGAAATGTTTTTTCGAATCAATTTTTGGTCGACTGTTAGCAAACGCGGCACCCATCTTGCACAGAGCTTTTCCATATGCAAATGTTGGTGCAAAATATGTTGCACACGTTCATATGACATCTTACAGGTCTCAGCTATCTCACGCACTTTCAATCTGCGGTCTCCCAGCACTATTTGATGAATTTTTTCGATCATATCTGGAGTTGTGACCTCAACGGGGCGTCCTGAGCGAGGCCCATCAGAGGTGCTCACACGACCCTTTTTAAACTCGGAAACCCACTGCTTAACGGTTGAATATGACGGGGAGGATGTCCCCAGTGTTGAGTCCATCTCTTTTTTAATTTCCTTCGGCGTTAACCCCTTCAAATAAAAGTATTTGATGACAGCACGATTTTCCTGCTTTTCCATTTTTACGAAAACCACAGAGGCGTCTTGTTCAGCGTGCTGTCAAACCTACACTAGCAAGGAGATCGGGCTGAAACTATAGCTACAAGCTATCCAAGGATGGTACTATAGAATGTCACCTCAAGGTAGGCCTAGTGGCGTCATCTCTTGGTTAGGCCGGAAACTTATCAATCCACCCTCGTATATCTCTCTTAACTCCTCGATGCTGTGTTTCCTGGTGCATAAAAGCCCGGAAGAAAACACAGCATCGATAGACACCGGCCGTGAAAGCCTGAGAACTCTCTTAACTCCTGATTCTGCTTCTAATATGTCTCTAACTAGTCTTTACGACAAATTGATAAATGCTTTTGATGATTCGGGTCTGAAGACCGCCGTCGGTTGAAGTTACTTCTTAAAATTTCACTAGAACGTGTGGAGAACATCTTCAGTGGCCCTTCCATCTCCGATGCTGGATGTTGACCAGTCCATTCTGTTGGCATGTCCAGTCCCACCTTTGAAGAAACTCACCACCAACGACGGCCTTAGATCCGAATCGGGACAATTTTAGCCCTTTATGCCTAAGGAGCTATCCCACCAACCTATCTCGCCTGTTCCTTATTGTCTGCTGTTCTTTTACTCATTGTTGTGACCATTTTCCCTTACCAAATCAACTTTTTATAATTACGTTTATTTTTAACAATGACATGATACAACATATACGTTATCACTGATCAATTTGAAGAAAGTCGTTTCTGTTTCACGTTATACTTACTATTATAAAACATGTTTAAATGGCGGCCATACCTCATATTTACGAAACTGTCCTATATCTATACCGAGCGATATAGCCTAGAGGTTTAGACCACTGCCTAGCATTCGGGAGGAGGCAGGTTCGGTTCCGGTTGCGGGCTGTTCTGATTCTAGCAAATTTTTCTGTGGTTTCCTCGATTCCTAGGCAATAACTACCCGCCCGTTCCGTTCCTACGACTCTTTAAAAGAGGACTGAAAAGGTCTTTCCACCCTATCCTCCAGCGTAGTCTATAAGGGACTTCCCCGTCAATCAGCGTTAGTATTTGCTGAGGGGAGTGAAAGACCCAAAAGTTTTAAGTTAAATGATTAGAGATAACGGACGGTCCTGTCTCGTGCACGTCGTCCTCCTTCTTTCCCTTTTTCGTATTGAAGTATGTCGAAACAATTAGTTGTTGTTTTTGTTTTTGTACATATATCTACATGCAAATTATGAGTGGGTGTATAAGTAATGAGTATACTTGATCATTATTAATGCGCGCGCATGTTTTCGATTGTTATGAAGTCATAAAAGCCGTCGCGTCTTCGCTGAGTTCGCAGTTTTGTAGCAAGTGTCGGCTAGCGTTGACGACATCCATTCCGGTCTTTATTATTTTACGCGGTCGGTCTCTGGGCCCCGTATTGTTCTTTTAGCCGATTTCTTTTTATCGTTGTATTCAACCGTCCCTAGTAAATATCGGCCGACGATCATGGCAGTGACCTCTGAATAGAGGGTAAGTTGTTGTAAAACAATAGCGCCTTATGCACTCATTATTTTTAAATGCTTACCGTTAATAAAAAATAATAATTATCAGACGCGGTTTATTATTGATATTTTCCCAAGTAGACGAGGGTTGAAAACCTTGTAAGCGGTGGTAGTTTTCAAATATTACTAAAACAAATGCAGTTGGAAGAAGGGGAGTCATGACTTCCAGGATTCCCCACGTTTACCAAGAAAATCCATGACGTAAAAATGCAAGGAAATTCTTTGAAATTTTTTATAAGGTAGAATCGATAAGTAGGTACGATAATTTCCTATTGCATGCATGCCTGTAGCTACATGATTAATTAATTGGAATTTCTGTTCAATATTAGATGTCTAATTATTTCGTCATGTGTCTGGATGCTGAATATGCGTGATGTGTTGGTCGAATGATTTTCCTTTAATAGATATACTGTTTTGAAATAGTTTGTTTCCGGTTTTTCATTTTCTGTTTGTCGAACCAAATGAATTTTTAAGGAAATTGTGTAGTCTATGTAGAATATTGGAAGAAATTGAATATTTACTAGTAAAACCCATCTTTGGTACCCTCATAACCTAAGAAAACTTAAGAAAAATATTATTTTGAGCGGACCATTTTCACTTTTCAAATAGTCTTGTAATAAACTTTGACAATTCCTTTATTTTATTTATACACATAAAATTTTTTATATGCTTTTGTACCAGTTTACTTTTATAATTACAGTATTTTTAAAGGTATTGAGAACTGATAATCAAATGAAATCATTGGGTCGTGCAGATTTTAAATTGTTAGAAATCAGAAACAATTTGCGGATGCAATAGTTTATAATTTAACATTTAACCATTCGCATTATTTATAGTGTGCACATATTAATAGCAATAAGTAATTGTATGAGAGAAATTAATATCGGTTTTGTAAATGTAAGTGATACTTTGGGAAACGTATCTTACCGTGACGTCAATGACTGAATTAAAGATAGAATGTTATTGCAGCATTGCATTCTTAATAAGTAATCGAATGGAAACTGCAACTAGAAACGAACAAGGAATTAACACAAATCATATAGCTACTTAATCACTAAGTTATCCCTAGGCAAATTTCACTTTTCGGTTAAAAATTGTAAAAAAAATAGAATTTTGTAATAAGCATTCTCCGATACAATAATAGTAACGGTTTAAGAATATTTAATTAAAAGTAAATCAATTTTATCCTGTTGGTGGTAGAAGTAAACAATTGGAAATTAGTCAATGGGTCTAAATCTCTATTTGGATATATAGTTGGTTGTATGCAAATAAATAAAAGTAAAACTAAAATACTGGTATGCAAGGGAAGAAAAAGTAGGGAAAGAGCGAATATAAAGATAGGAGACGAAAAATTAGAAGAAGTGGTTGATTTTAGATACCTAGGAAGTCAGATAAGTCAGGATAGAAGGAGTAGTAGGGATATAAAGCAGAGGATAGCGCAGGGTCGTGTCGCCTTTAATAAAACAAAGTCACTTCTATGCTCGCGAACGATTAATTTAGAAATTCGAAAAAGGTTGTAAAGGTGTATGTTTGGAGCACGGCGTTGTACGGGTGCGAAACATGGACAGTGGGCGCGGCGGAAAAGAAAAGGTTAGAAGCCTTCGAAATGTGGTGTTATAGGCGGATGATGAGGATATCGTGGGTAGAAAAGGTTAGAAATGAAGAGGTATTGGAAAGAATAGGAGAACAGAGGACTCTATGGAATACAATAAAAAATAGGCGAGATAGGTTGGTAGGACACCTTCTTAGGCATGAAGGTCTAGTGAGAGACATATTAGAGGCAGAAACAGGAGTTAGGAGGGGTAGAGGTAGACCTAGATTAGATTACTGTTCGCAAATAGTTAAGGATGTGGGCTGTTCTAGTTTTAGGGAAATGCGAAGTTTAGCTCAGGATAGGAATGGGTGGAGGTACGTGTCCAACCAGTCTTAGGACTGATGACCTTATGATGATGATAATGCATATATCATGAAAATATAAATTTTATGTCTCATTTCTCTAAATTATTCAACTTTACTTGCTTTTAATGATCCCAACCGCTGTCCTGCTATCTAAATTAACATCATCATTATCTAATTTAATCAATCCAACTAGTAGGTATAATTTTGCCCTTCTTTTCACGTCTGTTTTGAACAAATCGAAAAAAAAAAGGATTTCAATCTAGGTGTACCTATACCACACGTAGTTTAGACGGGACGAACTAGTATATAGGTACTTAACAAATTAAAAACGAAATTGTATTATATTTCTAAGAACCCTCTTGCTTTTATATTTTACGTATCACTTTGTATAGAATTAATAAAGTGGAAAATTAACCGCAAACCTTACAAGTGATCGAAATCCATATTTAGGTTCTTCCTTTGATATACAACGACACAAACCACCGTTATCAGGCTTCTTGCGTAGGTTGGTTTTCATGATAAAAACTCGCGCAAACGATTCATTCATTAACTTTGCCCCTCTGTAAATAAATACCGTCGAAAAATCGTTTTTAATTGTCACCGTTTTCAAACTGTTGTGTTGACAATATTTTCATTATTGTGGGGGCTGGCATTTTATCGGGTTATGAATTATTAATTAAGAAATGCTTTGTTTATCGATTAACCAATATAAAAACATTAAGGTAGTGCATAAAGAAATTTTAATTGTAAGTGTTCATTCTCGCTTTTGTCGGCTCGGTAATAACGAATTCGCATATTATGTTCAAACAGACGGAGGAGGTGTAGACACATACTACTACTACTACTGGTGCTACAGTAAGCCATCAGAGATTGGAATTTTTGAACGTATTTCAAGAAAACCACCCTGCTTTTTGTTAAAAAGTATTTTCTCTCCCTACATACCGTCCTTGAGAGGCTTAACCTTTTCGGGATGAACGCGCACTTAAGAACTTTCCGAATTGATTTCTTTTCTTTTGACGTTCGTCATAAAGTTCCCGGAACTATCGGAGCATCGCCCCCACGCCAAAGTGGCCCCAGATTCATCCCTGCGAATCGCTACTTTACCTCGGAACTCGGAACTGAAACTCTCTGTTAAACTGACTTCTTCTTAAAGTTAATAACGAATCCACAATGAACGTGACACTCCACGATCCGCTCGTTCAAAGATCAACCCTTCACTTATCTATTTATTTACTGTTGTATACATATTTTTTTGAAGAATTTAATGTTTAATTAACTGTAAATACATGCATAGATAACATTTGATAGTCAAATATTACAATGCACGAAAAAAAAAAAAAAAACGTTTTTTTTTTATCTTCCACGAATTTCGAAGACGTAACAATGGGGTCATGGCTGCGTTTCTTTTAATTGTTTCACAAGTTAAACGGGGATATGATTTTGGAAATATAACATTTGGAAAAAGGTTTTCTTGATTAGGTCTTTTAAATGATACCTCATATGATATACGAAGTTCTAAACATTTCCTAAATTCCAAATTATCAAATTTGTATGACAGTCATATTTCTTGTTTCTAAAGTACAGTAAATTTGTCGCTAATTTGTTACCAAATCCAAAAATTTGTCGCTTCTGAAATTGACGAAATACTTGCCTGATACCAAGTTTAAAATGGACGTGGTGTCGCCAGTGTATTCCCCAACTGCAGAACGAAAAATACTGTAAGATCTATAATTTGTCGCTGAAGGAGGGTACTGTTATCCATTTTGTCGTCGGCTGATCCTTAGCTATCCAGCGAAAACGATTGGAGAGCTTCCAAGGTGGTCCTATACATAGCGTATCTCAGAATAGAAATGGAATAGAAAAATACTGTAAAGGCTGTAATTTGTCGCTGAAAGATGGTACTATTATCCAGTTTGTCGCCGGTCAATCCTTCAGTTGTCCAGCGAAAACGATTGCAGATCTGCCGAGGTGGCTCCATACATAGCGTACCTCAGAATAGAAGTGGGGTAGAAAAATGCTGCAAAGACTATAATTTGTCGCGGGAACATGGTACTATTATCCATTTTGTCGCCGGTCTAACCTTCAGTTGTCCAGCGAAAACGATTGCAGAGCTGCCAAGGTGGCTCCATACATACACACGTATTTCAGAATAGAAATGGAGTAGAAAAGTACTGTAAGGGCTATAATTTGTCGCTGAATTATGGTACTGTTATCCATTTTGTCGCCGGCTGTCCAGCGAAAACGATTGGAAAGCTGCCAATGTGGCTCTATAGGTACATAGCGTATCTCAGAATAGCAATGACGTAGTGAAATACTGCAAGGTATATAATTTGTCGCTGAAGGATGGTACTATTATCCATTTTGTTGCCAATCGATCCTTCAGCTGAACGTTTGGAAAGTTATCAAGATAGCTCTATATATAGTGTCTCTCACAATAGAAATGGATAGAAAAATACTGTAAGATATGTAATTTGTCGCTGAAAGATGGTACTGTTATCCATTAAAAATAGTTTAAGGACTATAATTTGGATTAATTGAGTATTAATATGTAATTATATATAATAAGGTACGCTAAAAATTGAGTGGTGAGTCCTTAGTCAATTTAACTTTTTGTTAGTTCTCATAATTAGGACATCTCGTCTACTTGAACATTCGACTGTTTACCCTTTGTTGCCCTGATGCATGTAGCTGCGTTTTTGACGAAGGAGGAATTAATAGATATGACATTTCTACTTCATTTCGGATATATGTTCGGTCAGTTGAAACGGTCTGTTACATTCAGATATAGTATAGGGGCCTAGACATCATGATGCACATAAATGACGGAATAAAGCAATGGTTAACAGAAGTCCGGGGGTATAATTGTGATCCATTGTCTACCCAATTATGCTCATATCACTTAATAGGATTCATTATAACCTCGTATCGCTTGTAGTTGTAATGGTTTGTCGGGTTGAATCGTTCACAAAGCTCTGCTATTATATTACAGCGCTGTATTTAGGCAATGGCTGGTCGTAGTTACGTTAGATACTAGTTGATTATTTATGTTATCTTCTTCAACATTTTAAATAAATGTCGCCGGAAGGCATTTTACTATCTGTCTGTTTGTCTCGAAAACCACTAAAAGGATCTTGAAGCGGTTTTCTTCTCTATCTAGAATGTTACTTCCGGATAGCTGTAAGCTATGTTTCAATAATGATGTCATCATCAACGATAAAAAGACACAATGACTCGAGGATCACTTTACAAATTGTACCAGGGCTTTCACAATTGGGCTGAATTTGAGGTAACAAAATTAAGGTTTCTACTCAAAAAGACGGTACAATTTTAGTACTAGTAAAATGTTCGATTCGTAAAACTTTTGTTAGTCAAATCCTTGTATACTTTTTTTTATATTATGTACTCCGTTATGTATAAACTAGTAGGTAGAATTAAGGTAATAAAGTTCGTTTACTTTCTGTAGCGATGTGACCTTCAGTTTGACCGGCGCAAAGTAGAAAAGAACAGCACTAGGCCAGAAAAGGAAGGAGACAACTCTCGGTCGAACTCTTAACCCGGTGAGGAGCGTATAATCCGTACAGTACTGGACGGAAAAATTGACCATTTAATCCACTGCAATTGCATTGCTCAAATGTGTTGTTATTGGTACCATTTACTACTCAAAATATCAACGAGATGTTTATTTATATTTGAAGACATATTAAAGGCTTTAACGCTTGTTTTCGACTCGCACTACTATTCATGATTGAACAAAACTTTTGGCAGGTACTGTATGAAAAAGTATGTTTAATGAACAAGAGTCGAGAGTATAATGAGCTTTTTTATCCGTACCTATGATTTTGCCAGCGCGCATCCAATATATTGGAAGGAGCACATCGCTAGAGAAAGTAAATGAAGTATAATTTTCTATTTTGAAGAAGTTAGCAAAAACCGAATGTTACTCTTTATAGCTTAGCGTCCTAAGTACGCCCCTGATTTGTATGTCTTAAAAGTGCCAATTTAGGAGCTTTTAAGTCGGTGTTGTCATGTCGTCCACCTCCACTGGACGCCATTGTATCTGCTCGGGCGAAATCCTAATTTATTTACGATTCCGAACTATATTATCGGTTAATTTTCGACGATACAATTTATAGTTCATGCAAAACATGTCGATCGTATCAAATCTTGAATCGCAGGGGACTTGGCAATAATTATTATCGGTCCCGGCGATATACCCTCTGTCTATGCATATACATACGTACGTATTATGTAACAGCAGAAACCCTACCATCGAGGTCTCTTACATCAGCTATCAGAATCGAATCCGCAAACCTCTAATAACCCTTAATGACGAAGTAATTGTTTTTGTGGGAAAACGCTGTCCATATGTAGTCGGTACATTGCTAACGAAGCAAATTTGGTGCTTCATTAAAGATTTTAGAGTTAGTTTGCTGCTGTTGTAAACAGTACATACGTACTTTTAAAAAAATCACCAGCGTTAGTGGTGGGGCCCAGGGCCCATTTTGTCATCAATATCGATGCGTTAAAAGAAAACCAATTCAGGTTTTTATAAATAAAATCGAGTGGTGCGTTTTTTTTGTCCAGTGAATTTAATCATTAGATCAGGCTCTGACCAGCTTTTCGAAGGGTTTAACAAAAAAAATTAATGAAATTAGTTTACCGATAGATGTCGACTCTTGCTTATTACTGACCCTAACTGACCAGGGAATGCCCCAGGTCCCACGTCGTACTGATTGAAAACGATAGTCCGTTTTTGACGGAAGCAACGAAAATCAGGTAATAAAGCAGAAGATTGAAGAGGAAAAGGGATGAAAATATGTCCACCCCGGTGACTCACTCAACCCGGGTGTGATGTGAATATATTATCGTCACAACCTCCTTGAGTGAGCGACCAGGTGGGCACCATCAACGTTTCCACGACGAAAGAAAATTGAAAGAAATAAAAAAAAACAGTAGGGGTGGTATAGGTACATAAGGTCCTTTTGTAAGTGATAAGGATTTGGGTTGCAATTTACCTACCTACTTATAAACGTACTCAAGTTCTAGAAAATACTACAAATGCCGCAGTAAACGCCATCTGTAGCACGATGCTACATTTTAGGATTACGTATGCTCCAACAAGGTCCACTTGTGTGGATATCTACTTGCTGAANCGTTTATTATGACTGATTCTCAAGAAATCATACCCGGTTATAGTGACCCAAATGATTAATAATAACCTTTTCGCTCATTTTTCTGACTTCTTGTGTATATTGGTATTACAATTCATCGTTCTTTTTCTTTTTCTGTTAATAAATATATAGAATTTGTAGATTTTCTCTCTATTAAACTAAATAACTAACCAAAATAGAAAGTTGTTCATTTTCTAAGACTATGCAATGGATGATGCCCGCTTAGTATGACGTGTTTGTCATTTCCTTCGATGTCATTATAGGCGGATTCTGGTGTAATAGGCAGACATTTGCTTTATTATTTTCTTGGCAAGGTGTTTAAAATCAAATAGATTTTTTAAGGTCTACGTTCCTGTACACTAAAAAAGATACGACACGTGTTTAATGTAAAAAAATTATGCTACATTTTTTTTTATTTACGTGAAACCATAACTAACGTTTCGCACTCAATTATTAGTCTTCCTTGGGGCTACAATATGTTCGAGTTGTCTTTTCTTGTTGTAACCTTATGATACCTTAAGCATCCTTCGGTTAAAGGTTAGGCTTATAAGGTTATGGTAGGAAAAGACAACACGGTCGACATAGTGTTGTCACGGTCATGCTCTTTTTTGTTTAAAAGAATGAGGTCCTTAAAAGAACTCCTTGATGTGCACATTTACACAATTACATTTTTTGTAAGTTCGATCAGAACCAACATTGGTTTAATGATCAGGAATGTTATTTAATTTCAACTTCTTAAATTCTAAAAAAATAATTCGAAGTGGTCTGTATTCTGTCGAAACTGCCAGACGCGGATCGCGGTTTCGATCTTTTTGAATCTCATCAGCGCGTCGCAGGCAGCTCCGACAGAACACAGACCAACTTTTACCTGCTGTCTTAACAGTGCGTTTTAGAAAATACTACAAATGGCGTGGTGAGCGCCATCTGTAGTACGATGCTACATTTTAGGATTACGTATGCTCCAGTTGATCTGTGTTCTGTCGGAGCTGCCGCGCTGATGAGATCCAAAAAGATCGAAATCGCGATCCGCGTCCAGCAGTTTCGACAGAATACAGACCACTTCGAATTATTTTGTACTCAAGTTCGTTCGTAAAGAAAGTACTTACATCAAATTGTCGGTTATTGTACCGTCGTGTGGCACTCGGCAATTTGTTGGAAGTCGATGACCTCTTGTCGTTTTCATGTTATAATTTATAATTAGGTCTAATCATAAGTCGTAAGAAGACATAATGTCACAATATAATGTGAACAATACGAGTGACTGTCTTTGAATATAGACTCATCAAAGAAAACTACTGTAAATGAACTTTTAAAAGTTGTGCCACTCCAGCGAGAGCCTGTAGTAATGAACTAGATTTTTATGGGATTACTACCGTATAAAAATAAATTTTAACGAGAATTGTTCCATAAGGTATAAATGTAAATATTGTAAGCGATTACAACAGCCAGTTGAATACATTTTCGTAAATGTATGCCACGTAGGTACGATACGATTCCGAAGTTTACGATACCAACTTAACTTATTCGATTCGTCGTCAAATTAATCGTTACGAGAAGCAAATTTAATTCATCAAGATCGTTAATTTCAATCTATTTCATCATCATTAATCCCCCAGAGCATCTGGCTATTAACCGGTCGATTAATTCAGTACGGGATTTTGCAAATCACATGCAAGTAAGTATATATCGGTAATTAACGTTGCACGAACAACAAAATTATTTACATCAATTAATTGCAATAGGTACTATATACATAGGTTTTCTTCTTGGGGTAACGATGAATTTTAAAGCAAGAATAATTCGCGTACGATGACGTTAAGGCAGGTAAAATTTAATTAAAAGTGATTTATAATAAATAATTAGTACCAGTAGAAAACACCTGATACAACACCTTTCTTTTCTTCTCTTATTTTAATTAAAATAAATTGGTCGATTATCGACCACATGCGATATTAATAATAATAATTATTATGTAGTTGTAACGACTGGAATAACTGAACCTTTTTTCTTTCGTTTCAGTCTAAGGACAACGAATCTTTTTCAACTGAATCCTTACGAAGTGAGGTACGTGTTGTCAAAGGCCTTAAATGTGTGGGCTCGACATTCAAAACTCACTTTCACAGAAGTCGATAGTGACAGGGCCGATATACTCGTGTATTTTCACAGGTAAGCACAGAAAAAAGTGTTTTCTGATTCAATTTTTTTATGTTTCTATTTCTTATACAAATGTTTGATAATAAACTATAAGTACCTAGTTTAGATTTTTTAGAAACAATTATTCAAGATTACGTCATTTGTTTGAACAGATCCAACCAGTAACTGATTAGCAATATACATTTAATTTTTACTGTGTGATTATTCACATTCGTAACAATTATATTTGTGTCCCATTCAACTTTACAAATTATACGTAGGTGCTACAGTATCAGTCAGCTTCCTGCTTTAGTGATAACAGTTTAAAAATCATTACAGAAATTAGATTGTTTTTTGCGTATTAAGTAAAAAAGTGTATTACGTGGACTACAATCGTCAATGCGAAATAATTTTTGCAGTTTTACTATTTTTTTATTGCTTTCTTTACAAAAGAAACTTAATTGAACATTGTTTATAACAAAATTTGTTCAGTAAGTCTCTCCCGTTGAGAACCAACATTACTTGTTATAATAATTACAAACTTTTTATGTAATGTTTAGATCTGATCAGCACGCCATAGGCGATTTCGATAAATTACTTTTTACTGTTTTTGTGCATAAGGGAAACTTTTATAAGGCACCCAGCCGTCCGACGACTGGGTGGCGTTGGATTTCCCCTTGGGAGAACCAACCAACTAAATTCTCTACCTAAAACCGTTCTGATTAGGTCCGCTTCAAGTTACTGACCTTCTAACATCGAAATAGAAGCAGTTATCACCACCTGGTGAGCATTTCCTATCACTACGAGCGTCTGTAAACTTCACCGTCGATCATGTTCAGATAAGGCCTCTAATTTCTGAAATACTTCAGTAGCAGCAAATACCCGTCAGATGGCGATATGCTGCTTCTATTTGGATATTACATAAACTCATTCTTCTGGTATAATACCTTTTGTTTAAATAGATATTTATATTAATTCATTGTTTTAACCATCTAATGTCGAAATTGTCCCAGAGCATGTGAATTCTACGAACATTATATTTATACTTCTCTGCAACCTAAGTATCAACTTTCAAGTATCAAGTTTATGTAACATCGAAATAGAAGCAATAATCACCACCTAGTGCATTTGCTGCATTTAAAGGGCCTATCACGACGAGCGTCTGTAAACTTCACCGTCGATCATGTTCAGATAAGGCCTCTAATTTCTGAAATACTTCAGTAGCAACAAATACCCGTCAGATGGCGATACGCTGCTTCTATTTGGATATTACATAAACTCATTCTACTGGTATAATACCTTTTGTTTATATAGAAGATTATATTAATTCATTCTTTTAACCATCTAATACGAGCATTATAATTCACTATAAACGTTTAACAACTACAACTTCTTGTTTTTAGAGTTTCTTTCGGTGTTGCTTTAAATTATTCAACGCTTGAAAGCAAGCAGATCCATCCCGTTGATAGATATAGACAACTCCCTCGTGCACCTCGAAATGTCACTCTACATGTTCAATTTACACTGTCTCTTGATTTTTTCCCTTTCTTATTTCATTTATCTTTTGCTATTCCCTCAATTTGGCCAATGTTCACTTCAGCAAAGACGACTGCAGGCAACATCTGTACCGACTCCGTTCCATCTGCTTTACTTCCATCGCGTCTTGTATAGAGTTGATTAGGCAGCAAAAGATACGAAGCATGTGCAGATAGGGAGATAGGGTAGTACTCCTGAATAGACACACACACGAATCAGCCTTCCGTTTATTTTGGCTGATTTTGCTTGTTTTTCTTTTAGTTCCCGTACCGGAACTCCGTAGCATTTCACTAAAATATAATAAATATTTTAACATTTCATGCCCGCTCTCTTGCTTGTGTCAATAATTACTAAAGAAAAAGTAAGGGAAATCGACCTTTACAATAAAATGCAGCTTTGGGATGAGACGTAACGTAATTTATCGAAAATTCCACGATGCTGCAGCTGATTAATTAATAAATGATCTTACATTACTTGGTAATTTGCAGAGGAAAACATGGCGACAATTTTGCCTTTGACGGAAAAGGACAAATTTTGGCGCATGCTTTTTTTCCTGGGACCGGTCGTGGTGGGGATGTTCATTTTGATGAAGACGAAATTTGGTTAACGAGGGAAGATGATAATAATGAAGAAGGTAAAAAATACTTATAAAAATTTTAATGTGTTCTAAAAGGATCGAAGCAGTTCCGTGTGCTTTCAAAATCGTCATTAATAGAATCCTTGATATTTTATTCCTTACAATAAAATAATATAAAATCCAGGATTCTATAATGACGTTTTTAAAACCATCCCATATACATAATATACATAGTACAGATGATATATAGTCTCATAAATGAGTTTCCGTTGTCTAACATTGTATTGACACTGGTGTCTCACAAGGTAGAATATTGGGACCTTTCTTTTTCATAATTTATATTAACGCAGTCGTAATTGATACTCAGTGCTTAAGTCAAACTCATTTAAAAAACTTCGGACATAAGAAGTTACCCTTATTTTCACGATAAAGTTACACATTTAAAATATTTATATCCTTGTGTTATTTTTAAACAACATTGCCGGCTAGACATGCGGAAAATTAAGTTTACAAAAACGAGGTAATTCACATTTTTTAATTACATACATTATACATATGTGTTGTGTATATTAAATACCTTTGTGTACATAAGAGATAAAATTAGATCCTCTCGCGACTTGGTTTATATATAAAATTAGCCGAACATTAAAATACATCAACTTTGTCGCTTCTCTTTGTTTAACAAGTTGTTGGGCACATTTGTAGTACCTATTTACGATGACGTGAAGACAGAAATAATCGAACTCAGTTTCTTTGCAAATATTGACATAATGTTCAATGATAAAATTTATTTTTGTTGAAGACCAGCTAAGACTTATTACACGTATATAACGCGTTTGATGACTTGATGAGTGAATTAATTCGAACGTTAAAAATTTGCGACAAGGATTAGTTTATGTGTCCCAAAATGAAGAATTGTTTAGGAAGTATATTACTAGCTTACCACTGCATTTTAGGTAAGAAAGAAATAGGACTTTCGTGGGTGTATTTTCGATTAAACTTTTTTTATAACGAAAGCCCAGAAAGAATGTTTCCATAAATTATTTATTTAGTCTCGCAACTGCTTAATAAGTGTGGCCTAAACATTCGTCGAGATTGAATAAATAATTTGTTGAAACATTCGACAAGGATTTTATTTAAGAATGTAATAATTTTCGTCTCCAGAAATACTTTCTAATTTTCTTTAAGGGTTCATTCTGACAAAGGTCACATCGTTTATCTTAAAAATATGAAGAAATATTTGGCTCCCTTTGCTGTCTGTCAAGTGATTTTTTGCCTTCACAAATATGTGTTTTAAAGTATCACTCACCCCTAAAAAAGGAGGATGTAAAATAACCATACACTACCAAAATTTACTTTAACTTTACTCTTAAAAAGGAAAAAGGTTTTAGAAATGCCATTATTTGGTAATTTGTTCGTACTCGTAATATTGAACGAACATCTGCCCTTATATTTAATATTTTATATACAATATTATGTACACTGTTTACTTGCTGCATTAAATATTAAATGTTTGAAAAGGGCGGAAGACGCAAGGGCGGAAATCCATTACTACTCATCGGAGTGGTTTTTGGAAAAATCACGTCGCATTTTTGTATTTATTAATTTGTTTTTTTTTTTTTTTTCGTTTTAGGAACAAGTTTGTTTCACGTAGCTGCCCATGAATTCGGCCATTCGTTGGGTTTGTCCCATTCGTCTGTTGAGGGAGCCCTTATGTATCCTTGGTATCAAGGGATGCAAAACGGTTTCGACTACGAATTACCTGAAGACGATCGACTTGGAATCCAATCACTCTATGGTAGGTTTTCTAATTTTTTTTAACTCTTGTGTCATGATCTAATTTTAATACAGAACAATAAGTATCAGTAAAAAAATACATACTGTGCATATGTCTATATGAGTGAAACATAACGGACAACCCTCTCTTTGCTCTCGCCCTAAATTTTTATAAATAAATAAAGCAATTTACTAACGAATGGAACAATTTCATATCAAATAATAACTTTTGGACATAGCCACGACAGTTGGTGTTGTTAAAAGTTTGTCAATTACTTATACTCCCTTCTACTGTTTATTAATTAACTTTTTTCGGTCTCTTAATTGAAATTAACTCCACAAATTCGGCGAAACTTCAAATTAATTTCGCAAAGAAACGCCAAAATTCTTATCCCTTGCGACAAAAAAATATATAATTAAGTACCTATTGTACACTCCAATTCAAATAAAATTGGATTTATGAACTTGCAAATTATTCGCCCCTGAAAATGCTTATTGATTTGTTGCAGGGGTTCACGAAGATCGTTTATATGAGCACAAACCAAGATGGCAACCACCGCCCCCAACTACAACAACTACCACCACCACCACCACCACAACAACAACGGCTCGCCCCACACAACCACTAAATCCTTACCCAAGCTACCCCAATTATCCTTACACTCCCAATACCTACCCGCAGAAGCCCAGATACCCAGAAAAGCCTCGATACCCCAATAAAAATCACTACCCCCGAAAACCGATGCATCCTGACAGGAAGCATTACAATCCCAAGTTTCACAATAAACCTTACGGGCCCGACAGGGGTCATCATCATCCTCTAGACAATCCCAGAAAAGACAGGGAGCCACCGCCACCGCCCAGAAATAATCCCAAGGAAGATTACCCTAATAGATACCCTTCGGAAAATCCCAGTGATAAAACGCCACCATATGGAGATGAAAATCCAAAGAACAACCACCCGAAAGAACAAGCTCCCCCTAACACCTGCGACACCTCATATGACGCGATTTCTGTAATAAGGAGGGAAGTTTTTATTTTCAAGGATAAGGTAAGGGAATCTTCCATTTTTTTTCGTACTTATTTTAATTGCGTATTTGCGAGAATATTATTATGTATTCTAACGTTTTTACAATGAAATAAAATTGTGACTGATAATTTGTGTTGTCGTTGTTTACAGTGGTTTTGGAGAATAAGCGATTCCGGTTTGTTGCCCGGATATCCTGCCGAGATTAGCAGGCTGTGGAGGGGCCTCCCGAAGAACTTCACCCACTTGGATGCCGTCTACGAGAGGCCCGATAATAAAATCTCCTTTTTCATCGGTAAACAATTTTATTTATATTCGGGCAATAATTTGGAACGGGGATACCCTAAGCCACTGACTGCCCTCGGGCTTCCAGAATCGATATCGAAAATCGATGGAGCCATGGTGTGGGGACACAATGGAAAAACTTACTTTTACAGCGGCAACATGTACTGGAGGTAATTTTACAGTACAAGATACAGTTGTATCGAAAATAAAAATGGAATTAAATGTTTGATATTGTTGTTTTTTGCAGGTTTGACGAAGACCTGATGACAGTCGAGTTGGATTACCCAAGGGACATGTCAATGTGGAGAGGTGTCGGGACTGACATTGATGCTGTGTTTCAGTGGAAGGATGGTAAATAAATAAAATATGACATTCAACCCTTAAGGATTACAATGTTTCATTGTTTTTTCCTCAACGTGTAATATGGACGCTAAGGGAGTTGTTTTGAATTAAACAACAATTCAACTCAAAAATTGTGTTTAACCATTTAGTTCAGCAACTTTTTATAATCTTTCATTCCTTCAGTTTTTCTAATGTGGGCCCTTAGTCCTTATACTAAAGACAGTGCAACACTACTAATTTTTCAACTGATTTAATTTTTTAATGTTTTGAATCAAACAACAATCTGGCTCAAAAATAGAATTTAACAGTTTAGTTCAATAACTTATTGTGGTATTTTATCTCTTCAACTATTTTAATATGAACGCTTTCACCCTTGTAACAAAGGGGCTTCAACATTATTAGTTTCTCGATTTATATTTTCTTTTACACACGCTAGGGGGTTTGTCTTGAATTAAATAGGAGTCTAACTTTAAAGTAGTATATAACCATTTATTTTAACAACTCTTTGCAATGTTCCAATTTGTGTAATGTGGGCGCTTTAACCCCTATGATAACGACATTACAATGATATTACTTTTTCAACTGATTTATTTTTTATTGAAACAGTAAGGGGGTTGTTTTCTTTTAAAAAACTATCTGACTCAAAAATAGTATTTAACACTTCAGTCAGCAACTGTTGGTGGTACTGTATTTTTTCAAACCTTAGAGTAAAGCCTATAGGATTTTTTTCTTTTCCAATTTATTTCATTTCTTTTAAAATTACTTAAGAATAGATACGTTTATTGAATTATACAGTAATAATTCCGTTTTGTTTGGTTCATTGTTTGTTTCTTTCAGGAAAGACGTATTTCTTCAAAGGAAAGGGTTTCTGGAAATTTAACGACCTTCGAATGAGAGTGGAAAATGAAGAACAAACCCTGTCGGCGCCGTTTTGGATGGGATGTTCTCGTAATCTGGAGGGTCCCATGGCGGGAAGCAAAGAACCCTACACTCGCATTGATACAGGAAGTGGTAGTAGCAGGTCTACCGTCAACACCGTCTTTGTAACGATAGGCATCATTCTCAAAATTTACATGTGTAATTATTAATAGTTAATTTTCATCCTATTATTTTAAAAATAGCACTTTTCNCTACACAATTTTTTACAAAAATTTTCTTAATAACTAGAAACCACTACCAACATTCCAGTTTCTCATTTCTCTCTATTTTGCATTCTCCCAAACATTTGTATCTAAACTTCTTATAATATTTATACGACCTATCTTCTCTCTCGTCCTTTCCTCTACAACAACAAAAATATTTCAGTAATTTTTAACAATTTTATTTTAAGTTTCTCACTATTGATTACTTTAATTTTTTAAAGTATTAACGTTTTAATATGATTTGTGACCCCATCGTTATACCCTGCTCAAATTTTAGAGCTAGATTAAGCAATTGTTTTAATTGGCTTAGTATATCAGTCAGGACCAGTAAAAAGGTATATAATCTACGAAGGAATATGCATATGTTTTGAAAGCAGGCAACAACTATTCATCTTCAGTGCTTAGTAGTTGTAAAAAAAAAGAGAAATAACACATTAATAATAAAATTTGTCCTTGATGGTGCTTTCCCCTGTTAAGATATTTATCAACTGGCCAAAAATGAGTAATACACAAAATAATACTTGACGAATTGTTGCTTAAAGACTGAATTTTATATACAATACAATTTATTAGATTCCCCAAAACTGCCTTTGAAAGCTAAATTTATCTCTAATTAAAATATCTCACTTTTTACATAAATATGTAGCTAATAGTAAAAGATAATGATAATATCGCCTTATAATTATGTAGTCCTTAAACTAAAGAAATTGTCGTTCTAGCAACACTTTTATACATATTTACTTTTACTAGGTAGAGACACCGTGCTACTTTTAAGCATGTTGTACGTATTCGTACTCATATTCAATGTGTAAATTTAAATTCTGTGATATTATTTATCTAATTACGTAATAACAATATATGCAATTAGTCATTTTGTTTTTCTTTAATAATAATTACTATTTTTTAATATATGATGTATAAATTTTGTGATTATAGTAGGATTTGTAATTGAAAAGGTTCTCAACACACTGTAATGAAACACCAAGTGTAAAAAATAGATTCTTTTTGTTACTTATTCATTTGCAAATTAATTTATATAATAATACGTAAGTGCGTACCACATATATGAAACTGTAATTAAATTAAGTTCGTAAATTTGTAATATGTACTTCTTTCATAAATATATTAGGAATTCTACTTTAATTAAGTAACCATACCATAATGTTACATTCCTTACAACTAAACATTCACGACAAAAGTTATTTTTTCGCAGGGGGTCTGCATTTTAATTAACAAATGTATTCTTTATTTGCAAATGTACACGAAAAGAACTTACACCAGCAATTTGTATCATTCTCATTTCAAACCGCACTCAGAAACTGTTATCACCACTGAATTCTACGTACATATTTACATAAGCTACATCTAGAAAAGTTGAAACCTATGATTTAAAAGTAAAAAGTTTAAAAGCCCTATCCGTATGTACAATTTTTAGGTATATATGCAACGTGGATTTTTGCGGTGTATATTGAGTTGCATATCACTTATTTATAGAAACAGTAGTTACTTTTATTTAGTATAGTGATTTTTACTTGTAAAAGTTTGGGATTTAGATATTACTTCTTTTTCTATCGATTTCTATGATTTCCATCATAGATTAGAGTTGTATAATACTCATTGAACTAGTCTATAGTTCGCCTCCACCTCAATGATAATACTATTTATTTCTCTAATCTACATCTATGATTTCCGTCATGGCGAAGAAAAAGAAAACGTTTATTATCAACCTGTTTAGGTATTCAAACAATTTTTCCCTATCATTTCTTTACGAGCTTCTCATAAGGTAATAATTTATTGCAATTTTCTAGCTGCGATGTCTCATTATCAAGCACATGTAATGTTTACACACTCGCAATCTCATAGATGAGGAATGATACCCAACGTTCACCACCGTCCACCATCCTTACGTTCAGAAGTGGATGTTTTAACGAAGTTGGATTAATATTAGAAAAAAGGTAAACTTAACAAAATGTTTCTAATGTTGCATATTTAATATACATTATTATAGAAAATTAATTGTAAATTTTTAGGTTAATTTATATCAATATATAAGTGTGGGCTTAATTCTAAATGTACAGATTAAGCATGTTAAAGTATTGTTGAATTTGAAATAGTAATGTAATATTGTTTTTCAAGGCATCCAGCAAATCAGCCTAAATTCTTGGTAATAAAACAAACCCTTCAAAAGCAACATTATAAGTGCTAGGCATCATACCCTTTTTTTCTGGGAAATGAAGACAGTGATTACAAGGTAAAACAAATTATTATAGAAGGCATTTATGGCACTGAATTGGTTACTTATTGGATGACAAAGCATGAAGGTATGACCAAAAACCAATAATATATTTACTTTAGTTTAATGTTACAAAACAATAGCTATTAAGGTATAATTTTTGACAGCATATATTTGTTTATTTTACAACATGATTCAAGGGGATGCAAAAGAAAATGTTATGTTAACGTTTTTCTCCTATCATCTTTCTTACTATGAATTCAGTGCTAATTACGTCCAATGATCATTACTCCAAATATATCTCGGTGTATTTCTTGCCACTCGTATCCATTTTAAAATGTGCTTGAACCTTACCCAAACCTCCTAATTTGCTCTAATTTCACAATTCAACACCATTCAAAGCTACAGCAACATAATATTTCGTGGAATAAATTAAATGATTTTGCATTTTACAGGAGCATTGCAATACACTCTAGGCACCATATATCATGGTCCATTAGTCATAGTAGCAGTCTTTTACTCTAAAATATGGTTGCTTGTGAAGGAAGCAGGATTTTTTTCTACTGGAAACATACATGGTGTCTTTTGGAAAAGAAGAACTTATCTTATGGCAATAAATTCCCAACATCTTGTTCCGCCAAAAAGGCAAGTAACAATGATAATTAAAGATACTAATTATACTTTGATTTAACACAAAAAAATTTACTTAATAATTTAACTAAAGCTACACAATTTTTTACAAAAATTTTCTTAATAACTAGAAACCACTACCAACATTCCAGTTTCTCATTTCTCTCTATTTTGCATTCTCCCAAACATTTGTATCTAAACTTCTTATAATATTTATACGACCTATCTTCTCTCTCGTCCTTTCCTCTACAACAACAAAAATATTTCAGTAATTTTTAACAATTTTAATACAATATCGACAATCTTGCAGTCCCAAATCATCATAAAAAAAATTTTTATTTATTTATCACTAATTATTTCAATATTTGTTCATTTCTTAAGGAGTAGAAAAACAATGTTACTTTTATGTTGATGTGTATTGTAATTTGTGTAAGGAATTTGCATGCAACCGGATTATCAGTAGTGTGTGTAAGGTTGCATATGCAATGTTCTTTGATTCATCTGTCATTTTTCTTCTATTTATAATCTATTGCTTGAAGCAATTCCATAGAACAGTTCAGTTAATAATTGTTAAATGTGTTTTGTGTTGAAATTATAACGTCGGATCGTCGTAATAGAGATTTTCATGTAATTTTTCTATTTTGTAGTTACTTTCGTGACTAATTTTGACTATCACCAACTTTCATAGACTAATCCTAAGTTCCCATAAGCGTCGAAAATTATGTCGCTCGTCTGTGGTGACTGCATTTCACGATTATTTATGTTCTTTTTATGTATTTCTTTGGCATAAATTGACATAATTGCACATAATTATCTATGCACATAATTGTTTCCGGTTTGGTTTCGAGAGTTTGGGCAAGGTAACGCCTAGTCTCCATTTTAATTAAGTTAATAATTTACTATTTTACTTGCTTTTCAGTGCTGATTTTTATTATTTTTCATGTTTAATTTATATAACAGTGTAATTAATTAGTTATTCTTATATTTCTACAGTTTATCCAATAATTGTGGGAGAGAGCATTGGAGTCCATCTTGGCTCTAATGAAAAAGTCTACTATGAAACAGATCTTGCTGGACTTCTTTGTTCGCTGTTGAGTTTTTACCTTCGACGATTTTGCAGTGAATAAGGTGAGAAAACTTGTGTTACAAAGAAAAAGACTGTATTACTTTAATATTTTAATATGCACATTTTTCCATAAAGGATAAATTCAGTTTTTATGATTTAGTTAAATTTTTCATGCTTCATTTATTTGTTAGTGTGATTAATTTGTTTTTCTTGTATTCCTACAGATTGACCGGTAATCAAGAGAGAGAGAGAGAGAACATTGGAGTTTATTGTGACCCTATTAAAGAAGTCTACTGTGGTGCAATTCTTCCTGAACTTTTACATGTTTAACGCTTGTTATTTGATAATTCAGCTATTTTTACTTGCTTTTTGATGTGTTTTTATTTGTGTTTCTTAATTATAAGTGTAATTAATATGTTTTTTTGTCCATTTCTGCAGGTTATACAATAAATGAGAGAATTAATGTTCAGTTTGGTAATACTGAAACAGCCAATGNGCGTACTCTGAAAAAGACCTTATGCGACTTATGCTCTCCTAATACAAATTTTCAGATTTAACAAAATTATCAGTTTTTCTTCATATACGAGGGCCGGTCGAAAAGTTATGGAACAAAATTTCAAAAACTTTGAATTTTCCATTACTTTCTGACCAACCCTCGTACTTGGCTCAAAACCGAAAATTTTCATAAATCCCAACATTTGTATTAGGAGAGCATAAGTTGCTTCGGGTCTTTTTCCATTACTTTCTGACCAACCCTCGTATTTGGCTCAAAATTGAAAATTTTCATAAATTCCAACATTTGTATTAGGAGAGCATAAGTTGCATTGGATCTTTTTCCAAGTTCAGAATTAAAACGCGGGATTAACTTCAGCTTTTTTCAAATTGTTCAGCTCCTAAGCATATGACGGCTCTGGTAATTTTCAAAAATTGACACAATTTCCTTTCTTTTTATAGTATTTATGCTATTTTACTCTACTGTTGTTCAAGACTAAGGACAAAATTAAAACCACATACTTTATTTATTTATTTATTTAAATAGTAAAGAATGATAATACAATGAAAATACATTTATTATTTACAAAAAATAATTTACATTTATTATAACAAAGTACAAATTTATTTCAAATAACAACAATACATCAATATAAACAAAATATCTAAGATATAATACATTCTAACGACTTATAAAAGTTAAAAATAAAATACCTGTAAGAGAGACAAGAAAATCAATAAAATTTCAAAGAAAATACAATTACTATGCATAAACTGTCATACCACTATTATTTAAATGCAAGATTAGGGAGAAAAAAGCCTCCCTAACCTTCTGTGGCCTCCGCATCTCCCCTTATAGCCACCCTATCCACCCAAACGAACATAAATTTTGAAAGCGTAAACAAATAATTCATTTAATTTAACAATTATACCAAAAAATTAATTTAGAAACATTTTAAATTTGTACCTAAGTGATGATTATAAAGATATAACAGTTTATGCAGTAAAAAACAAAACACCTGTAAGAGAAAGACAAGAAAACACATGAAATTTCAAAGAAAATACAATAAAAAGCAAACAATACGATGTCTTCAGTCTTCTTCGGTTACCTGAAAGCGAATAGTGCAATTACAAGGACTAACGACAAATACTAATAGCTTTGGTAGAGAAGATCGGACAGATTTCGCCAAGGCAAGCTGGGCAGTCGCCTATTGCTCCTATTCCAGATAACCCACTGTACCCTGTCTGAAAGGAAGTAACGCTAGAGTAGACTCGCGAAAAGTGTATAAGACACTTTTAAGATCAACTAAATAGCTAAGCCCAAGGGAAGTCGTTCGGGGAGGCCCTCCCTAATTCCACAAGGGTGAGAAGAAACAAACACGATAACGAAACGTTGAATCATGTAGAACTCGTAGGGTAAATGCAAAGCAAAATAGGAAGAATATGCAGTAAGCTAAGCGAAGAGGTAAGCAAGAGACATGTTAGACTGTACTACAACTACTAAACGTGTTATTTCTACTACTACATAAAAAAAAAATAATAAAAACATCTACAATCAACAATTACTTCAAATAAAATGAACAAAAATAAGCATGCAAAATAAAAAACTAATTCAAATAAAATGAACTGCAAAAACCATGCAAAATAAAAAATTAATTTGAATAAAATCAACTTAATGAATTCTACTAGATAGAGCATGCAAG
Source organism: Agrilus planipennis (assembly GCF_000699045.2). Lineage (NCBI taxonomy): Eukaryota > Metazoa > Arthropoda > Insecta > Coleoptera > Buprestidae > Agrilus > Agrilus planipennis. The sequence goes on along the minus strand of NW_020442461.1, from coordinate 638,507 downwards.
ATAAAGAACTATTTCAACTATGGGGTCATCTTTGTCTTCTCCAACGTCGATCTGAAACAGATACAGTGGCAAACAGATTAATAAAGAGCAATTAAAATTGATTATATCAAGTATTCTCACCGTAATTAATTGTAGAACGTAACATTCCAAAGTTTACAGGTGTGAAAAGTAAACCAACTCCAGGAGAAATACTGTAGCAGAGAATTTGTTATTTCAGTGGAATTCAAGTAAATATCCAGTTGCTCTCACTCATGGGTTGAAAATTAACTGCATGATGTTACAAGGCGAAGACGAAACAGCGAATCAAGAATATAATCCACGAAAGACCACACCCATGTAGACATTGGCTGTTTCAGTATTACCAAACTGAACATTAATTCTCTCATTTATTGTATAACCTGCAGAAATGGACAAAAAAACATATTAATTACACTTATAATTAAGAAACACAAATAAAAACACATCAAAAAGCAAGTAAAAATAGCTGAATTTATAAAATAACAAGCGTTAGTTTCACGCCATTTTACATCACAACCATAGATCACGACCATAGATAATAGATCACGACATAGATAAACGTCAAATATCACATCAATTTACGATGCAAACAATAGAAAAAGGTTAAAACGAAACTCCATAGATCAATGATAAATGTCAATTTCTTCTGTGGAAAATAAAAACTGAGGAGATATATAAATGCACAATAACCTCAATTTATACTGTTGACAATAGATAATTGTTAACAGAAATTTCATAACAGATTAATAAAGAGCATTTAATTTTAATGAAGTCATGTATTCTCACCTTAATTAACTGTAGAAAATGACGTTCTAAAGTCTACCAGTGCGATGAGCAAACCAAACTAGGAGGGATACCACTGCAGACAATTAGTTGTTCCAGTCGCTTTCAAATTAATTAATTTCCAATTGCTTCCCAATCTATATAGAAACAGGCAAAAAAAAATAATTACCATTCTGAAACGTTGTTAAAATTAGTCTGTCGAAGCAAGTTACAAATGTCTAAGAAATTGAAGTTATCTGAAGAAATCATTTACTATTTTTAATTAATAATGGTACATACCAGTTCATTGTCATAAATCCTTTTTTGAGCATGCTGTCTTTGTTCCCAATGGAAAAAAGGCACTCATGCTTTCTTTAGGACCAGGTATAGGTACTTCCCAAATGAGGACTAATACAACCAATGCTCAAACATATAGGGTGGTAATAGATTAGTAAGTGAGCAATTAATAATGTTAACTGTAATGTATTCTCACCTTAATTAATTGCAGAATGTCCACTGTTTCAGTAGATCCAAATAAATTTCTATTTGCTTTAAAATTAACTGCATAATATTCCCAGGTGAAGATAAACACAGCAAACCATGTTAAGGAAAAATGAAGCAAAAGTGAACATTTTTCAGTAGGAACAAAACTCAACTGCACTGCTCTGTCTTATTTGTCAGCCAATCTATAGGAACAGAAAAAAAAGCAAATTAATCACTAAAACATTAAAAGCAAGCAAAACATCAAGATTTTAAAATGGTACATGGAATCATTCTCATATGCCTGTGATAATTTGAAAATGCTGACAGGAAAAATTACATTTTACCATTTAATAAACAACTCGTGCTAAAAAAATATTTGACACATATTCTTTTTTTATCACAATTATTATCTGTAATTGATGGTGTTAATTACCTATTTATTGTCATAGATCCTTTCTTTAATTAGAGCTCACTGTCTCGTCTCTATTTTCAGTATCAAAAAGATACTCCTATGCTTCCTTCAGGTACTTTTATATCTCGAAGTGAAGATGACTACATCTCTTTCACCATACTGTGGCGGAGGTTACTGTACTTCTGTAAAAGAATTAATGATAATATAAATAATTTACTTTCCATGGTAGAGAGCATCATACGAAAAAGTGAGAAATATTGAGGATCATGAGTTTTTATTACAATAACCTGACTAAGTTATAATTTAGATAATACGTAAGTATATCTTCAACTGCATATTAAGTAACATACTACTTACTCGAATTAAAAAGGGGACTGCGAAACCAATCAGTAATACTATTTATTAAACAAAATGTAAAACAAAGCCATGATGAAAGCGGATAAATAATTGAAAGAAAATGATGAAATCACGATGAAATTGCCAACAGGAAATAAAATGGTGCCTTGGTTGACCTCGGCGGTATTCACAGAATGTTCATGCATAAGAAAAGAAAGCGTTACTTGGATGCATAGATAGTAAACGAACAAATTGCATTATGCAACATTTAAAAAAAAATATTCTGACAAAATTTTGTTAGCGTGTTTGTAGTTACAGACATCGTACTGTCATCTATGGTTAACGACAGCTAATGTGCCAACAGTATCTATGGTGACAACTGATAGAATGCTGACAGCTGGCAGATGACTGACAGTAATATAGAAAAGTGACTGTGCGAAATTGATAAAATAAAGTAAAACGAAAAGTTGATTTCTTGGTAACAAAAATTGAAATTGGTTTAGTTATTTTCAATTTCTTAAATTTATATAGCGCATTTTTGATCAAATCGTAACTTTTAATTTAATTCTAAAAATGCCTATCGAAAATCTCGAAGAAGAAGGGTTGGAAAAGAACCCCGACTTAGAGTTGACGCAATTCAAGTTTCTACTAACCCTTCCAGAATTTAAAAACGATAGAACAGTTCATCAAAAAATCACCGATGGGATTAAAAAGGATAGTAAGTATCATCAAAGTATAAACCAATACAAAACCAACACAATCTACGCCTTTATTTTAAAGATATGGCCCCGTGGTATGAGCTGGTTTGTCAAGAGGTCGGTTGGAAAGTTGACCCGGTATTGTTAAAGCAAATGAAAGCCAAGAATGAGGAAACATTAAATAAATTAAATGAAGCTATTGAAGATGCAGAGAAAAACTTGGGCGAAATGGAAGTGCGAGAAGCATATCTGAGGAAAGCAGAGTACTACAGCAGAATTGGAGACAAAGAAAATGCTGTTAGTACGTTTCGTCAAACGTATGAGAAAACAGTTTCTTTGGGACATCGTCTTGATATTGTGTTCCATCTAATTCGCCTGGGACTTTTCTTTATGGACCATGATATCATTGTGAAAAATATCACTAAAGCCAAAGCGTATGTATTTTTGTTTTATTGAAAATATAATTAAACAACAAATTTATTTTTAGTTTAATTGAAGAGGGAGGTGATTGGGACAGAAGAAATCGTTTGAAAGTTTATCAAGGCGTGTATAATATGGCTGTTAGGGATTTCAAAACTGCTGCAAACATGTTCTTGGACACAATAAGTACTTTCACGTCATATGAATTAATGGATTATAAGTCATTTGTGCGTTACACAGTCTATGTTTCAATGATAAGTTTACCAAGATATGAACTACGAGACAAAGTAAGTTCTTAAGTACCTAGGAATGGTGTAATGTTATTAAAAAATGTATTTTTGTTTAGGTGATAAAAGGCTCGGAGATACTGGAAGTTTTGCATTCTGAACCCCAAGTAAAAGATTATTTGTTTTCTTTGTACAACTGTCAGTATTCAGAATTTTTCATAAACTTAGGTAAATATTTGATTTTAGTATTATAAAAATTTTCAAATAAAAGCAATTATATTTCTAGCTGAAGTTGAGAGAAACTTTCGCAAAGACTATTTGTTAAATCCACACTACCGTTATTATGTAAGAGAGATGAGAATATTGGCTTATTCACAGTTACTGGAATCTTATCGTTCTTTAACGTTACAATATATGGCCGAGGCTTTTGGCGTTTCTACTGACTTCATTGATGAGTAAGTTACTATAAATTATGATATATTCGGAGTTTACAGTTCCAACAATATTAAAATACCAGCAAACATATGTGTGTAAAACAAAGCAAACACTTACCTTCTCCTTTTTATTTTTCAGAGAATTGTCTCAGTTTATAGCCACAGGAAGACTTCATGCAAGAATTGATAGGGTAGGTGGCATTGTTGAGACAAATAGGCCGGATCAAAAAAATGCTCAGTTTAACGCAGTTATCAAGCAAGGGGATCTTCTACTGAACAGAGTTCAGAAATTGTCTAGGGTAATAAATATTTAAAGATGTAGATTTTTGTTAAGCTTTTTCTATCGAGTGAAATAAAATTTTTTCTTTTGCTAATGCATTTTAAATTAGAAACTGATTATTTCTCATGTAAAAGAAAAGAGTTATATGAAAAAAACAACAAACAATTTGAACTGTTGCTACAAATAAAATTTGATGTACTATTCCTAAACAATAAAAAAAGTATTTAGTACTTATCAATAGAAAAATATTTACCACTGAAGTCCAATTTCAGTCTTCTAACGCTTATTTTCGTAAAATCTTGAAATATTTAAACTAACTTCTAACTTAATACTATTGAAACTATTCCTGAAAATAAAATATTAAATATAAAAATTCGATTAAAATAAAATGCAACATTACACTTATATAAAGTGGGGTTGGAGGGGGTTCGATTTTACGCTTCTATTATTTTACCTTGCGGGTAAAAGAAGTTTAGTTAAGGATAAGGAATCGACATTATGAAAATATAATATAGAGGCAAGTATTAAGTTAAATATTTATTGTACATGCGCTTCGTTATTATTGAAATTTACTACTTACATGAAGAAGTCTGTCTTAAAATAGGATTAACGATTAATTAATAGTTACATTCTTTTTTTTATTCACTGTTAAAATTTCTATTGAACTTTTAATTACAAATAAATAAGGAAGCAACACAGTTCTCTTAATTAAACGACAACACAAAAGAAGTACAATAATATCATATTGATTTGTATTATTAAACTCTTAGTCGTCTTTTTATTTAAAATATAAACATATGTAATATGTAGATCAGCGTGTATGCATTCGTAACTTTTTATTTTACTTAAACAACACTACTTATCTTTCCAATATCAGTAGCATAAATAAAACCTTGTTGTTGAAGAACATAAAGTCGCTTTTCTACTGCCTCTTTATCTGAAGAAGTTAAAAGGATCAAATAGTTAATAATTAATAAAAAAAAAATAAGTCACAAGGTCCAGTAAAAAAGCATCACATGATCGACAATGTCTTTAAACTAATAATTATAATTTAAAAATTAATTTACCGAGTGAAACAAATATAAAGCGAAGTATTGCTGAGAAGTTATTATGGAGTAGTTTCATTTTTTTAAAAAATAAAATTTGAAAGTGTGCAACATTAATGAGATGGGTTTCGAAACAAATTGCCTAGTCCTTTTAGTGTCTCCCTTGAAAAATAAAGGATATAAAGTAGTAAAATACTTACATTTAGTTAATAGTGCCTTGTCCTGGGAATCATGAACCTGTTGGGACAGGCTGTGTAGTAGTATCTGGGCTGTCTGATATCTTTGGAAACACTCCTCCGGATTGCCAAACAGTTCATCTAGAGCTGCCGTCTGACACATTTGTATTGCATGATTATACAGAATTTTGTCAGCTGTAATATTTGTGGAGCCAATCTGTAAACAGAAAAAATTATACAATAATTAATTTTTGTTTGTGTTTATACGTAAACCTACGTAAGCACCACATAATATTGTAATAATAAAATAGACTAAAAAATTAATAAAAAACAACACTCGTATGTTTATGTTGTAATTTCGTCCGTATGAAAATGAAATACCTAATACATTATTTGAGTTCTGTTTCATATTAATTCTGTGTTGTAAATACACACCTTTGAAAGCAATCCTGTGCTATTTAGTTGCTTGCATTCCGCGAGTGTAGCACGAAATTTCTCGTTAAGTTTCGACACAACCTGCTTGACGGATTGACTGGGTCGAAGCTGCCCTGATTTGAGCTGCTGTGTTGCCAGTGACAGGCCGGAACCGAGTAGCTGCAGAGCCCTGACGAGGAGCACCAACTGTTCAGCTTTTCGACAGTTTTCTGTCTGAGGCTGGGTTTTCGCAACCGGCTCGTTTACTAAAGATTGCAACGGGGTCGCCCTTGCTTGAGCCAATTCCAGAATACAATTGCTCAACGCCAACACGAAGTTGATTTTCGCCAATGTTTCGTTATGTTCCCTCTAATTAAAACATATTTTATAGTAAAAAAGATTCTCAATAATGACAAAAAAGGAGCGGGATGTATCGGGAGCATGTTATAGTTTTAGTGAATGTCGTACCTCTAGAAGAGTTTCTTCGGGCAATTCGGGCGCTAGGAACGTCAACGGGTGTTCTACAACCGACGATTTGTCTCCAAAAGGCATGGGGAAATTCCCCATTTCGGTAATTTCAGGTAATGTTCGAGCCCTGGTTCCAAAAGGCATCACAGGTGGATTGCGGAGATTATTGTTATCCGATAAATTGGGACTGCTCAGTATCGGGACACGCGCCAGCGGACCGCTTAACATCGGGGGCGAAGTTCCTAATTGTCGAATAAAATAAATCAATAAATTACTTTTCTTCCTACTGCCCAAAGCTAAGTAACAATAGTATTAAACTATGACTGAGAATTAGTCAAAAATGCGATGAATGAAGTTTTTGATATGTAATAAGCAAACCTGGTTCAAGAAATGACGTGTTTCTGGGCATAGATTTAGCACCTGATACTGGTGAGACCTGCCAGATGCTTGGAGGTGGAGGAGTCTCACATATAGAACTACCTGATGTGGAACGTTTACGTCCACCACCGGGGGGCGTTCCAATTACGAATTGCACCTGTAAAAAATAATAATTATTCATCAATAAAGAGACAAAAGTCACATATTTTTAAAACTTACTGAAGGTGGCGACAAGGAAGTAATGTTAATATCTGTTTGCCTGTTCGACCTTTTCATACTTATTGGTTGAGATCTAGGCACAGAACTATTAACAATCTGTAAAGTTAATTTGTTGATTATATTAAATAAAAATTGTTGTTATTGTTATTAACCCACCTTAGCAGTCGACGAGTCGTCATTATTTCTTTCAGACCTGTCTATTTGATTATTCATTCTTTCAAAAGTGTCTCTTTGTGTTGGGACTGGGATGGGTTCTGATATGGGTAGGTAACTTGGTCTTGAAGGACTTGCGACTTCGGTAAATTGTGAAGGAGACACTTTACCAGTTGCGTTCACCGTTCTACACCTACCAAACAGGCAAACAAAATAAAATTAATAATAAATTATTCTTATTTGGTAATCAGTTAATCGATTAAAGAGTCAACTTACTGTTGCTTGACTCCAAAACTCTCAGATGAATGGTCAGATGGTAAATTAGAAGGCACCAGTACGAAATCATCTTCTGGGCTTGAACTCAGCGTGTTTTTCGCAGACAATCGAGGGGACTCTGTTGATAAAATATTAATATTATTAAAATAAATACCATTACTAGGAGGTATGTGTGGCTCAGCCGAAAAAAAGTTTTTTAACTACATTATTAAAGTTGTAAAATTTGCTGTATGTTGGGTTGTCTATATACTATATTAGAAATTGTAGTTTAATTTATTGTAAAAAGAATAATATAAATTAACATCCCTAACTACGTCTACGTGGAGAAAATATAATTCGAAGAGGAAAATTCATATATTATACTTCAATTACAACCTTTAGTTAATCATTTTCCAGTTTTCTTTGTAGTTGCATTTTTAGTTTGTAACATTTCTGTATGTTGGGTTGCCTAAATGTTGTATTACAAATTGTAATTTAATTTAATGTAAAAACAAAAATACAAATTAGCATTCCTAACTGCGTCTACATGTAAAAAAATAATAATTTAAAAATGAAAATTTTCAGTCTGTCCTAATTTTTTGTGAAAAAATGTTTCTGATATAGTTATTTTCTGGACTCACCAGGCAATGATTTAGGAGCTACCTCGGCCTTAACAGGTGTAGACCCTAATAAAGGAATCCGACTAGGAGGTGAACCACACACAGGAATTGGTAATTCAACTATAATCATAGTAAAATAACAAAAATTTAGTTAATTTGAAGGCAATAAAACCAGTCAAACAACGAATAAAAAAATAATCACCTGCTGTTAAAGGACTCTGAGACTTTTGTGGTTCAGATCTTTGTAAGAAACGATGATTAAAAAACTGTTCAAAGTTCATTCGTTCCCTTGCATTCCTTTTCAAAAGACCGTTCAATAAATCACATAATTCTGGACTAGTACCTATAGGGATTCTAAAAAAAAACAAGGAACAACATAATAATCATTATAATAAAGATTTTTGTTTAACTTACTTAGGGGATAAATTCGCGTTTTTTTCATAATATTGCTTCAGAGCTTGAGGTGTGTTAGCTTGAAAGGGTGCTTTACCGGTCAAACATTGAAAGACAATGGTGCCCAAGCTCCAGAGGTCAGCTTTGGCATCATATTGAAGTGACATTATCACTTCTGGAGCCTACGATAAAATGATAAAATGTCTACATGTTTTTGGAGTAAAAAACTAAGTTTTTGTAAATAATCAGGAATTTTCGGACTTATTTATAATTATTAAAATTAAACGATTTCAAGTAAAAATACGTAAATTTGGTAGCATTTTTCTTGAGAGGTTTGAAATTAAATGGCAATTATCAGATCTCTTCAATTCTTTAAACAAAAAGCAACGATACATTTTTTATTTTAGCCTAATTTATTTGTAAATATATTTATAAAACAAGTTCTTAAAATAAAAAAACCTATTCCTGAACTGATTACTAACAGTGGAACATTTCATTAATCACCCAAAAAAACAGATAAGATAATAAACTCAAGTTAGTCACATGCAAATAATTGTAATAATTTTGATAATTTAAAAATTAGATTCTTACTTAAAACTTGAACCATATCTTTTCCTCGCGTCATTTCATTATTATTTCTTATTACAACTACATATACAAAATGATTCATTCTGAAAAGTAAAGCAACATGGGCTAAAGATCACTTTTATTTTAAGTAAACGATAAGGTAAGCGCCGATAACTGTTTGAGATTAACATAATAAATGATTATCGATAAGGCGAATTTAAAACAAATTATTTTCACAAAAAAAGATATGTTATGATATGTTTTCTCATTACGAAAAAGTAATTAATATCTAATTTTTAAGTAACTCACCATGTACATGGGACTTCCACAAAGTGTAGCTGCCATCACCCCGTCTTGGAGGAACCGTGCAAAACCAAAATCCGCTATAAATATATAAAAACAAATCAAAATATGCAATAAATCATGAACCGGTAAAATTTTACCAATTTTCAATTTTATTTCTGAAGGTTGCGGATGCTGTTTGGCACCTGAATGTGACAACAGAATATTTTGCGGTTTCAAATCACGATGTACGATTCCTTTGGCATAAAGGGCTTTCATAGCACCAGCTAGAGAAAAATAAACCCGCGTTTAACTAAATATGTACGTAATAACATGGCAAATAATAGTATTTACCCAATTGTACTAGAAATAATCTGATGGTGTCTTCACTTAAGGTCCCTTTTCCTAGAAAAGTTAAATAATAATATTTAGAAGCCGAAAAAGGGTACATTTTTTTAAATTCCTACCTGATAAATAATCTGCAAGATCTCCCCCATTACAGTACTGAAAGAAAAAAGTTGGACATTTACAAAATTCATTAAAACAGAAAAGTTTTCCGTTTACAAATTAATGCTAGGAATATTATACAGTTTCTTGTTAATAAATGATAAATTAACAAATAATACTCAATTTTCCAAACGTATGAAATCATCCTATTTTCCTGTAAGTACCTCAAAAGTACGTAGTGTAATCATGTATCTAAGTACAAAAAATTAAAAACTTTTAAACTTTCCTTCGTTCTCTCTCATTCTCTCTCTTTTGCTTATTCATACACACACACACACACACACACACACACAGAATAGTATTACAAACTCAGGTGCGATTTGAAAAGTTATACAATATCGCAACTTTTTTCATTAAAAAAATTGTAAAACAAATAAAATTAAATCAACAAAATTCGTATACGACCGCCAACTACCAACCAACACCTACTACCTGCACCTAATGTGTGACGTAAAAAAACAATCCAAACACACTCAACATACGTACACAATAATACACATATAAACGTATTAACTTTGCATATTCCTATGAATGTTTTTGTTGAATGATAACGCGTGTGTAATCTTATCTTCAAAAGCATCATATTAAATATAATATGCAGTAAAGCGTTCAAGTTATGGTACGAAAGGTGTGAATTGTCTGCCTAAATTTATAAAAAGAGAAAAAAAGGACACGAAAAAAAAGATGGAAATTCACTTTGAGTTTGTGCTGATTTTGGCAATCGTTCTTTGCGGGTAAGTGGCAAAACAAAACTATAAGTACTTGTAATAAATAATGATTTAAAAGTATGTATTTCAAACCACTCCCTATCTCGTTTACTTAACATAGACGTAATGCGTGCTAAATAAATTAAAAAAAAAGGTGTAAATAGTTTTATTATCGAGCTAATTTTGGTGTTAAAATTGTTTGTAACATTGCGTAAATTTTCGGTTTTCATATGTACCTACTGTATTTTTCCAGAGCCGCAGAAGAAAAACAAGATAATGCAGATTACGATACTACAATTTTAAATTTGAGCGGGCAGGGATGGAAGAACCTTGACAGCATTGTAAGAATACAATATTAATTAAACATTTTTTTAAGGCAATTTGTTTTTGCGCGCTAAATGAATCGCCAAATAAAGCAGTTTTACGATCGCTTTTAGAACCTACTTCCAAAGAAATGTTGTTAACGTTCTGTTAATTGTGAAAAATAATGCACATTTATTTTGTAGGCATTTAGTTTGTATCCAAATGTCGAAGAAATAGATCTGTCCAATAACAACCTTGAGATCTTGAGGGAAGACGTGTTTCAAAATAACAAGAAACTAAAAAAATTGAATTTGGCCAATAATAAAGACCTCTTTTTACCCGAGTACGCCACACTACTAATATCTGACATTGAAGAATTGAATTTGACCCAATGTAATATATATGAATTGCCGTCAAACATTTTCGACGGACTTCAAAACTTAAAAATTATAGATTTACGAAATAATCCACTCAAGGTAATGACTTATTACCATAAGTATTTCGATCGGTAATCTTTAATGAAACATTTTAATTTTTTACTTAGATTGTGGAATCCTTTACATTTAACGCGCTTCAAAATCCGCAAGTACTATTTTTACCATACTCTGCCGAAGAAACTATACACGAAATTTGCACATCAGTTGAGCAACTAGAAATTATCGTTGATTCTAAAGAAAATCACACATACAAATGTTTAAACAACACAATTTATCATAAAGAATCGTCGTCAGGAAAATTACATCAAATAACGCCCATACAACATGAGGAAACTGAAACAGGAGGTGACTTTAAAGAGACAGATGAAAACGATAAGATCGACATGGTATCGGAAGAAGTTTACCCCTTCATGGACCAAGAACAAAACGATCAACCAGCGGCTTATGGTTACGACGGTTCCGGGGACGAGTCCCCGTCTGAATCTGATAAAATCGAAGACGTCAAAACGCTCGACACAACTAGTAACGTAACAGCCGAAGAAAGTAAAGCGCAAGATGTACAAAAAGAAAATACGGCCACCGATTTACCACCAGTTCAAGTCAAAGGACCTCCATCACCGGAAGAAATAAAAACGAGTACCGATGGGGCTACAGAACCAACTGTAGAAGAAACTGTTGGAAAATCTAATGAATCAGCAACAAATTTACTAGAAACAAATGGCCAACAACCTTCCGAAACAGTGCAACAACAGCCGGAAACAACTTCAAACCAATCAGAATCAGTACCTCAACAATCAGAATCAAGTCCCCAGTCATCAGAAACAATTCCACAACAATCAGAAACAAATACCCAGCAATCAGAAACAAAACCCCAACCATCAGAGACAAGTCCCCGACATCCACAAGTAATGGTGGCCCTTCAAACAGACGTTAAAAAAGAAACTCATTCGTCACATAAAGAAACAGGCCCTGATACAACATCTCCAACAAATTTAGACACCGAGAAAAACGTATTTACGAGGAAAAATCAAGCAGTCTTAAGCTCAGCAACGTTCACAAATAGTGATACACATGCGGAGGAAAAACATGAACATTTAAAAACTGAAGAGGAGTCGAATGGGGTCGATCCGAGAGCATCAGCAGGCAACATTAGTAAAGGTACGTTTGTTAAAAAAAAATTAAGACAAACTAATTATTCCATTTTTTTCGGTTTTTAGGAGAAATAAAAGCTGAAGGTTCAACAGAAAAGTCAACATCGAACGCAAACATTTTTATAATTCTGGGGGTCGCTGTAGTCTGTATAGGGTTGGCGGCATTTGGATACCGATGGTACAAAAACCGAACGTACAAGGCGGCAAATACGGAAGAACCAGTCGAAAGGGAACTTAAAGAAATATCTGTGCATCACAACAACGGAATACCAAAACAAGAACAAGAACCTTTAATGCAGAATCCATCAGGTGAAGACGATAACAAACGCAATGGCAGCAACTAGAAACTGAATTAATTAACCTTTTGATTAATATTATTTTATAAATAAACTGTATATTATCGGTATTTGTGGCGTCGTTTGATTCACGGTTGAGTAAAAAGAAAAAATTACCAGCAACAACGATCGAATTACTTATGCACTTTAGACTTAAAAATTAGCAATCGACCACAAAGTGAACTAGTCCGTGTAAACATTGATAAAAACTTTATTGTAATACAATATGTACTAAGATTATTGGGTCGTTATTATTACAATAAAGTTTCAAATTATAATTTAGAACACTTTATAAATTTATGTACCTAATAACTGTCTGTAGTTGTAAAATGAAAATAAGCCAAATTAGAATTAATTAAGTAATGTACCAGCTATGTTAATTTTATTAATTGTAAGATTTGAAATGAACTAATAGTTTAATAAACATTAGAAATAAACCAACCATGCATTGGCGTTTTTGTGCAATTACTAAAAATTAAGGCATTCCTTTAAATAATTTCAAAGCTTATGTAATAAATAATTTTTTTAACTATTTGACAATAATATTCCTTTGTTTAATCACGACCTCACTGTGTAGCGAAAATAAAATTACTTTATGAAACAGTGAGTACGAGATAAAAGTGGAAGCTCTTTTATGTTTTCTTTGGTCCAGAAATTTAAAAATAAGTAAATAAAGAAAGAAAAGCATACCTCCATAACAAGAAACACATTATGGGTAGATTCTTTGCAGTCCAAAAGCGCAACGACATTCTCATGATGTAATTCCGTCAGCTCCTACAATTAAATAAAAAATAAAAACGACGTTCAAAATATAGTTGGTATTAAAAGTTTGCATTTGTTAGACAACCAACAACACAAATGCGTATAGGCTGTTGCATAGCTAATACCTCAATAAAAATATTAAAATTAAAAAATATTCCCTATTTTTTTTTACAAAAACCTATTTTTACAAGCAGTCTGTTTTTCAATTTATAAATTTCCTCTTTTGCAAAACTAAAATTCAAAGTCTACTTACAGTCATAAAAATATTACCGTGCTACATGGTTAGTAAACATAAAAATCAGTATCACATTAAATAAATATGTAATTTAGAAATATAATTATACTATTTCTTTTAAATGCAACATGTATTTAACTGGATATATATTTTTTTAGTTAAATCTACTGTTTTATTATTCCAATAAATGCAATTGGGTGCATGAACTATTTGGAATTTATTATCATTTATTTTGAGACAAAACCAATTTAAACTGATAAATAGCAACATAATTATCTTTGTGTACAATAAAAATAATACACGTGTCAATAAATAATACCTAGACTCACATACCATGTACAATGGTAAACAATTCAATATACAAATATCCAGAAACAAATAATCAATTAATAAAAGCATACCTTTAAGATTTTGATCTCTTTTCCTAGAAGATTTTGGGACTTTGCCAAACTTTTCTTTGTGATGCTCTTGATTGCAACAGTAAAGTTGTGATTCTATAACATAATGAACAATGCATTAATAGACATTAATATAATGTAATAACTAATAAGTAGTTTCACACATACATTTCTTTGTCTGCCTTTAAAAACGACAGCAAATGCTCCGTGCCCAATCAAATCTTTACTATTATATTCGTAATCACCGACCACTTCCATTTTTCACAGCACAATTATACAAAATTAAAATAATACCAGAAGTATAACGTCATTCAAAAGCAATATTTTTGAAACTTGGCCTACATATTCGAAAATAAGTTATAGTAAAGTATTTACAGCATAATTTTCTTTTTACAAACGGCAAAATAAATAAACTTGCACATCAAGTTAAAATCTAAACAAACGACTAAAATAATCACATTGGATTATTTTTGTTGTAGTCGCCATTGTTCACAAATTTGACATAAGACTATAGATACTCACGACCATAGACAACATAAGACCATCATAATGATCAATAAGAGCGCTCTCTCAGAACAACAGCTTTAACTAAACCAACTATAGAACACTACAAAAAAAGAATGAAATCCAACGTTGTCATATCTTATCGTTATTATACGGCTGTAATACAAAAATTGAACTTATATTCAAAATCAATAAGTAAAATAATTCCACAATTCCTATGTATCACTAAATTTAATGTTTCATATTGTTTCAATATTTATATTTTTAAGATTTTAATCTAGGCTTCATGTACTTAAATAAGACTTCATTTTTTGATTAAATATTAAATTGACAATTGTACGATATGGCAACGGTGGAAATTAGAATTTGAAGTTTGAAGAGGTTAGAGAGGTTATAACTCATGTTATCATTAATTTTAGTGTTTTGGACGGTTTTTTTTATATCTAAATATTAGATAAACGTTGAAAAAACCTCATTAGTGTATACAACAAGAAATATATTAACTGCATATTAATTGTAATATATTCTGTGTTTGTGTTCTGATATCCAAAATAAGTAACCAAGCTGTCTTAGGACAATTATAAACGCTTAAATAAACTTCAGTCAGAATGGGCCCTGTAAAGAAAGAGAAGAAACGCTCCAATAATTCCTTAAACCCTAATCGTAACAAAGACGAGCTAAAAAATGTTGCAAAACCAAGATCAAGATCTACAATCGAAAGGCTTCAAATGTACAGAAAATTTAAAGCAAAAAGAGACAGATCTGGAAAAATAATAAAAGCAGCACCATTTCAGGTACGAAATTACATTAAATCATGTTCATATTATATAATTGAATACTAATTGGTCCTCTAGGATAGATTACCATCAGGGTCAAGGGCTAGAATAGAGCCAAATCAAAAATGGTTTGGGAGTTCTCGAGTTATAACACAAAATAGTTTACAACAGTTCCAAGAGAAGATAGGAGCTGCTCTAAAAAATCCCTATCAAGTTATTATGAAACCTTCGAATCTTCCATGCACTCTATTAAATGAGAAAGCAAAGTATCAGAGGTCCCACATCTTAGACAACGAAAGTTTTGAGAGTGTATTTGGTCCTAAAGTATCCAGAAAGAGACCCAACTTGAAAGTGAGTAATGGTATTGAAGATTTAATCCAAGCTGCAGAAGAGAGGCAGGAAGCTTACAATAAAGAAAAAGCCCAATCACAAGAAGACGACGACATGAGAACTTTACCACGTGACTGGGTAATGGGTGCTGGTATGTCAAGACGTATTTGGAATGAACTGTACAAAGTCTTGGACAGTTCCGATGTCGTTCTACAAATTCTAGATGCAAGAGATCCACAGGGTACAAGGTCTGCATATGTTGAAAAGTATCTTAAGACAGAGAAGCCTCATAAACATCTAATTTTTATAATGAATAAGGTTGACTTAGTACCTACATGGGTCACAAGGAGATGGGTGGCACTTTTAAGCAGAGAATACCCTACAGTGGCATTCCATGCCAGCTTAACACATCCGTTTGGGAAGTCAGCTTTAATAAATTTACTGCGACAATTTGCTAAACTCCACATGGATAAGAAACAGATTTCAGTAGGATTTATTGGTTATCCAAATGTTGGAAAATCCTCCATTATTAACACATTACGTAGTAAAAAAGTGTGTAATGTAGCTCCCATTGCCGGAGAGACAAAAGTGTGGCAATACATCACTTTGATGAGACGCATTTATTTGATTGATTGCCCCGGGGTGGTTTATCCTTCGGGAGAAACTGACACCGAGAAAGTGTTAAAGGGAGTAGTAAGGGTGGAACTGATAACCAATCCAGAGGACTACATTGGTGCGGTTCTTTCCCGTGTTAAAAAAGAATATATCATTAAAACATATAAAATTTCGGACTGGAACGGCGATCCGATGCAGTTTTTGGAAAAATATGCTTGCAAATCGGGTAAACTGTTGAAGAAAGGGGAACCCGATATAGCTACCGTAGCCAAGATGGTGCTAAACGACTGGCAAAGAGGAAAATTGCCATTCTACACATGCCCTCCTGGGGAAGAGCCAGAAAATAATGAAATGGAAAAAATTGAAGAAAGTAAAGAAATACAAAAGTTTGATGACATTAAAGTTAGTCTTGAATTTTAAATGAATAAACTGTTGTGTTTTCTATTTGCTGTAAATTTTTAAACTCTTAAAAACCTTAAACCTATAAGTACATGCGGAAAAAATTAAGCATACTTAAGAAATATAGTAAATTTATTTTTCTTTATCTCCGAATATTGTGGTCTAAAAATAATAATTTATATTTAAGGTATAGAACTTTCAGTTTTAATTCTTAATATGAAAAAATTAAAGCCGATAAAGTAATAGAATTTTCATTTTTCGACGTATGGTATTTATAAGTTATAATTTCTACACATTTAAGTATCAATTCTTAACATTTTATAATCGTTATTAACAATTATAAGGCACTGTAAAGTGTTAAACGGCTTAAATGTTGAATATCAAAAGCCCCTTTAAATTATCGACTACTTCTATAAACGCGTGGCCTGTCGTTAAGAATTACTACTCGTAAATGAATATCCTGGGTGTCGACACAACTGTTCTTCCTACTTATACAGAAAATCGATTGTCTCATTATTTAAGCTAATAATAATTAACTGCCACCAGAAGACAAAATCTCTTAATTACAGCAAACGTTTTTGCAAGTATATACCCATGTAAATGGATAAAATGCTCTATACAGATAAGGCAAAATGTTTACTGAACTTATAAATGATTTTTTTGATATTTAATTTTTAGACTTATTATTTAATTATTTCTATGAAAAGACGGTATTTCTACGAATTTTTCTATACCGCATCGTATTTTTCAAAAGATGTCGTCAATCGTCAATGGAAAATCCCTATGTTGGTTTTTTCAACTCGCCACTAGTGTATATATCAACTCTTTAAAAAAACGAACAGTACAGGGTGCGTTCCATAAGTAATGCAACAAACTTTTTCGATACGCGTGGTAACATGTTGGGTTAAGTGGAGGGGGGAAAATTAGTTTTAAAACGAGCTCGAAAAGAGGTTGAAGATCAAAGATTCAAAGATCAACCTCTTTTTGAGATCTATTCAACCTTTTTTTGAGCTTATGTAACACGATTCCAGGCTTTTGTTTTTTTTTAATCAAAAAGAATCCTTAAAGGGAAACATTGAAACACGATTCAAAAGATCTAGACTCATGTTACATCGGCTCTGAAAGACATCCCGGAAAAGACTTTCTAGGATGTCTTCCAGACTCTGAAACACTCGTCTCTAGAAGTGTATCAGCGCGGAAGGGTGCTTTGTTGAAGCACTTTGTTTAAAACTTTTGCTGGAATATGTTTAACGAAAGATCCTTATTAGATGTGGTTGCATTAGTTATGGAGCGCACCTCGTATTTTAAATACGATCCTGTTCCGAATCCCACAGCCACTCTGACTCTTGCAGCAGCCAAGTCCTTAAAAAGGATCAAATTGAAGCCAGCACACCAATAAATTGCAATTCTCATACAAACATATACACAAACAATGCATATCAATGAACTAAGTGTATATATGTTGGTATATACAAATAAACTTATCAATGTATGAGTAGACAACATTTCCCTGGTTGTGGGAGATTCGGCAGGTGCAAATATTCAGGATTCATGCGCGTTCAAAGCTGGGATTTGGTACCAGCTCCGCCGGTCAGTATTCAAGTTTCATCTGCCAAGTGCAACAACGACTTTTTTCACGCAATTTTCACGGTATCGTAAGTAGAAAACACTTACAACCCCTAACTGCCTTTTTTTTTTCGATATAAAAAAAATCTTGAAGAAAATNAAAGCACACGTAAAGGTTCAATATGATACAGGACCTAATCAAAAAGATACAAAGTATTTTTTATATGTGTTAACGGTGGTTTAAATGTACCTGGATCATACAGTTACAATAAGAGTTAGGAAGAGTGGCTTCCAAACCAGAGAAGCCAGTTCTGTTGAACTGTTCAAACTGAAAATCATCTGTTCCCAGTTTACTAAATTTCATATCGAATCTTCTGTACCTTTTGGGGATTGCTATAAATGTGTTTTCGTCAAACGGATGTCAGACACTCCAAACATAACTGTACATAACTTCAAAATTATTAATAGTAAATCAATAAGATACAATGCATCCAATAAAAGAGAAAAGCTCTTCTTTTTAACTTCTTGTTTCGTTCGTTTTTGAAACGATGCAGCGCTTACAAATATAACTTTTCATTACTGCTTATTAATTTTGAACAATGCAAATGTTTCACAAGTAATTTCATTTTTAACGAAGAAGACAGTAACATATCTAGCTTTATTGTTAATTAAGTGCTTAGACTTTTAAAAAATGTAATTGTTCTAATTTAATAACTGCCTATTTAAATGAATCAAATGTAATTAAAGTAAATTAATTAAAAAAAAAGCATTCTAAAGTTCAGCAAAAGTTTTGCTTTAATAATTTATATTTTCGCGCGACATGTGTTGTAAATTTAATGCGTCAACCTCAACAACCTCTCGTAAACTAATCCCCGGAAATCCGAAAAAAAAAATAATCACGTGCACGGTGAAATTTAACCCCCCATTTTCTTCAATTAAACTCGTTAAGTTTTAGAATTTAAATCAACGTATACCTATATAGAAAACAAAAATATGTAAATGCTTTTATAATTTCAAATAATAATTTTAATTGTAGGTTTTCATGCTTGTAATACACCGTTTCTATAAATATGTTCAGCAAGCATACAAAGCGACTCTGTTTAGAAGAAGACACGATTGCTTCCGAGTCGATGACAATTCATTTCTAATACAGAAGTCCATGTAATGGGGTGGTTAATAATATTCATGCTGGGACTTTTTGCTTTCGCTGGTAAATTCCCTACTTAATTCAAAAATTATCACGGAGCTCATTGAATTTAACAAAAGATTATTGTATTATTCAAATACTTATAATCCATTTAAATGTTACTGACTTTGCAATGTAGAGGCGGTCAATGTAAGTACAAAACATGGTTTCAGGGTTGAATGCCCCCCACCTCCTTAGAAGACAGCAAAATGGAGGAGGGCTTTAAATCCCGAAAATCAAGTTTATACTCACACTGACCCTCCCCCCCTTCAACATATTAAAAAATAAACTCTTGTCAAACATTCATAATTTTTTCCGTACTATTTTTTTGGAATATTAAAAAATAGCCCAGTTTAAAAATAGCTAAATTCAATTGAATGGGTGCCTCACTTTTAAGTTATTTTCTCTTTTTTCTTAATGGTTAAATGTCAAGTACTACACGAAGTTGCAAGTCAAATATAAAGTCAACGGTGTGGTAATTTTTAAAGACATCATTAACGATATATTGTACACATACGTTAATGACAATGACGCTCTCTAACTTATGACACAACCGTACAACATAAAATCGTCGACTTTCCAGTGCTTGGTTTAAATAGCTCGTCGCAAAGTAGCGATTTGCAAAGCATTCAAGTGAGTTCGAGTGCGAGCACTCCCGGTCCCAGTGTAATTATAAAAATGAATAATGCTGACTCGATTGGAGGAATAAGAAGACACTACGGGGGATGGAGAGAATGGCGAAGGGCCGATCCGACTCTCATTAATAGTTTATGGAAAAGCAAAATGGGAAATGGAATTCGTAAACAACTTGGTAAGCAAGCTTCCCCCTCCGCCCCTTCCTTTCTTTTACTAATACATTTTGAAAATTTTTCACTCTCCCTTCCACGCAATACACTGTAACGTTTCGCATTACCCCCTCCCTTTAAAAGTTATGTAACACCCAGGTGACCATTTTTACCCAAAAAAGTCATATCCATACATTAGTATGCATTATAACTACTACTTAAAATGATCCGTTAGATAAAAAAGACTGCCGCTTGTCCAATGCTAATTTAATTTTAAATGAATTGTGTTCAAACTACCCGTGTGTCTCATTATTAATTATATGATAACTCCTTGGCTGTAAGGCACGTGCAGCTCTAACAATATACAATTTACAAGTCTCGCAGACTTACCAAGCTTGCGTTTAAAAGAGATTAACAACAAATCCTACTAGCAACTTGCTAAGTTTAAGCTTGGGATAATAAGTCTTTAAAAGCGTTTTCAACTTTGGTAATTAATTCTCAAAGGGAACTTTTATTTAATTCACAATCAACGCAAAGTTCTTCTTGTAATAATTTCGCCCATAAACACCGTTAATCTGAGAGAGAACGACGGGGGGGAGATTGCAATAATTTAGTCAAAAAGTGCAATAATAACTTAGTAAAATGTTTTTCACAGGAAAGGCCGAAATTTACATAATCTTAGCGTTACTGATAGGATTTGTGACGGTTGTGATTGGCTGTTGGCTATCGGACAACTGTTGGACACCGGAACCAGAAGACTCATTGTATACATTGGCTTGACCTTCGACCAACACTGCATTTGAGAGCAGTCTGATTTTTTTAAGACCTTCGGATATCATCAATTCGAATTCTGTGTCATTGAGCAGAAGTTCGAGTATGAACAGTGACCACGTGTTGGTGGACCTTACCAAAGATAACGCTTCGAGCCCTTTTATTACCGACATTGCTTGCGACGAACAACGGTACCGTTATCACCAATATAAACAGCATGACACTTGCGATATCCTAATCGAATGAAAATATTTGTACCCCCTTATTCAAACGTATTATTTCTAGTACTTACAATTAGTTTGAAAACGAGAAACGGACACGTTTATTAATGAAATAAAATTAAAATATTCAGAATGATTAAATCACATTAGTTTGATAAATATTTGCAGAAAAAACCAAAACGACCAATGACAATCACATGAACTCTTTCTGTTTAATATTTGCTAAATAACAATTGAAATCCTGGCAAAAAGACACTAAACTTGCTTCTAAGTTAACTGATTTCTCAACAACATCATCACCACCACATAAAAATACCAAACAATTTCTGTATCTTTGAAATGTATTTTGAGTACAGGCAGATTTTAAACAAGAAAGAATGCAGTTTTTTTTACAACTATTTATCAAATTGTAAAATTAATAATAAAGAAAAAAGTCTAAAAGCGAAACATAAATATCCACTGCGTAGATACTTTTGTTTTGGCTGGATAATAAAGTAGTATGTGTGTTATCATTATCGTACAATCCATTTGAATATAAAGGCAAAAATACCTAGGTGAAATTTTCATCGGTGTGCTAATTAATATTAGTATTAATTAATTGATTAATACGAGCCATAGGAAATAAGATAAAAGCAAGAAAAAATAGACTGCGAAAGCTAAATATAAATAATATATGTATAAATATATGTTATGGCGGACCACTGTACTTTTACTGTGATAAGTATTTGAAAAAGAAAGTACTGACTAGCAGTATTGAAACAACTTTCTTATCGGCTATTTGTAATAATTATATTGTATGTACAATTTTTTGTACTTTATTTCTTATGTATGTATGTATGTTTAAAAAAATAAATTGTCAATTACAATGAAAAATTTATACAGGTCTTATACGCGCTGTTTGTTCTAGAGTTAAGGTAACGCCGGACGCATTCTACATTTAAGGCTCTATTGCGGTGTTAAACTCTTTTTTAAAATGGACACTTTTAGCTAATGCTGATTTAAATTATAATAATAAACGTGCCACAGCATCTTTGTAGTTTCTATACCTTCTATCCAAAATTATTATTCCTCGATAGATGTAATAATAATTTTTAAAACAAGGAATCAACAAAATTATGAGAAAATAATAAAAGTCAAATTTGGACAAATCATCAGAATACGTTAATTTTTCCCGCATGCCACCTGTAGCTTCGCCTAATTTAACATTGAACGACAACATGCGTTGAAGTTAAATAACTATTATAAAGGGAAAGACTTACAGTCACAGAAGGTTTTAACTCTTGGGGGCTCAGCTACAACCAAATGCATATACTTTCACGATTAACTAACAATTTAGTATAAAAAAAACTGGAATACACTTACGCGAAATGTGTACCTGAACTTAAACAATAACAAATATTTGATAACGAAAATAAAGTTTTTAAGAAACTATAAGTTTTTATAAAAAACAATATAGAATGTTTAATTTTCAAATAAAATTGTTAATTAGCCACTTTGTAGTTTCATATGCGACTAGGAAAGAACTTGTACGTACAGTTAATGTTTATTTGACTTTAATAATACGTACAAAAGAATGTTAAGTACAACAAGTACAGAGAAAAATATATTATACGTTGAATCAGTCGTCAGGAACTCTCCAGTTCAACGCTTTTCCAGTCTCATAAAGATTTGTGAGGGCATCAACAAATTTACCCTCCACGACTAACTCTTTATATTTTCTATATAAATGCAGAGCAGCACGTGCATCTTCAATCGAATCGTGAGTTTCAGACTGAATTTTAACACCTAAACACAATGCACGTCAAAGACTTGCAGCATAACGAAAAGAAACATAGGCCCCGTAGGTAATACTGGGTAATTGCTTTTCGAAACAGGATTTAAGCAGTTGAAAGGAACAATTTGTATCCAAATGTAATTGAAAATTGTTTGGGCAAATTAAAAAAGGGAAAGAGGATTTACTGAAGATACATTAAGGGTGGTTTCAAAATGAAACTAAAAACAACTAGAAATTGGTATGGAGAGATGAACGTTTAACATCACACCAAGGAAATTGCAACTGGTATGGACTTCGAAGGATGTAGGTAGTAAAATATGGTTAAGACACATTTTAAGAGATACCTGAACAGGGGTTAAAAACTTAAGTTGGGTGTCATTTTAACAACAAAGCGTTAATTTACTTTCCAATTGTTTTTTAAATGTTTTATACTTTATTTTGGCTTCTCAAATTTTGTCTTTAATTCAGGCATTTGTCAATAATAAAAATAATGAAAACTTACCTAGAAAATGCCATGCCAGAAACCTTAGAGAGACCATTCGATGATGGGGTAGATGATACAGCAGCACAGTGTCAAATATTTGTTCGGGGGGCACCACCAAATTAATTACTCTACAAAACAACACAAAGTAAACGTAAAAACATTCACTATTACGATTCAATTTTCGAAACATTTCTTACCTAAAATCGTTTTTTAATCCGTGCCCTACAAAAACAGCTCCACTGTCTTGCAGGAAACGTAGCTTTGTATAAGTTGACTTCAAAGTTGTAAGATGTTTCGAACTGAAATTGGCATCCAAATCTCCCGGTTTTATTCCCGAAAATTTAGTAAGATAATCAGCAACCTGCTCTTGAGTAGATATGTAATCGTCTATAAATGGGACTCCTTCCAGAGGTCCTTGCCTGAAATATTAAAAAAAAATACGATAAATAAAACTAATGTAATCGTCTTTGGATCCTTCTAAAAATGCAAGTCTTTCAATCAGTTACTAAATAAATAAAATATCCAAAGTTTAAAAGAAATTATGAGCAATTTGTTATGCTGAAGTGTACGATGTGTTGTATACCTATTTACCAACAATTCCTCTAAATTTAATTTTTCAAACAATTTTTAACAAAAAGGAAGCGATTAAACAAATTGTTCACAAAAGTGAATTTCGACAAATCGAAGCAATGGTGCTAACAGTTTTAGATCTCACAGTGACTGATAGGGGGGAAGATCTTAGTTATGGTAAAAACTATTTTTTATTAATGCAAAACCAACAAATCGACGTTTCCTTTTAAATTGTGGGCTATATCATGGTAATTTTTTAAATTATGTTGAAAAATTTTAATTTACTTACCCTCTAACACAAGTTATTCTAGCAACAGACATCTGGGAGGGCTTTACGGTGGACATTTTCCCATCGCTTCTTAGTTCAGCCTCTTCCTGGTCCAAAGTAACAAACTCCGCATCCATAGCGACCAATTCCCCAGGCTTTGGCATCTCCTTTTCTGAAAGGGGCGTAAATGTGACCCCTTTACAGCCACTGCTTTTTCCTATGCTTTCATCCTGAGCAAACACTTCCTGAAATTGGACCTTTTTAATAATTAAATTTATTCTAATTTATACAGATGTACTTTTGTTATAACAGGCAGCAGTTCCTTTTTTTCTAATGTCATATTTTCCGAAGAATAGAACAGCACACATGGTATTTTCCAATCCAAACTAAACCAAACTGTTTCCTGAGCAGGGACGGTGCAAATGGTGAAATCGTTAAACAAATACCAAAGATGTTCATCGTCTCCATAACCACCACCGTACAATGGTTGTTTCGTTCGATTTGGAAGTCTAATGAGTGCAATTAAGTTCCTCTTCTCGGAAAAAGAATGATCTTTTATAAAACAAACAACCGCAGAAAGATTGTAATTGTTAGAAACCATTTTTCCACCTAGTGTTTCGCTAGATCGCGATCCTTCTTCAGTAGTACTTGCACTATTGGTCTCTTTTGAACTAACAGCATCATGTTGTTCGTTTGCGCTTTTTTTAACATTCCTCTAGAAAATAATTATGTACAGATACCCTCCTCCTGCAACATATTACATTCGTTTTTTATATTTACCTTTTCTATCACAAGTTTATCGTTTGCTAGGGTCATCTGTATACTGTGAGGTAGCCAGTTGTTGCTGCATGAGACGTGGCACTGGGGCTTCTGTTTATCGGGATCAAAACTATGCCTAAATCGACATCCTGGTCTGGAGCAATTGTCTCCATATCGACAAGGTTTGGAAGACAATATGGTAGACATATTCGTTGCAACGGTAGATTCGACAATGGAGGCCTAATATTGCAATCAAATTAAAAAACAAATGGATGGAGAAGTTGTTTAACTGACCTTCGATACCATCTTTTCCATTTGTGTTTGCCAAAATAATTTATTTTGGCTGTTCTGCAGGGCCGTGTTTATCGAAAGGATTTTCGGTAGTGACTAAAAAGATGACGCAGATTATTTACACGTTACTGACTAATGATTAGCGTGTTATTAGATAATATATTAGGACACAATAATCTAATATTTGTGTTTAAAATTTTATACGTACACCAAACAGTAATAAATAAGAGTGTCATACATACTTGCAGTTTTCCTGTTTGTGAATTGGGAGTGTATTTGTTACACTGTTCACACCATGCTCGAGTCATCTGTTGGGGGCACAAAGAACCAGTTAAAATATCACAGAAGGACCAACTGTCCTTTTCTAAATCACCTGTTGGATATGCTAAAGTACAATTCAGCAACATCGATTCTTTTTTCACCTGTATACCAAAAATATACTGAGTATATGATGTACATTTTCCAAATGGTACAAACCTCTTTGCCACATTTCAAACAGCAGTGAATCTGTAACTGTTTAAAACCAAATAATGAACTTATGTCGCTTTCTTCGGGATTTTCTCTTTCGTCTAAACTACTATGCAATTCTCCTACTGAAATAACAGCATACTTTTATTAATTAGTAATTTAGTGAAATATAAACAATGTTAGTCTCCTCAGCTATATACCTACTTTTACTATCACCAAAATCTGCCTCTGACGAACACCCCATACTTTTCCCCTCACTCTTTTTTTTAGTTTCCAAAAGGGCCGAATGCATCTGATGAAGTATAAAAGTATTCCAGCTCTGTAAACAAAAAACACATATTAATGTTTTTACTTGAAATCAAAAATATACCTGCTCGTTTTTAACTGACCTGTATAAGTCCTGCAAGGTCAACCTTGGCCTTAGCCTCTGGATTAAGATCACTGACAATTAATCCAAGGGCTGAGGCTTGAGGAACTGTTCTAAATGCCCTAAGGAAATTCCCTGGTTGACAGGGCTGCCCCTGCGAAGTAGACATCATGTGAAAAAGAAAACCCAACTCGCAGGAAAGACAAAACTCCTTGGTACACAGATGGGACAGCAAAAGCACACGTAAAGGTTCAATATGATACAGGACCTAATCAAAAAGATACAAAGTATTTTTTATATGTGTTAACGGTGGTTTAAATGTACCTGGATCATACAGTTACAATAAGAGTTAGGAAGAGTGGCTTCCAAACCAGAGAAGCCAGTTCTGTTGAACTGTTCAAACTGAAAATCATCTGTTCCCAGTTTACTAAATTTCATATCGAATCTTCTGTACCTTTTGGGGATTGCTATAAATGTGTTTTCGTCAAACGGATGCTTAGAACAGTTTCGGTCTTGTAAATATTTTTTATGGGTTTTACTGTTTATTGTTTCTAAATTATATATCACCTAAAATAATATAAAAATACTATTTACGATAAGAACTTTATTGGCTTTCAAAATCTCACCTGATTACGCCTGGTCGCTTTGGGATTGGGAGCATATCCAATGGGACCTTTTACCTTCATCGTTTTCAAAATTTCCGCATCAATCGGAGGCGTTTTACTATCAAATTATAAGGTGTTGTAACAATTTTACTACACAAATTCTATTACATATTTACAATTTTAAAACACTTACCGATACGTCTTTTGTATTAAATGCTCAGGCCAATCTGAAGCAAAGGATATTTCTGGATTTAAAAGCGGCAAGGGAATCGCAGAAAGAGGAACACTATAATCGTCTACCGCCAAACTCTGAAATGGGGTAACATGATCTGCCTGTTCAGTTAAACGTGAATAGGAGTTAAAAAGGGGGTCACTGGTCGCTGAGAACAAATGTATCGAACCCGTATTGTCTCCCAAAGCCATGGCTTGACTAGTAGCACTCACATCAAAAGCAAGACACATCGCACCTGATTTAAAACGTTCTCAGTAAATTTCAATTTACTATAGCAGATAAGAACTTGCCTGGGTTTTCCATTTGAAGCAGACAGAGGCGTGTTTCTGAAAGGGCTACAGTGTCCACCAGCTGCACTTGACCCAAAGGAGACACCACTGCCAATCTCGAGGAGATAGAGGGCAAAAATCTCAAATACAAAGGGTCCAGAACGGTTTGAATGGGTGACACTGCTCTAAGCATTCGTAAATCGTATACCATAAGAAAACGATCGACTGCCAAACCACCCTGCCTAGAAGAAAAACAAAAAAATATTAATTGTTTTTTGCCTGTCATACTCAAATTCGTCATTACCTGTTACTAAATCCACAAGTTACCAATAAATTGCCCTGAACATCGAAATCACTTAAACTGCCACTATGTGTTTCCAAAGTGTGTTCTACTTTCAATGTCGTGGGGTCTCGTAGATCAATGAGCCCCACAGGATCTCCTGTACAAACAAATCTACTGTGGCTTCTTAAAAGAGCACAACCTGATTGGCGAACATCAATCTGCCATTTTAATATATTATTATTTGATCGTTTAATTTTTTAATTAAAACTTACCAAAGTAGTTTCTTTACAATGTGATATATTGAAATCGATCAATTTATCTTGATGGCCCCCCATTAGCAACCGCGACGGTGATAGCTGCAACATACATTGCATTTCTTGTAAATTAGATGATCTAGAAAGAGAAACGAACTTTAAGTATGAGTGAATCTCTGAAGAACAAATTGATGTTTATAATCTGATTGAAATTAACTCATTTAATAACTACTCGAGACTGACCTGTGAGTAAATATTGGTAAGCCCCGTCTAATTTGAAACCGTAACATTCCAGGAGACAGAATTAAAACTCCGTCATCCACACTTAATATTTGCCTAATGTCTTCTGAGCCGTGGACTTGAAATGATGTATACTTTTGGAGACCGCCACTGTAGTAAGACGTGACATGACCCTTAAAAATATATCAAACACAAAACCAAAATAAGAAATTTCATTTGTTTATAACAATTTACCCCTTGGTTTCCCATCCATAACAATTCTTCGTGCTTATCAAATGCCAAGGAACAAACCCCAAACTGATCTCCACCATCAGCCAAGACACAATGTGTCTGAACATATTCACTTTCCATGGTCCCAATATTTACATTAGTGTCTGACCCACTTATTACCAGCTACAAATTAAATAATTAGAAAGATAATGTATTGTAATTGTTGAATAATGTTTAACAGTATATAGATTGTAAAGNTTAATTTAATTTAAATATTGAATGCTTAGGCGTTTACTTATTAATTACAAACTAAATGGTGAGTTATCTTTAACATATTAAAGAGAAACTTGGGGGCAGAAGTGGTGGACAATATTGTGAAACGGTAACAATACTTGTTTTTAAAAACTACAAACATTAATAGTAATAATAATAATAGTAATATAATTCAAGGGGGAGAGCGGTCGCAGTCACAGCTGCCAATACTTTACCTTAAAAAATAAGTCTATACGACGAAACATTAAATTAGTGTACAAAACAATGACAATATAACAATACTGATTTTGATTCGAAATAAATTACGAAAAGAAATTAATAAAAATAGGGAAAATAAGGGGCCGGAGAAGGGGGGCGCAAATAAGTTATAAGAATATCACTTTCCATGTTAATACTATGAGGTTGCGTCTTTATTAAATCTAGCTACGTTTTGGTTTTTAGTTTTCCATCATTTATTAATTAGTTATTCTTGATTGATTTTATGAGTCATGAATGGCAAGAAGGGTTGACTTAATCAGTTATTCTTATTATTATAAATACAGTCTGGGGGTGCATCTGGATCGTTTTTATAGAAGGAACAAAGGTTATCCTTAATAAATTTCATTTTTGCATTTTTAAACTCCAACTTATCACACACTCTTGGCGTACACCCATTTATTAAGTCCCATTCTTTTGCGAACCTCTCTTCTAACTTTTTTTTAAATTTTCTCTTTCTAATTTGTTCCTGGATCCAATCGAATTTTTCTTGCAAAGGAGTGTAATAAATCGATCTTTGGTTTCCACTTTTCTGAAGTCGCATTTTTTCAGTGTCATAGAAGAGTAACTTACATTTGTGCTTACCGCTTGCTTGCAGGGAACTTTTATTACATATCTCCGAACAAAAGTACACCATCCAACAATTGGGACAAGGGATCAGTTCTTTTCCAACAGACTTACAACACTGATAACACACCACATACTTGTCTAAGTTTTTATCAAGCTCAGGTGGGTGGGAATTATACTTTTTATCGACGTAAACATTTTTTTGCAAATTGAAATTAGTTAACATTGTCTCTACAGGTGGTTGGTTCGCTAACGAAGAAGAGGACTTGTTGTCTTTCCTTGGAGAGTCCGTGTTGCACACCCTGACGAAATTTAGAACGTCCCGACAAATGTTTAATGTATTCTCGCGTGGTGCAATGATCCTGTTTTGAATGAGTAACTGCAGACATTGTACGGCTTCGTCTATGTTCACGAATTTTGCTAAATGAAATAAATATTTCTCTTCAGTACATGCTTCTGATATAAACAAATATACATATTCTACAACTTTTGCCTGGATGTGTCTGAGTAAAAAGTTTCTCGAGCATATTAAAAAATTATTAATGAGAACCTTGTAAACGCCTTTTTTTTTCTTATCCTTGCCTTTGGATTGTCTGCTTTTGGATTTGTCTCTTTTCGATTCTTTAGTTTTGGTAACAGACGATTCATATTCCTTCTCTAGGAACTCGACTGCGTTCCCGTGAATAGAAAATATAACAAACGGATTTGCGTTGTAATCCATGAGGAGATTAACGAACCGCATGCAAAGATTGGCTGGAAGATAATTTGTGTAACGCTTTAACAGGAGCATCGTCAGGGGAACTCCTATGCCCTCTCCTAGTAGTTGATTCGGATTTACAAATCGACGTTTCAACATTTCTTCAACTATAAATATATTTCCTCTTAACATGGCGAGAGTTAACGAAGTATGACCCAAATAGGACAAGTTTGGATCAGCTCCCTCATTTAGTAAAAGCTCAAACATTTCCCACTGGATATTTTCGAACCCCTCAAAGTCGTATCTCATGGAGAGGATGTGAAGAGCAGTTTTTCCTTCGTCTAAAACCGTTTTGTAGAGTTCTGTTGACAGTATTACCTCCTTTTCTTTTTTCCAATGTTCTGTGCCAGTTCTTAAATTTAAATTGGTTACTGGCACAAGTACTTTGAAAATATTTAAATAATCCTGGTGAAAAGGAAGGCAACATAGTACATGGATGGCTGAAAGATTGTCTACGGACGTTCGTATATTCGAATCCCCTCTGTTAATTAATTCTTTTGTCAACATTTCGCATTTTACGAAGATGGAAAGTATTAAAGGTGGTAGAGGGACGGTACCAAAATCGGGATCAGCCCCCAATTCTATTAACAACCATAATGTCTGTTTGACACGTTCCATACTAATAAGTGTTTCTGTGTCTTCTAAACTTCCAATTTTTTTTTTCTCAGATATTATTATCGGCGTCTTTTTTTCTTTTTTACTGCCTTTTTCTATTTTCCCTTTTTTACTATCTTTTTCTTTCTTGTCCCTACCTTTCTTCGAACCCTTTTTGTCTTTTTTATTCTTTTTTATTTTCTTCAGCGACACTTTACGGCATTCTGTGCTCAAAATAAACTCCTGGTGACCCACCGATTTACGATCCAAAGTTTGCTTATTATCGAAGATTTTCTTCTCAATGCTTGGCGGTAAAATAAACCTGCTGTTGCCACTTTCCTCAGATTGTGAGTGAAGATGCCATAAGTTAAGATCGTTTGTACTCTCCTGTTGTTTTGGAGACGTGCTGACACTAGAAGGCATAAATGCTTTTTCCCAGTCATTGATATTGTACATCAACGCTAATAAACGGCAAATTGATAGAATTAATGGGGTGAGGCATTCGTCGTTGTACACATTCAAATCGGCCCCCAACTCTGTCAATGCTTTTAACACTTTAATATTGTCGAACGCCACGGCAAAGAAAACACCTGAGTTCCCTTTGCAATTTGATACGTTCGGGTTTACACTTCTTTTGCACAGATTTATAATATCGATAGTGCGACCGAAAGCGCACTGTAGCATGAAACATAAACAGTCGCTTTCGTGGGGCCCACAAACTGAGAAATTTAATCTGTTACGAAAGTCTGATATATCAAATGATAAAGTGTCTTCTTTTTGTTTATACTGATGACAATGAGCTACCATATCGATTATCCACTGGTTATTGTTCCACGAACGCACTTCTAAAACGGAATTTGAAAACTCTTCGTTTTCTTTATTCGAAGATCCTGTTCGCTTTCGTTCTCGGTTCTTTTTGGTTGCTAGTTGTTCGTATTTGTTAGTGAGGTAAAGTTTGAGTTGCTCCATGAGTAGAAAAAGATGATTTATTCTTTCCAAATTTTCTAAGGAATCTTCAAATGACTCAAATTTTTTCTTCTGAAAAGTGGAAAGTCCATTGCCTTGAAGACCAATTTCAATGTTTTCTATAGAATCTTTTAGCCAAGGGTGTAATTCTTCCAAGTTTTTCAGAATATATTCTGTATTGTAACTGCCATAGTCATCGACGTATTCGTCCTCTTCGTGGCTCACATATAAATTTTCTGTGGAATCCTGTTCGATACTTTGTTTCTGTAACTGAAGATAATAAACCAAAACATCAACGATTTCAATTTGGTCTTTAATCTCCTGTAACAATATTTCTTTGGTAAACAAACTTTTCAAAGGGCAATCCCCTTCCCACGATACTGCAGACTCATTACTCAAAGAGGATGATTCTGTGATCATGGGATTATCTTCGCAAGCTGGGGCTGCAAAATACATTTTTTCAAATTTGTTGTTATCAAACGCCAGGCTGCATTTCTGCCTTAAAAAACGATTGTAAAGTTCATCTTTTCTTTCAGCTATACCATCACTTTCGTCAACGTTTAACTTTCTTAATATATCTTTTGCCTCGTCAAAAGGGGGATATTGAAATGTAATTGCTTTCTTAAATTTTTGAATATATTTTTTACCGTCATAGCTTCGAGTTATTTCGGGTATTAAGTCAACTGAGTTGTTACAGCAAAGTCTTATCAAAGATCCGCCTGCCCAAAAGCCGACGTCTTGTGCGCCAAAAGGATAGGTGAAGACACCTGGACCGAACTTTTTGTTGTCCTTAAATAATCCTTCAAAAATATTACCGTTAAAGTATTTTATTCTTCCGTAACCCTCGTAACAATTTGCAAAAAAGTATCCCGTGTAGTGAAATTGTTTTTCAATTAATAAGTCGCCGAAACCGTGGAGGGTGTTTTGGAAAAAGTTACCCTCGTATTTCTGCTTAACTTTTGTAAAAGTCCAAATGTGGGTACCGAGTCCACTTTTCCCCTCGTCCTTGTCTCTGTCTCCTTTATATTCGTAGCTAAGAAATGGTTCCTGAATTTCAATACAGGCCACATCCTCATCGATCATAATCAATTTATTTATGCATATATCCTATTTATCAAAACTAGAAATTTTGGAATATTTGCGCAAGTAACAAAAATTAATAAAAACGGTTAATACCAAAAAACACGATACAAAAAAAATACTGTCAGCTGAAAGGAACTAATTTTACTTCTGACATTGTCTCTGCAGGATTACATTTTTAATGTACTTTAACCGAGTAATTAAATTAAAAACATATTTTTTTAGGACCAATATCCATTAGTTGTATTTTTAATTTTAACTAACAATGGCCATAACAGTAACCTACTATTCTGCTGACCTCTTCTTTGCTATTTTTTAGAAGTATTAGTTATTAATAGGGTTGAT
The DNA here is from genome assembly GCF_000699045.2 of Agrilus planipennis. NCBI lineage: Eukaryota > Metazoa > Arthropoda > Insecta > Coleoptera > Buprestidae > Agrilus > Agrilus planipennis. Next base: position 605,567 of record NW_020442461.1, on the reverse strand, counting down.
ATCCTATCACCCTAAAGTACTGATAAGTTGCAGTTTCTACTGGTTGCACTATACATGTTGAGAGAAATATTAAATGTTTAATTAAGAATGGTTTTTGATGTAGGTTTTATGCTTATTTAATATATAATAATTAATTGATTAATTGGAGCTCTACTATAACAGCCCCACTGCAATAAGTATAAGATAAACTTATAAAAAATAAATATATAATTTTAAAACCAGTTCCTATGAAACAAACAACTTACTATTTCAAATTATCTATCGCCAACTTCCTTCTTTAAAAAAAAGCATACTATTTAAAAGAAATATAAGATTTACCTCTTATTTTGGCACGTTCAAGTAAGTACACAAAAACATATTCTTCATTGTTCACATTATGTACGAACTCAACATGTTTAACTGACAAATTAACTTCAAATACAAAGAAAACTAAGTAAAACAATTAAAAGCAAAAAGTACTTGAATAAAATCAAAAATTACAAACATAAACAGCGTAATGGCGGCCTACACTCACAAGTTACTTCCATTTTCCATATTTTTTCCACCCATAGTTTCGACCATAGATAATAGAATTCATACCGTTGTGTATCTATTATTTATGGTTTCGACCATAGATCATCCATAGATAATTTTCCATCAACAGACCAATAGATAAAAAACTTCTTACAAACGATCATAGAGAACATCTAAGTACATGCCATCTATATTATGATCTACGTTCTACAATTATCTATGAGCAATCTATAAGTGTCAAAAAGTTGGCGTTGATTACGTTAAAGTAACATCCTAGTCGTTATCAATTTTTCCCAGTTTCTAATAAAAAAATGGGTTTTGGGGATTATCCTGTCGAATACGATCCGAAAGTTCATGGTCCTTATGATCCTGCTCGTTACTACGGAAAAGGTAATTTACGAAAATTTCATAACCTATAAATTAGTTACATAATTACATTTTCGCAGCCGATACTCCCTTGTCTCAAGTAAAACTTGGAGAACTTTCTGCATGGTTTGCTCGAAGGAATAAATCTCCACAGGCAATTGCGGGTGCCATTAGTCGTGGTAATTTATCTTTAATTTCTACGTATACAAACAGTAGTTTTACCATCTGAACTAAACGTTACTTTTCCAGCATACTGGAGATGGAATCACAAATATTTCTTGCCAAAAAGAAATGGCATAGCTCCATACTTTCAGGTCATTACAGCATCAATGATATTCTTCTACGTGATAAATTATGGAAAGATTAGTAAGTGTACAGCACTTTCAACCTTGCTACATTAAACTAAATGTGTTAATCATTTTCAGGAAAACACAAGAACTACAGATACCACTAAATTAAAATGCAATTTTGATCAGTAGTAAAAAGAAGTTTGTGTCAAGGATCCATTTGTTATTTAAAGTGTTACAGACACATTAATTTCATTTGTAAACATTATCAATATACAAAATTGTAACTACTTGAGGTTTTCTCTTCAATACCTTGATGTATTGTTGGTTGCAGATTCAAACATTCTGAAAGAAACTGATAAACCATTTAATTCCAATGTTTTTAATTGTTTGTTACTTTAGAGGAGGGGATCAAACTTTGCATCTCATTTAGTCATACTTGAACTTAATTTTAAACTAAAATGATTACAGAACAATAAAAAGCAGTTTAAAATTATATAAATGTGACCCTTGCTGTTAATAAAGAAATGTAGGTTTTAAGGGCTTAAATTGATACAAAAAAAAACAAAAAGCAGTATAAAGTTATTTAGCAGCCATGTTTATTTGTAAAAAAATATTCTAAGTACTAACAGCAATTTTGTTACTTTATTAAATAACTTACTTAAAATCTTATTCCTTATTAACTTGTTTTATTATCGTTCAATCTCAAATATCTGATAGAATCTCCGGTGTACATGTATCAAGAATAATTATTAGATATATTTATGTATTACTTGTAAGATTCCTATCTGAACATTAAATTTACGGTTTAAACGAAGTTATAAAACGACAGAAAAAAATTGCTTTTTCAACAACCTGCACGTATAAATAATTCTGTGAAAAATATACACAATAATTATTACTTTCTGTCTCAAACTGCTACATTTACAAAAAATAAAAAAGGTACAGCTGTTAGTAAGTCAGATTTCTCACAGAATTATCAAACCATATCAATTATTCGAGCTTGTGACTGCATTAATATTTTTTTGATACAAAAAGGTAAATATAATTTGAAATACTATCAATAATACTAAGCTTTTCTTTTTTGAATGTAATACAAATAAACATAATTTTATCTTCTGTAAAATCTGTAATACAAGTTCAAAAATCACTACTTTGTAGTAATAGTTAATGAAACAGCGAAAATAAATTTAATAACGACGGATTGACTCAAATTGCTTTTTTAATTTAATTTAAATATTGAATGCTTAGGCGTTTACTTATTAATTACAAACTAAATGGTGAGTTATCTTTAACATATTAAAGAGAAACTTGGGGGCAGAAGTGGTGGACAATATTGTGAAACGGTAACAATACTTGTTTTTAAAAACTACAAACATTAATAGTAATAATAATAATAGTAATATAATTCAAGGGGGAGAGCGGTCGCAGTCACAGCTGCCAATACTTTACCTTAAAAAATAAGTCTATACGACGAAACATTAAATTAGTGTACAAAACAATGACAATATAACAATACTGATTTTGATTCGAAATAAATTACGAAAAGAAATTAATAAAAATAGGGAAAATAAGGGGCCGGAGAAGGGGGGCGCAAATAAGTTATAAGAATATCACTTTCCATGTTAATACTATGAGGTTGCGTCTTTATTAAATCTAGCTACGTTTTGGTTTTTAGTTTTCCATCATTTATTAATTAGTTATTATTTATTAATTATGTTGTTGTGTCCACGGTTTTCACTTTTATGAATCAATTTCTTCCTATTTACAAGACAGACTAAATCTTTTATTTATCACAACTCCACGAAAAAATTACAATTGTAATATTATAAAGACCGAATGTCGTTCCCAGATAACGTCACTACAGGGGCGTAATTAGGAAATATTTTGTTGCCGGCGTGGATTCTACAGGGAAGGTAACATTACTGTACTTTCCATTATTTTCCATTGTATCAATTAGCTGGCACCGGCCATGAACAAAATGAAATTTGTTTCTAATGAGAATAAGGAATATGTATCTATTAAAATCGTCGGCCTAAGTACGCGCTTTATATCTGCGAACGACGCGCGGGCCTTATAATAATAAATTATTTTTTCAAGGAGTCGATTAAGTGCAACAGATATTCCTGCTTTTTTGTAACGAAATTACCGAGGACTGAGAGATTAAAGTCGCGCCAAGAAAAAAAATACACATGAGGACTTAAACAAAATAAATACGAAAAATGAAAAATTACATACAACCCGTTTAAGAAAAAATAATATTAATATTAATCAATATGATAATACAAAAAAGATATTCCACAAACTCTCTTTGACCGAGATAATAAATGATTAAGGGGGGACGCCGTTATTTTAACTTATATAAAGAAGAGAAAAATACTTAAATTATTAACGTACAAAATTACGACACAATTACAAAAAAAATAATACGTACTGCTCTTTTGTTTCATACGAAATACGCGACAAAAAAATATTAAATTAATTAATAAGAAAAAACCCGATAAGTAGAGAGCATGAAAACTTAACAAGAACGATTCAACAGTTCAAAAAGTGTTAAATAATTGAGAATATATTGGCCTGCCAATACTAACTCCAACCAATTTATATAGGAGAACCGAACAGAGCTGCCAGGGTGAGGCAATTTTATTTGCAAAAGATATAAATATCACAGAGTAAAGATGCTTTTGTTTTCATTTTAATAATATAATGATTTAATGTAGTAGGTACTAAATTGCCAAAAAAACAACAAATACTGAAGGCAAAATAAATGAATGAAACTGAAAAAAATAACTGAGTGGACTTGCTTTTTACCAACACCCTGTGTAATGGATTTGGGTTACGTATAAAGATAATAGTAGATTTATTAAGTGCCAAAAAATGAAAAAGGTTCCTCAGAAATCAACAGGGGAATCACCACAAATAACACGGACGGTTTAACATGATAATTTGAATACTAATTTTAAGAAAATTCTATGCGCAACACCTATCTAACCTATTCAAAAGATATCACACCCCAAACATTAAACTGCAGAGAATTTTATAATTTTTAATTTAATTTTATTAAACCAGTTTTAGGTAAAATTAAAGATTTTTTCAAAATAATCATCTTTAACTGTACAATCTAAACCACGAAATCCTTTGACCCAAAACCCATTAACGGTACTCTTTAAATTAAATGTTTTAATATCATCCCTGTCGATTTCCGAGCACCCTTGCGAAAAGAAATACATTTCTTTCTTGTTTAGCACACACCCTAGGTAGTAGGTAGATGTTATGGTATTATTCTTTTTCTTTTCATTTTTACATACACAATAAACCCCAAGTGTAATAACTAACAATTATTACATAATAGTCACTTAAAATACTGAGTATTTTGCCGAAAAAATAATAGGGGCCCACAATGTAATACTTATCATTATACCGCGTAAATTAAAAAATAAAATAATAAAAAAAGGTACTGGCATTATCATTATCATCAAGTAACGATCACTACTACAGTATAAATTCTTTTCTCTTAAATACGCGCTTGTAATTATGATTATTAGTAGTAGAGATATTGTTATTGATAATTATTACAACTATTCGCTACTTCTGTATAAAAAACGTAATAATAATGATAGTAAATTACTACATATGATAATAATAATATAAAAAAGAGATACATAATAAGAGAAAAAGTATAGCTCAAAATATCACCGGCGGGGGAGTCCCGCGAGAGACAGACAAATCGCCGACTCGAATTTTTTCTTTCCTTTTCATTAAGTATTGAGTATTTTTCGTGTTAGTCGATAATAATAATTATCATTTTAAGAGAGAGAAAGATGTAGAGAGAAACATTAAAACGAAAAAAACGTTTCAACACGTTCAAACCTTACATACAACATATGTATATATATAGTAAGTACAGAGAGCGTCCTTCGATGACCACCGCTAGAAAAGTCAATTATTACGAAGAAGGACGAAATAAAATTCACCTTTTAAATATTGTGACACAAGCGGACTTAAATTATACTCTCATAAAAAACAGATAATTTATGTACAATCGTTATTACAGATACTTACAAATTTTTATTTCTGAGTTTAAGTAAAGAGCCCTAAATACTCATTCGACTAGTTAGATTTCTGTTTTTTCAAAACTATTATAACTACAAGATAAAAAATGATTACACTTAAATTAGTATTAATTCTGAAAGTTGTATGGAACATATTTTAAAACAAATTTTAATTTTAATACTTTTTAGCGTTTTCAGAGAGATTAATGTCATAAAATTAAAACGTATGTTTTCATACTAATCACTGAAGTAACTGTTGGACAGTGTATTTTAAGCCTTATCTGGTCACAATATGATTGGGAATTTTATTCTTATTCCTCCTCAATGTCTTTTCCTTATTCTATTCGAAAATAACAATAAATACTTGTTAACTTGCATTTCAACACGAGAGAAGCTTCGATAGCAAAAGTAAAAATGATTAAAAAAATACATTAATCGTAAGTGTGGAGGACATTAATGGATACAAAAGAAAAATATTACAGACTTACTGCGTGCTTGGACTCTGGTTACCCAACATTGTTACGTATACCTCGTATCGTTTTCTTCAAACTGTACAAAGAGAATTGTCATTCCTTTATCTTTTATTCTCTTTGTTTCCGGGGAATTCCTGAACGGCAGTCGTCCTTCTTACGTATGTGTACGTGATTGTGTAAAGGAAATGATAAGTGAAGACGATGAAGAAGACGACGAACGCTTTGTTTTTATTGATTGGCCTCGTAGTAGTGGTCGTCATCGTCGTCTCGATGGTTTGCTAATGCGATTCGGTCGTTTCGGCCATCTGGGTCGCGACCAAATTCAATGGCAAGTCTGTTATGCTGTCGTCATCCGAATCGTCCGTTTCTGGTACGTTTATCACCTTCAGCATGTGCTGCGTTTGCTGCTGTTGCTGTTGAGGGTGGAGGTGGTCGTCTTTACGAGCGAAAGGAGATGAAAAATTGCCCGCCTAAAAAACAATTCGTTCATAATTTAGGTGTCGTGTCATCCATACATTATTTTATTTTAATTATTGGAACAAAGTCCCTTATCAAAAATCACCGTTGCCGATCATTGTAACGTAATAAATCAATAAACTTACCGTTTGTAATGATGAATAGCTGGTTGTCCCGCTGGCAGAATGGTGACCCTGTAACGCCATAACGAGATGGGGCTGAATCTGTCTACGTAGAGCAGTCAACATGTCGTCTGTATCTGACGATTCAACCATCTGCTGTTGTGTTTGCTGTTGCTGCTGCTGGGGTTGATTGTACTTTTTGGGAGCAATGGGCACATGCCTACGAAGCGCATTAAGCATTTCTTCTGTACTATCGGCGTCGTTCGCGTAGTGACCCTTCTTTGAACCTAGAGAATCCAAAATACATATTTATATTGTGTAAATTAAACAGGAAAAAAAACTGATTTGGTTTAGCCGATACAGAAATGATTAATCATAACTCTTCGTTATATCTCAAATACAGACTAATTCGTAAAGTTACATCTTCGAACAATTGCACAAAGAATTTAATTCCCTACAGTAAAGTTAAATTAAAACCAACCTCTATGGTTATGTTTTGATTCCTTCTCATTTTCCGACGCTTTAGGTCGCCTACGCCTCGTGTGTATTGTGTCTCGTCTCATTGTGTGGGGCCGATCGACCCCGTGCAACTTGAAGTACAGACCGCAGGCATTGCACACCATCTCCCCTTTGACGTTTCGTCGCCATATCGTCGTCGTCTGCGTGCCACAATTGGTACAAGAAAGATCCACGCGTCTCGCCAAATTTGCTCCACCCTGTATATATTAAGATAATAAAATATTTATTTGTGCAACTAGCAAAAAGGAATGAAAGGAAAAACAAATGTACCTTCGTCTTAACGATCTGGAGGTTACACCAAGGGTTCGAGAAGTTGTTAATGTTTATTTCAGGCAAGTAATCGTCCACTTCACCCTCGCGACCGCCCCCGCTGTTCTCATCGCCACCCGACTCCTCCACAGCTGACGCTTTCGTTGGAAAACACTGTTTTCGACGACCTGATACTTTATTGTACATGCCAGTGTCCATCTGAAAATATTTAAAAATGATCATTAACAAAAAATAAATCCCTATAAACGATAAAGCGATAATTTATCTGAATATTAATCTTTAAAATTAAAGTGCTACAACATAATTAAAAAAAAAAAATAATAAAATGATTTATGTCTGTGTTGAATTCAACAAAGTTTTTACAAGTTGCAAATACCACTGTAAGGTACATAGTTATAATAAAATTACCATAGAAAACGTTTTACTTACAGTAAATGCATTAACATTGGTTCTATTATTGTCCGTATCACCGGTTGTGGGTAGGGTAATGATGGGTGTTGGTGTAATGCTCATTCCCAACTTCCTGCATGTTATCAACTTTCGTAAAAGTTGACTGGCCTCGCCTGTTAATGGCGGGGCACCCTGAGAATGGCCGTTTTGGGACAGGGCCTTCCACAGTTCTCCCTCTTCATTTACATTATCATTTACTGGAGACGTGGCGCTAGCTGTCGTAGAATTGGATTGCTCTTCCAAATCCTTAAAGATGGACAAAATCAACAACTGTGTCTACATGTACAAAAACAAAAGTAATTCCAAATCAGGAGGTATTGCATGAAGTAGCCTGACAACGAGGAAAAATAGATTGAATGGTTTCTTCTGACCTAGTTATAGATAAGTTATAAGACGAAACAGGAGTAAAGAGGGGCCTTCCTAAAAGAACTAAACATTTTTGTTAAGTACCTGCGACATGTCAACTTCTAGCCGTTCCGGATCGGAACTATTGCTGTCCTCCGAAGCGTCATCTTCCATGTCCTCCTTCATAAAGTCGATTTCGGGTACACACGTGAGCCTTTCGGGTTTCTTACTCGATAAATCGGCCGGTTCATTGTCAAGCGAGGGACTGGGAGGTGACGAACTCGTCGTATATGGACGAAAAGGACGAAGGATGGGTGGAGGACATCGACTTCTTCCGAAGTAACGCGTCCTTGTTGTTAGTCCTTCTTTCTCCTTATTCGAATAATTCAACGGATTTCTAGCCTCATCATCGTCGCCATCGACTACAACAATCGGTGGACACTTTTTCACTTCCAGTTCCCTGTTGAATGCAACCCCACGTAATGGGTCGTTGAACGGCAAAAGGGGTGGAATCCCGGACAAGGACGTTGATGGAGGTGACGGGACTTCTGCCGGGGATTCAAAGGAACTATTACTATTATTGTTGGACATCTCGCCGGTCAGGTTGAAGACGATTCGTTTCTGAGAATTGTTATGGTGGTGGTTTGTGTATGCGGACGGTTGGGGTTGTTGTTGCTGTGGCGGTGAACGAGACGATTCCGGATGGGACGTTTTCGGTTCTTTTTTCGTAACGATGGTCAATGTGCAGTCGTCCATCTTTGATGCTTCTTCCATCTCTTTTTTCACCGAAATGGAAATGTTTTTGGAATTTGTGGAATTAAGTATGTTTGTCATTAAAGCCACTCGTTCTGTTAAATTACCCTTCATAAGCTCACTAGACGTTTTGAGGACGTTGTCTAACATTGTAGAAGACTTTTCAAGTTTCTCCTGTAAAAAAAAATATTATTATTATCAACCCTCCTTATTATAAAAATTACATAGTTTTGTGACAATTCCTTCCATATTTTATAAAAAAAAAAAAAACGTTTTCGGTAATAAT
>NW_020442461.1:580724-595962 GCF_000699045.2 Agrilus planipennis | reverse complement strand
ACCAAATAGAGCAATAACAATAACTAATAAAAAGAGAGACTGCTCCAACATACTCGTATCTTACCTACACTATTCATTAGTACACCTATCATAGATAAATTTCCATGACTCATGCTGAAAGATTATGATGTAACGAATAAATTATTTTATTCAAGATAAATTCAATGCCAAACTTGTACCTGCATAAAAACGTTTCGTTTCCACGATATGTGGACCATTCTTATATCATAAAACCTATCAAGTAGTAAATAACAAAACAAAGTTTGGAAAACTAAGATACTTTCCCAATATTTTTCATTTTTCTAGTAAGACTGTTATTACACCTACGTATACTTATGTGTGTTAATTATGTAGCATTATATAATACAGGGTGTTCTTTTTCTGTTAAGTTATACATGGAGAGTAACTCCTTGCTGCACGTCTCCTACAAGTTGCTGCCCTCTTGGTCGAGTCTGAGGGTGTTGAATTTGAAAGGGAACCGATTCTATTGCGACTGTGATCTGTACAACATATCGCAACAGCTCAATGAAGACATCAAACGAAATGGCGACGGGCCGTACTGCCTGGACGCGAAGGCGTTCACATCAAGAGAAGTGTACACACTCAAGGACAACGCCTGCGGAATGTGGGTGAGTCTCTTTTATTCTATGCCACTTTTATTGTGTTTGTTACTGTGGCATGAACACACACAAAAGCAGAACCAATTTTCTACCAACACTCGGTATATTTACACAACGATAACATCCTACTGCTCCCACTTTTATATTTCACCTCTTCCCCCTTCCAGCTCATCCCATTTGTTCCGAAATCTAGGGGATTGACGAAGAAGGATCTTTTTTCGAACTTTTTTTATTATAAATGGCCAAAATGTACTTTAAAATTAGAAAACGAAATGTTTACAGGAAAGTAGAAATCGAGCCCTTTCGTATGACACCCCACTTGACCCTAGCCCTCCTTGAAAGCATTAAGGTACCTTTTTTCCCCACTTTTGGTACGAAACACTAATGCATACGTCAAGCGTTTTCAAACGGGCAACAAAACAAAAACAGGCAAATAATTAATAAAGATAACAATAAGGCAAATGTTTTCTTTTAGCCCCTTGAAGATTCTACAAGTAAATCAGTTTTCCATAAGTCGATGACGCTTATGAGAATCGTACTGATGTTAATGATGGCGTTATTAATCATTTCTACAGCTATGGCCGTATGGCTGGCGGTAATGAAATGGAAAACATACAATAGAAGCCTCAATTATCCATTTCCAAATCAAGTAGTTTATAATCCAGTTTCAACTTATGACGCGAGATATTAGGAGAGCACAGATTTTTTTTATTTCAGTACCTACGCAGAGAAAATTATTTATTTCGTAGTAAAAGACACTCAATCAAACCGTATACATACAGATCTTTATATTATTTTACTTAGTGAGTAATACTTAATTAGTTACTGATGACTGGAGAAATTTTATTTTTATGCATTTTAAGTAAGCTGGGAAAACTTTTTTTTTTGTTACCTACCTGGCAAGAAGAACCAGAAATTTGTTCGGCATAAGCAAGGAACTGGTGTAAGATATCTTCGGACTTCTGTGCAGTTTCTTTAAAAGTATAGAACATGTCCAATTGTTCGGCACAACGTAAACAAATTACATGAGGCAGTGGGTCACTATCAGATATCTATAAAAAAAAAAAAGTGGAATAAACATTACTTTTAAAACCTACCCCAATAATATTTACTAATCTACTTCTTTACTGCTTTAACATAATGTACAGGTGTGTAATAAATAACATTAAGTAGATAGGTACCTATCTAAAAAAAAAAGGCAAAAAGGTCCCAACGATATAAAACTGATAAATATTACAAAGCAAATAATAATGAGAAACTTGATACTACCCACTGCGTTTCTATTTTTAGAAGTGTACCTACATTGATACATAATATGTAAATTACCAAATAAATAATTTGCCAATATCATTCATTGTCTTTTTTGCAATCACTTTAAAAATGAATTAGATACCTGCACTAATTATTTATTATTATTACTTATATGGCTAAACAAAAGAAAATCATTCATCAATCCACTACTATTGTAATAACATAGTAGGTAAATAAATGTACCCATAAGGAATAAGATCATTGTGGTACTGTGAAGAACACCGAATTTAATATTGGACCTTCGTCTATGATTTAAAGCAGGTTTTTTCTGTTCTAAATAGTAGAGACACATATATGTCTATGCCCGTATATCACGCAAACAAGAAAAAGACGAAAATAAAACCGGAAAGGTAGCATAAAAACCTCGCGAAGCAGAAGAATAACTCCAGCCAGGCGAGGAGGAAGCGGCAAGAGGTAAGAAGAGCAGCAGAGCGGCCTTTACGAGACAACAAAATGAACGTTATCAGCAACGATCTCTCATCATCGTAATCAACTATCTACATACAATATATAACTACGGCAGCGATCGTTTGTATCGTTCGTTATATATTATTGTATTTAGTTGCCAAACTTTCTCCATGTACCTAGGAAACTCGCACGAGTGCTCTCAGGTAAACGGTCCAGGTATCAGCACCGATCAAATTGTACACATAACCTAACTGGGTCGTAATCTACTACACAATTGTAATGCATCAAAAAATACCCACGCATCTCATACTCGGTACATACAAGCACACACAGATGTTAACAAAATAAAAAGAATTGAGTTCGGTTCCGGTGCACTCGGAAAATGGTCCGAAAATAGCTCAAATGATGCAGCTGTACGAGAGCCGATAGGATACACTGCTGGTCTCGTAATAAATAATCGCCCCAATAATAACACTCTCGGAATAGAGAAAAAAAAGAATGAAAGCTTGTTAAGAGGCGGATAAACAATGAATCACCTACCAGTATAGAAAGACACGTCATTATCTTGTTTGGGATATTCCTGTGAGCATTGTCGTTTTCGAAAATGGACAAATTCAACTCGTTATCAATTCGCTGCGGACATGATAAACAAAGACGACACACTTGATAAAACTTTGGCGGTACATTACACATATTTAAACACTTAAAAACACAAAAACAAACAGACACATTAAGCTGAACGTTACATTTGCGAAGCCGAAGTTTGCTGCACAGCCTAAATTTATTGTTTTCGGAAGATTTTTAACAGTTTCTTGCACGCACGACGTTTCATTTCGTTTGACAGCATTCAGTTGTAAATTAAAGCACTGCCATGGCCACCTTGATATGATTAAAGGGAACAATGGTAAGCCTAACGACATTCTACTTTATCGGCAAATAATATAAAACCTTTTCAATGGTAGATGACAGTAGCGAGGGTAATTGAAAACTACTTTCATTGTAGTTTGCATTATCGCCTACTGCTTGAAGATGGCGCTATCACGGAAAATCCGTGACGTACAAGATGACGCCAAGGTCATTATAATATAAATTTACGTGACGTAACCTAAATATGAGTCACCTCCTGAAATAAATTCATTTTCCAGAAAGCTTTAAGTCTTTGTCTCTCGAAAGTTATCAAACTTCTCTAAAAACAAAAGTGTTCTGTGTTTTTACATGTGAAGAAAAACCCATTAATAATCGTGGCATAAAATTTGTGAAACTAACATCGCTGACTATTATAACAATAGCACAGGTAATTACCTATAATTAAGTTTGTCATTATTTAACATTATTTTACAATTTTATAAACATTTTCAGATTGTATGGAAGTAGCTGACAATATTTACTACTCCCTATTAGTTTTGGTAATTTTACCAGTAAGTTTGTTTTTCGAATTGTGGGCTTGGTTAGGCTGGCAATTGTACAAAAACAATTAAAAATGAGCAACCAAATGCACGAGAATCAAAAAAACATCAACAGCATGAGACGAAATCTTACCCTGGACTTGAATCAAACCAAGAAAAATAACCTGAATATTCCTAGTTTAAAATCTGTCCTTTCATCTCCAGACTTAAATCTACTAAAGGTAAATACGCCCGATTTAGAGAAGATGATTCTAGAAAACGGTATGTCTGTTTCCACTCCAACACCCACACTATTGTTTCCTAAAGCAGTAACAGAAGAACAAGAATCCTTTGCAACTGGTTTTGTAAATGCCCTAAACAATCTGCACAACAATAACTCTATAAATTCTACGAGCAGTGCAATTTCACAAGGTATAATCTTTTTTTTTTACTGAATTATAAATAGATAATTTGAATGTTGTTTAATTTCAGCATCTGAAAATTCAACAGGACCAACAGTGTACGGTGATCTGGAAGAGCCAACACTCAATAGTTATACATTAGGTCCGGTTGTGAAAGAGGAGCCTCAAACTGTCCCCAATTTAAATACCACAACTCCACCCATGTCACCTGTTGATATGGAAGCACAAGAACGCATCAAATTGGAACGAAAACGTCAACGAAATCGTTTAGCTGCCTCAAAGTGTCGAACAAGAAAATTGGAACGTATATCAAGATTAGAAGACAAAGTGAAACACTTGAAAGCCGAAAATGCCGACCTTACGTCTCTTTTGAACCAACTTAAACAACATGTTACGAATTTGAAGCAAGAAGTACTACTCCATGTTCATGCTGGCTGTCCTATAATGGGATGAATGATACTACTAATAATAACGTTACATATGTATATGGCTTATTAGGATAAGGAAATGTAATAAAACGTTGCACACTTAAATATTATAAGTATTTGTGTTATATACTGAAATATTTTGTAAGTTCTGTACAAAAAGGGATCTAAAGTGTCATAATAAAAGTATTATTTTTTAAAGTTGTAGATAGTAATATGTTATAAAAAGTACTTTTTTACCTTAAATAAATTGAAATAAGTATGTTAATATTCTATTATTACTTCCATCTTAATACAATTTTTGTGGAATCAAACAAAACCAACAAAAATATAATTTAACGTACTTTTTTGTCTTTTGTTAGTTACTTAACAAACAACATAAAAGTATGTTATAATTTTCTTCTTTGGTAAAATATGGGGTTAATATTAAAGTATATTACAAAAACAAAGAAACAAATTTACACTTAGTATCAGAACAAGTCGTCAATAAATAAATTTTACTATGACATCGCTTAATTACCATTTATTAAATTTCCTTAGACATTAGTAGCTCATCAAGACCCATACGACCCCTATGTACCCAAACTCTGTAACGAGCCAGATCTTTTCTCGTAACCATTCCGATTACCTACGCACGAAACGTTATTGTAGTTATTATTAGGTCTTAAAATTAAACAAAAACACATACCTCATTAGTATCATTAACGATCGGCAAATGACGCAGGCCCAGCCCTCTAAAAAGCCTGAACATTCGCGGCAGTGATGTATTCTGAAACAAATTTAATGGTAATACTCTTAAATAACAACAAGTTTAATTTTACTAGACTACAATAGGATAATAAATCTTACATGTAACACTGTGTACGGAGAGCTGTTCATGAAGGGTCTCAAATCCACAGAATAGGTCTTTTCATCTTCCGTTATGCTAATTTCCTATAAATAAAAATAATGACAATAAAAGTCTCAATACAAAGTAAATTATTTGTCCTTACATCGATGGTGGGATACCTAGGATACTCATCCCTAAATATACTAGCAGACAATGTGTCCCACCATTCGGCTGTCTCGTTGAAAAGTTTCTTTTTCAGGATGACAATTAACTGGGATCTCAATATCAGACCTCGAATTCTTCCATATGTGGTCACATGTCGCTTTATTTAAATAAAAATTATGTAAAATTGAACGTAACAAAACAATGAGGGCATTAATGTTGTCACCAATGATGTGTAACATCTAACATCAGTAAGGAGCAAAATAATATAATTTCAGAACGTTGAAGATCAAGTTTGCCAGAACGAACGGTTGACAGCTGCGTCTTGTTACTCTTTTCCCCTTTTCTTTCTGTCTATTCAACCTTTAACTCAATGGCGTACGCTTACCCCCCCCCCCCATAACTTCCCCACATACTCAGCAGCAAGATGTCACACATTATTAAAGTTTATTATCCATAGATTGTTACAACGGTCTTTTTTAACTCACCTGGTCCGTGATTGGGGGGTCAACAACTGGAAATCCATTATATGAAGTCAACCGTAACAACTCCACAATGTGGCCAACATTTTCAACAGTTTTCAAAGTAACCACAGGATGAGACATTACCTCACTTGCGTATATATTGCTAGTCAATGGCGGGGGCTCCCAGGGTAACAGAGGAATTCCGCTCAATTGAATATGAATGTCATAAATTCCCTTAAAAAGGAAACAGATAAAATATGAGTAATATTATTGTCTTGGAAATGTACAATGTAGTACACACTTCGTTGAAGAAGTCACCAGTCCACTTGGCTGCTATAAGAGTCACAATGAGAGGCAAAGCGAACGATATATTTCCAGTTGTCTCCATAATTATTACAGTTAAACTTATTGTCATTCTAACGACCCCTCCCAGTTGTGCGGCGGCTCCTATAAGAGCATATTTTCCAGGATGAATAAGTTTCTGTAACAAAATATTACAGAGACCAAAGAGCCAACAAAATGGAAAAGTTGAAGTTATGTACATACAGAGTCAGGGAATAAGTAAAAAAGTGCGACTGAGACCAGGCGACCCCATGCGGCTCCTGTAAGCAGAGTGGGAATAAAAAGACCGTTCGATGTGGACAAACCGAAAGTCCAAGTAGCAAGGAAGAAATAGAAAAAAACGAAAACTGCAAGGGATAGGGCATTGTGAGTATTTCGGGGGTCGTGAAATAGAGATCGTACAGAAGCCTCTGGCGTTTGGAACCAGATTGAAGCCAACACATTATACTCGCCGTCGCCGCAATACATCTAAAAAGAAATTTAATATTATATAAAGGATTTATACAATTCGAATAAATGAATTTTGACCTGTGTTGGATACTTGGTCGGATCCTGGCCCAGAGGCTTACAATCATTAATTGAAAACATCATTAAAAAGCCAACAGTTGCACTTACAGCTGCTACGATGCACGCCTCTAAAACCTTCACCCAACGCTTTCTCAAATACCTGAATGAAACAAAATAAAAGTGTTTGTTTATGAACACTGAAATCAATAATAAAGTTACCTTATCCGAAATACTGTAAGTTTATAGTTGATATGGTTCCAGAAGGAACCTAAAATGCCTCCAAATAGTCCCATCAAAACAAAAATAGGTAATTCATACACTTCATAGGAAAATCGTTCAAACTGTCCTAAATTTAGAAGTCCAGGATAACTTAAATCTCCAGGGACACCGTGATATGTAGATAAGACTACATTCAGTGTGAAAGTGCTTATCACAGACGCAAAAAACGTTTTCCAAGTCAGGCTTTGGTTCCAGAAACTAGTTCCTTCTTCTAAACTGAAAAGAACTCCCCCTGAAATAAAATATTTTATAAAATCATATTTATTTTATATATGTAGGTAGATACTTACCTACTGGTGCCCCAAAGGCTGCCGAAACGCCAGCAGCTGCTCCGCCAGAAACAAAGTCCCTTTTTTCATGGTCCTCTCTAAAGTACCGAAACACATTGAAGTCCTTTCGGCAAGAAGTACTTTTTCCTTGANTTTGATTTAATTGCCTAACTTTTTTCTGAAATGATTCATACACCAACCAAGCAAGCATTGCACTGCACATTGTCCCATGCTTATAAAAGACAAAAACGGTACCTTTATCTAACCTATTTATCCTAATACTAAATTAATTTATTCTATTAATTCTTTTTACAGGTCACAATATGCCTTTTGTGGATTTTAGTAGATTTTTCCCTACAAGAAGAAACTTTTGAAAATTCTATTAATTTGTGTAAAGATAGATGCACATGTCAGTATTCATCAAATGAAAAATCGGCCGTCATAGACTGTTCAAAAGCCCGAATGCATCACACAATTGCAAATTGGCCCGATCGCGCGTCAAAAACCTCGAATATATTTGCCAATTTCAAAAACAATAACATTACAACGCTCGAAGAGATGCCAGGAACGGATGCAAATTTGCAACTCATCTTTAGCAACTGCAACATAAAATATCTTAATACGGGCCTGTTTGAAAGCGCAGTAAACGTGAAATACGTCGACTTAAGTCACAATTTACTAGAAAGTAAGTTACCTAATAGTAAACTTAAACATATTCGGAAATGTATACCTATTAATATTTTTTTAGACGATCAACTTGGTGGGGACGTTTTCAAGGGACCGTATAATGTCACAGATTTTCGTCCCATAGCTCTGGAGTATTTAAACTTGGCATACAATAATTTACACAGTTTACAAAAGAATATGTTCCAACACATCCCTTATTTGAAAGTCCTGAATTTAGAGGGGAACCACTTCAGGGTTCTGGATCACGTTACAGCATTTTCATTCTCCTATCTGCCCAATTTACAAGTAAAGTATCCCTAGTTGAACGTTAAACATAACTAACGTACTTTAAATTTCGTATTTTCAGAGTTTAAGTTTAGCTCATAATCAACTGACGGAAATACCGATTGATGTTTTGAAAAATTTAAAAGGAAATTTAACGGACCTAAACTTGGCTTTAAACGATCTCGACTTTGTTCCCAGCTCTCTTGCATACGTTTACAAAACTTTGCAAATACTGAATATAAGTGGAAACCCAATTATTGAATTTAATAACAAAAGCTTCGAAGGTACGTATTATATTATAAAAATATAAAAATACTTCACCCACGACCATCAAAATATGCCATTATTTTCTATTTTATTTATTAAATTAAACTAGTATCGAATGTGATCGATAACAATCAATTTATTTTACCTAACAAAAAAACAAGTAAAAAGTATTGCATCAATTAAGCGTCGAACCCAGGCTGTTCGCATGGAAAACGAACACTGTATACCACTCAACCGTTAACACTTTTGGTAAAAATTATCGAAATTAAGGTGTTTTCTACCGGCATTAATTATAAATTAATTTAGATTAAAGTTTACTTAGTTTAACGGCAACGTATGATAATATATTGTATGCAACTTTAATTCCTCTCCTTTACAAGTTTTATAAGATTACAGTTGCTCATGCTTATTACCCTATTATATTCTTTAGATATTTATTTAATTTCAGGACTCGTAAACCTTCTAAAACTTTACGCCAACAATTTAACAGAACTGACCTCAGTAACAGCCTACGCTTTCGCGCACCTAAAAAAGCTACAAGTCCTCAGCCTCTCAGAAAATCCTAAGTTGTTCGAAATAGATGAAGATGCCTTCATAGGCACTACAAATTTACAAGAGGTAAATATTTGTACTATAGGGTAGGTACATTTTTATAAAAAAAAAAAGAATAAAAATAATTAATTCGATCATGAGTACCAAATAGAGCAATAACAATAACTAATAAAAAGAGAGACTGCTCCAACATACTCGTATCTTACCTACACTATTCATTAGTACACCTATCATAGATAAATTTCCATGACTCATGCTGAAAGATTATGATGTAACGAATAAATTATTTTATTCAAGATAAATTCAATGCCAAACTTGTACCTGCATAAAAACGTTTCGTTTCCACGATATGTGGACCATTCTTATATCATAAAACCTATCAAGTAGTAAATAACAAAACAAAGTTTGGAAAACTAAGATACTTTCCCAATATTTTTCATTTTTCTAGTAAGACTGTTATTACACCTACGTATACTTATGTGTGTTAATTATGTAGCATTATATAATACAGGGTGTTCTTTTTCTGTTAAGTTATACATGGAGAGTAACTCCTTGCTGCACGTCTCCTACAAGTTGCTGCCCTCTTGGTCGAGTCTGAGGGTGTTGAATTTGAAAGGGAACCGATTCTATTGCGACTGTGATCTGTACAACATATCGCAACAGCTCAATGAAGACATCAAACGAAATGGCGACGGGCCGTACTGCCTGGACGCGAAGGCGTTCACATCAAGAGAAGTGTACACACTCAAGGACAACGCCTGCGGAATGTGGGTGAGTCTCTTTTATTCTATGCCACTTTTATTGTGTTTGTTACTGTGGCATGAACACACACAAAAGCAGAACCAATTTTCTACCAACACTCGGTATATTTACACAACGATAACATCCTACTGCTCCCACTTTTATATTTCACCTCTTCCCCCTTCCAGCTCATCCCATTTGTTCCGAAATCTAGGGGATTGACGAAGAAGGATCTTTTTTCGAACTTTTTTTATTATAAATGGCCAAAATGTACTTTAAAATTAGAAAACGAAATGTTTACAGGAAAGTAGAAATCGAGCCCTTTCGTATGACACCCCACTTGACCCTAGCCCTCCTTGAAAGCATTAAGGTACCTTTTTTCCCCACTTTTGGTACGAAACACTAATGCATACGTCAAGCGTTTTCAAACGGGCAACAAAACAAAAACAGGCAAATAATTAATAAAGATAACAATAAGGCAAATGTTTTCTTTTAGCCCCTTGAAGATTCTACAAGTAAATCAGTTTTCCATAAGTCGATGACGCTTATGAGAATCGTACTGATGTTAATGATGGCGTTATTAATCATTTCTACAGCTATGGCCGTATGGCTGGCGGTAATGAAATGGAAAACATACAATAGAAGCCTCAATTATCCATTTCCAAATCAAGTAGTTTATAATCCAGTTTCAACTTATGACGCGAGATATTAGGAGAGCACAGATTTTTTTTATTTCAGTACCTACGCAGAGAAAATTATTTATTTCGTAGTAAAAGACACTCAATCAAACCGTATACATACAGATCTTTATATTATTTTACTTAGTGAGTAATACTTAATTAGTTACTGATGACTGGAGAAATTTTATTTTTATGCATTTTAAGTAAGCTGGGAAAACTTTTTTTTTTGTTACCTACCTGGCAAGAAGAACCAGAAATTTGTTCGGCATAAGCAAGGAACTGGTGTAAGATATCTTCGGACTTCTGTGCAGTTTCTTTAAAAGTATAGAACATGTCCAATTGTTCGGCACAACGTAAACAAATTACATGAGGCAGTGGGTCACTATCAGATATCTATAAAAAAAAAAAAGTGGAATAAACATTACTTTTAAAACCTACCCCAATAATATTTACTAATCTACTTCTTTACTGCTTTAACATAATGTACAGGTGTGTAATAAATAACATTAAGTAGATAGGTACCTATCTAAAAAAAAAAGGCAAAAAGGTCCCAACGATATAAAACTGATAAATATTACAAAGCAAATAATAATGAGAAACTTGATACTACCCACTGCGTTTCTATTTTTAGAAGTGTACCTACATTGATACATAATATGTAAATTACCAAATAAATAATTTGCCAATATCATTCATTGTCTTTTTTGCAATCACTTTAAAAATGAATTAGATACCTGCACTAATTATTTATTATTATTACTTATATGGCTAAACAAAAGAAAATCATTCATCAATCCACTACTATTGTAATAACATAGTAGGTAAATAAATGTACCCATAAGGAATAAGATCATTGTGGTACTGTGAAGAACACCGAATTTAATATTGGACCTTCGTCTATGATTTAAAGCAGGTTTTTTCTGTTCTAAATAGTAGAGACACATATATGTCTATGCCCGTATATCACGCAAACAAGAAAAAGACGAAAATAAAACCGGAAAGGTAGCATAAAAACCTCGCGAAGCAGAAGAATAACTCCAGCCAGGCGAGGAGGAAGCGGCAAGAGGTAAGAAGAGCAGCAGAGCGGCCTTTACGAGACAACAAAATGAACGTTATCAGCAACGATCTCTCATCATCGTAATCAACTATCTACATACAATATATAACTACGGCAGCGATCGTTTGTATCGTTCGTTATATATTATTGTATTTAGTTGCCAAACTTTCTCCATGTACCTAGGAAACTCGCACGAGTGCTCTCAGGTAAACGGTCCAGGTATCAGCACCGATCAAATTGTACACATAACCTAACTGGGTCGTAATCTACTACACAATTGTAATGCATCAAAAAATACCCACGCATCTCATACTCGGTACATACAAGCACACACAGATGTTAACAAAATAAAAAGAATTGAGTTCGGTTCCGGTGCACTCGGAAAATGGTCCGAAAATAGCTCAAATGATGCAGCTGTACGAGAGCCGATAGGATACACTGCTGGTCTCGTAATAAATAATCGCCCCAATAATAACACTCTCGGAATAGAGAAAAAAAAGAATGAAAGCTTGTTAAGAGGCGGATAAACAATGAATCACCTACCAGTATAGAAAGACACGTCATTATCTTGTTTGGGATATTCCTGTGAGCATTGTCGTTTTCGAAAATGGACAAATTCAACTCGTTATCAATTCGCTGCGGACATGATAAACAAAGACGACACACTTGATAAAACTTTGGCGGTACATTACACATATTTAAACACTTAAAAACACAAAAACAAACAGACACATTAAGCTGAACGTTACATTTGCGAAGCCGAAGTTTGCTGCACAGCCTAAATTTATTGTTTTCGGAAGATTTTTAACAGTTTCTTGCACGCACGACGTTTCATTTCGTTTGACAGCATTCAGTTGTAAATTAAAGCACTGCCATGGCCACCTTGATATGATTAAAGGGAACAATGGTAAGCCTAACGACATTCTACTTTATCGGCAAATAATATAAAACCTTTTCAATGGTAGATGACAGTAGCGAGGGTAATTGAAAACTACTTTCATTGTAGTTTGCATTATCGCCTACTGCTTGAAGATGGCGCTATCACGGAAAATCCGTGACGTACAAGATGACGCCAAGGTCATTATAATATAAATTTACGTGACGTAACCTAAATATGAGTCACCTCCTGAAATAAATTCATTTTCCAGAAAGCTTTAAGTCTTTGTCTCTCGAAAGTTATCAAACTTCTCTAAAAACAAAAGTGTTCTGTGTTTTTACATGTGAAGAAAAACCCATTAATAATCGTGGCATAAAATTTGTGAAACTAACATCGCTGACTATTATAACAATAGCACAGGTAATTACCTATAATTAAGTTTGTCATTATTTAACATTATTTTACAATTTTATAAACATTTTCAGATTGTATGGAAGTAGCTGACAATATTTACTACTCCCTATTAGTTTTGGTAATTTTACCAGTAAGTTTGTTTTTCGAATTGTGGGCTTGGTTAGGCTGGCAATTGTACAAAAACAATTAAAAATGAGCAACCAAATGCACGAGAATCAAAAAAACATCAACAGCATGAGACGAAATCTTACCCTGGACTTGAATCAAACCAAGAAAAATAACCTGAATATTCCTAGTTTAAAATCTGTCCTTTCATCTCCAGACTTAAATCTACTAAAGGTAAATACGCCCGATTTAGAGAAGATGATTCTAGAAAACGGTATGTCTGTTTCCACTCCAACACCCACACTATTGTTTCCTAAAGCAGTAACAGAAGAACAAGAATCCTTTGCAACTGGTTTTGTAAATGCCCTAAACAATCTGCACAACAATAACTCTATAAATTCTACGAGCAGTGCAATTTCACAAGGTATAATCTTTTTTTTTTACTGAATTATAAATAGATAATTTGAATGTTGTTTAATTTCAGCATCTGAAAATTCAACAGGACCAACAGTGTACGGTGATCTGGAAGAGCCAACACTCAATAGTTATACATTAGGTCCGGTTGTGAAAGAGGAGCCTCAAACTGTCCCCAATTTAAATACCACAACTCCACCCATGTCACCTGTTGATATGGAAGCACAAGAACGCATCAAATTGGAACGAAAACGTCAACGAAATCGTTTAGCTGCCTCAAAGTGTCGAACAAGAAAATTGGAACGTATATCAAGATTAGAAGACAAAGTGAAACACTTGAAAGCCGAAAATGCCGACCTTACGTCTCTTTTGAACCAACTTAAACAACATGTTACGAATTTGAAGCAAGAAGTACTACTCCATGTTCATGCTGGCTGTCCTATAATGGGATGAATGATACTACTAATAATAACGTTACATATGTATATGGCTTATTAGGATAAGGAAATGTAATAAAACGTTGCACACTTAAATATTATAAGTATTTGTGTTATATACTGAAATATTTTGTAAGTTCTGTACAAAAAGGGATCTAAAGTGTCATAATAAAAGTATTATTTTTTAAAGTTGTAGATAGTAATATGTTATAAAAAGTACTTTTTTACCTTAAATAAATTGAAATAAGTATGTTAATATTCTATTATTACTTCCATCTTAATACAATTTTTGTGGAATCAAACAAAACCAACAAAAATATAATTTAACGTACTTTTTTGTCTTTTGTTAGTTACTTAACAAACAACATAAAAGTATGTTATAATTTTCTTCTTTGGTAAAATATGGGGTTAATATTAAAGTATATTACAAAAACAAAGAAACAAATTTACACTTAGTATCAGAACAAGTCGTCAATAAATAAATTTTACTATGACATCGCTTAATTACCATTTATTAAATTTCCTTAGACATTAGTAGCTCATCAAGACCCATACGACCCCTATGTACCCAAACTCTGTAACGAGCCAGATCTTTTCTCGTAACCATTCCGATTACCTACGCACGAAACGTTATTGTAGTTATTATTAGGTCTTAAAATTAAACAAAAACACATACCTCATTAGTATCATTAACGATCGGCAAATGACGCAGGCCCAGCCCTCTAAAAAGCCTGAACATTCGCGGCAGTGATGTATTCTGAAACAAATTTAATGGTAATACTCTTAAATAACAACAAGTTTAATTTTACTAGACTACAATAGGATAATAAATCTTACATGTAACACTGTGTACGGAGAGCTGTTCATGAAGGGTCTCAAATCCACAGAATAGGTCTTTTCATCTTCCGTTATGCTAATTTCCTATAAATAAAAATAATGACAATAAAAGTCTCAATACAAAGTAAATTATTTGTCCTTACATCGATGGTGGGATACCTAGGATACTCATCCCTAAATATACTAGCAGACAATGTGTCCCACCATTCGGCTGTCTCGTTGAAAAGTTTCTTTTTCAGGATGACAATTAACTGGGATCTCAATATCAGACCTCGAATTCTTCCATATGTGGTCACATGTCGCTTTATTTAAATAAAAATTATGTAAAATTGAACGTAACAAAACAATGAGGGCATTAATGTTGTCACCAATGATGTGTAACATCTAACATCAGTAAGGAGCAAAATAATATAATTTCAGAACGTTGAAGATCAAGTTTGCCAGAACGAACGGTTGACAGCTGCGTCTTGTTACTCTTTTCCC
>NW_020442461.1:542142-580356 GCF_000699045.2 Agrilus planipennis | reverse complement strand
TGGGCCTCCTGTTGAATACACTTCATAGGAAAATCGTTCAAACTGTCCTAAATTTAGAAGTCCAGGATAACTTAAATCTCCAGGGACACCGTGATATGTAGATAAGACTACATTCAGTGTGAAAGTGCTTATCACAGACGCAAAAAACGTTTTCCAAGTCAGGCTTTGGTTCCAGAAACTAGTTCCTTCTTCTAAACTGAAAAGAACTCCCCCTGAAATAAAATATTTTATAAAATCATATTTATTTTATATATGTAGGTAGATACTTACCTACTGGTGCCCCAAAGGCTGCCGAAACGCCAGCAGCTGCTCCGCCAGAAACAAAGTCCCTTTTTTCATGGTCCTCTCTAAAGTACCGAAACACATTGAAGTCCTTTCGGCAAGAAGTACTTTTTCCTTGAGATATTCCTGCTGCAACTACTGCCCCCGAGTGAATCATTGGACCTTCCTGTCAAATTGTAAAACATATAATTAATATGAGAAAGAACATATATTTTGGGACTTACTTTACCACCGGCCAGTCCTCCCACGACTGAACAAACAACTCCAATGCTTTTAACAACTAGAGTCTTGAACCTGACAACATTTGGGACTTTGACACCATTCAGATAGCATTTAACTTGTGGAATTCCACTGCCAGCAGCTATAGGCTAGTAATATTTAAATTATAAATTACATATCAATATTTACTAACAGTAAACTTACTTCAACGTAAGCCACTAAAGTAGCCCCAATAGCAACAGGTATGATATTGAATAATACATATAAAAAATAAGGAATGTACAATTTGTTGCCCTGTGTTATGTACTTATCCACATCTGAAATACCACATTAAGGAAAAAGTTTTGTTAAAAGTGCATACCATTCATAAGAATGTAACATTGAATACTATTAAAAGGATACATCTACTGAGAGTTCCATATTTAATGTAGGAAAGTTCTTCAATAGATATGTCAATAATACAAGCAACAAGAGCAGTGCAAATTCCGATTAATAAGAATGTAAACCAACGAGCTACATTTTTGTGAACAACATATCTATATCCTTTCTTCCTTTCTTCATCCAGCATCAAATGATTCTCACAAATATCATAATCCAGACTCTTAAATTGTATGTTTATGTTTAAAAAGAGATAATGCATAATCAAATTGAGATGTTAAAAATTTACCTCATATTTTGCTGAAAGAACATTAAGTGAGCCTGGTTCAAAACTTTCCTTTATACTTGATCTTCTCTTATAAGATGATGTAAGATCAGAATCTTCATTTAATGTATTAATAGACTCATCCTGTATAGATGGCAAGTTCTGGAAAACAACAGTGGTTAAATAAAATAAAATGTGCATCTATATTAAGTATATTGCGTTTACTCTAAATGGTGTAGGCCTAACATGATTTTCACTTTGTTCAGCTTCAACATCCACCTTTTCTTCTTCACCATTCTGTATCATGCTGTTATTGCTGCACTATGTAACACTTCGTTTTTTATAATACCATGATACTGGTGATAAAACAATGAGTAATCCTTTCGAGGAAGTTTAGGGAAGTACATCGATATAACAATGCATTAATTTCGGAGTATTTCAATTCTGTTTTTTATTGCTCCCACTGAAATTACAAAGATAGGGAAGATATTCGTATTTCAACATTTAAAGAGTTTAACATGTATATTGTAGTAAATCTCTTTTGTGTGTAAATAGTTAAAGAGTATTAATTAATAACAATAGTACATAGCGATAAAAATATTTAATAATCTGTGACGTGACTGATGACATATTATATTTTGACAAATCTGACCTTGACCTACTGTTAATTTCTGCGGACATCTATTGTAGCTACATCAAACTACATGTGCTATCTATTAGTAACTCATAGATAAATTAGCAGTAACCTGTTAAACTGACAGTTGTCAATTGATTGTCAGTTTATAAAATTGTGGTATTTTGCGTTAGTCTACTACATTAATAAATGAAGTTAAATAAATAATACTTGATTATCTAATCCATAATAAGCAATTAATTAGGCCCCATTTAAAAATAAAACTATGCCAGATCAGCATCCTAGAAATATCATAGAAAAATTCTTCAACACCGTCAGTGATGTATTGGAGGCTCCAGTAGTATGGGTTAGAGGTAAAAGAAAACATTAATACCCACAAGACGGGCCTATTTAATTTTTTTTGTTTTAAAAATTCACCATACGTTCCTGTATAGAAAAGATAGTTGTTCCCAATCAACAAAAGTACCCATGGTATCATCAGAAGTTCCGCAGAGTCCCAACAATTGATGAATGTTATACAGATGATCCTATTTGCTATTTTGAAGCTGATGCGCAATATAGAAGAGACAGGTAACATTTGTTATGACTACATTATTAACTTGAATATGATTATGTAACATGCCAATAGAAAAGTCGACAGTGAAATTCTGAGTATCTTAAGACGACGTTTTGAAGATTGTGTTCTCTACGAAGCTCCTGATGACGCAGAAAAATGTAAACCCCTTCTTGATACCCTGAATGAAGCTACTACCAATTGGTTTATAAAGTGTAATTAATAGCAAATACATACATTTCTGTAAATATGCGTACTTAATTTTACTGATTGTAGATGGAGATTTGGGAGGATATCATAATGTTAAAGCTGCTTATATGAAACAGAAACATCGCCTCATTTGGGAACGTAGGCAGAAGGCAAAGGAAAACGCAGGTGGCATATGTTAGAAACTAATTGAATTCAATTGTACCATAAATTTGAATGTAGCTTTGTTGTTTAATAGTAGTTTTACAGTAATAAAATTTAACTATTAATTTGGGAATTTTTCTAAATATAGTGATAAACATTTTACAAAATAGTAAAATTTGTTTATTCAAAAATTATCCGTTTTTTTTTTCATAATAAATTGAGCAACATCGAAATGTATTCACATGATTTAAAACTAATCACATAAAAAACAGTACAATAGGGGTAACTACTAGGACTTAGACTATATAATAATTTAAATATAATACTTAGTCATGTGTAAAACAAACCAAAGTACATAATAATCACACATACAGAGCTTAATTAATACCTTAAAAAATCACACAACAGCATTACACAGAATCAACTATTATATATATATATGGGTATCGATCTTATTAATGTCAAAAAAATCTACTAATGTGTGCTAACAGCAACAGCATTATAAAAGACAAATTACCCACAAAATGACTCACATATCGTGTCTTAATAACAGGTACGCACACAATAAAAGACAAAATTAAAAACGAAAGAAAAGCCTCTTGCTCTCACTCTAATTTTTTTTTCACTTTTTTCCTTTAATATAATAAGTACTACTGTCTTTGTTAATCTTATTATCACTGTGACCAAGCAGCAAATTTTAAAGAATAATCGAAATGCTATCCTTTAAAAATTTGGCACACGATCAACACGAATTAAAATCAATCGATGTGATTTTGGACTCCATGGGAATGTACATACATTATTTATATATAGATATATTTATTTATTTATGTGATAAAACGGCATATGCATTTGCAAAATGAATGCCGTTAGATCCATATTAGTTTTGCAAAAGGCAGAAATGCAGCAGACATTCATATTTCTAAACTATAAAATTAGAGATTGGTTTGTACTTTGTTTCATTTTGATTAACAACAGTTGCAGCATTTTTTTTTTAATGATCCATGCTCGGAACATCTGCAGAAGTTATGAAGGAGAAACTGAATTAATTTATTTTTAGAAATACCCCATTCAATTTAATAGCACATATATCAATTTGAGTAAGCGCAAAAAATATGTCAAATCACTTACCCTTACATTCCATTTCCAAATGTGAAAACGTATTAACACCTGAATCATTTAATTCATCCTCGTAACAGCCTGAAACAAAAAATTAATAAATTTAATTGTGTATTCAAAGGTGTGTAGGTATTACTTATTTATTAAAAAAAACTTACTGTTTTCAATTAATTTGTTGGGCATGGGAAGCTGCCTGGGATGTGGAGCCGCAATCAACGGGATAACAGATCCTAAAGGATACCTGTTGGCAGATAAAAGGCTCCTAGTTGGGGAAATGAGATCATTGGGATCTGTCAACAGCTTCGGAGTTTGAAAGGGGGGCATAGGAATCGACAAATTCTAAGGAAGTAAATAAAAAAAATATATTATTGCATTATTTTTTCAATTCAAAACAATTAAAAACATATCAATAAATTTTGACTTACAAAATCATGAGTAGGTTTTGTAGGGGTTTCCCACACCGAGCTCCAGGACGCGTGATCCTTTAAAATAAATTATTAATGTATATTTAACGATTTAGAAGTAATGTTTGCGTAGTTCCTAGGTACATGCACCGTATATAACAAATTAAAGGCTTCGATATTCTACACTCATTAAAAGTATGCGGGACAATTGGCCAGACAGCTCACGTGTGCGTACAATACCTTTTTTTTACTTGACATTAGGTAAAATAAAGTGACAAACAATCGGTAGAATTATATTTAAGTAGATTTAAATATATAAATAAATAAATAAATAAACTTACGTCCATATTTGGTGTGTCTGGTTTGGGGGGTGTCAAACTTTTCGTATTGTTCAACAAATCGTGGGGTAACGGAGGCGGAGGCCAATTTGTAAAATTACCTTTGCCCTTTGCGTCTTTCGTTTGGTCCTGATGAAATGATGGCATCACATCCAGACCATACACTACAAATATTACAATAAACAATTGTATTGTACTTAAAATGTAAAAAAAAAAAAAAACGATGTGATTACCTGCCAATTCTTTATTTAAAACGAGACTGCACTTTCGTCTTGATTTACGTAACACAGCGACGAAGTTCAATTCGTTTAATAGCCCTTCCATTGAATGAAAATTGTAATCGGTACACTTTAAGGGTCTGCCGTACTTTTTTGCATACAAACCGCTCAAATTGTTTAGAGGAATCAATCCTTTGTTCTCCTGGAGAATGTGATAGATTTGGGCAGCCAATACGTACAAAGGCGTCAACGTTACCATTGTTTCATTACTGTCACTCGATAACTGCAGAAAAATTAAAAGGAAAAAAAAAAGTAATATGACGATTTAAATTAAACAATTAACACATATACGAGCTCTTAGTTCAAAGATTTAGAGGTGTCTGTCGAATTTTATATTTTTTTATAAGACACTAAAAAAAAGTTAGGTATGATAAAAACTTACCTTTACAATTGAATTTAATTGTTCGAGTTTGGACATGGACAATGTGCTATGAAAACGCACCCTATAGCCCTGGATGAATGCGGAGATTTTCAAACAATGTGGAGGATTTAATAGCAAGGACCAGACTCTTATTTCCAACATTTTGTTGTTTTCTTGGCGCATCAGGAGCAGCGGACCAGCACTGTTACTGTTCACGACCTAATTTAAAAGAAAAATACAAGTGTTACAAAATATTCTTCTTTAGCATCTTTTAGTGTACCTCAATTTTTTCGTTAAATCTGGAAATCAATTCGTTGATATCATTGCATTCATATGCCTGTGGCTTAAGTGGATAGCCATACTCCTTGAGAAATGCAGTGTTTACTGCGTTAAGGGACATGGAAGGCATTTGGGAATTTTTTAGAAGATCAATTATCTGAGATTCGAGCACTTTCATCGCCAAAGGCAACAGAAGACTAATCTTTCGTTCACCGGAAGGCAGTTCTTCGACCTGAATAGAAAAAATATTCATAAATAAAAAATGGCAGTTTTAAAAAATTTTACGTACTTTTACAGTGTCCGGAATTGCTTCAAAGAGCTCGATAAGTTTTGTAAATCCGTAATCTGAAACTTTACACTGGTGCCCGAAGTGATGATGATAAGCTGGCACAAACTTGTTAAAAAGCATGGAACAGTTTGGTGCATGTTTCAGTAATTCCACAACCTTTGAATCATATTTTAATTAATTCAATAACTTATTATAAATACAATTTAATATATGCACTTATTATAATGTACTTACTTCTGAAGCAAATTGTTTTGTTCGTGCTACTTCCTCCGGAGTTTGATCCCTCTTTGGAATCGATATTATCATTTGGCCGTTGACCCTATTATAGACGACAGTATTGTCAGGCACTTCACTTAGAAGATCTTCTAACATACAAAGGCCATATTCTACGGGATTAAAGGGCTTGTTGAGGGTCTTCTCATAAGCAGAAGGAAAATCACAGAGGGTGACCTGTTTTGACTGCTGACCCTTCAGCACTCGCAACAAATCTGTGGTAAAACGTCTTGTTTGTGCAATATGTGACAGTGTGAGCATTCTGCTAGCGCCTTCACCTAAAATCTTAATTGCAAAAAAAATTTAATATATAATTAGAATAAAACAATTACAAAATACCTGAACCACATGGGAAAGGACTTCAAAGAGATCCGCTAACTTTATAAAACCATAATCAGCAACACGACACTGTCTTCCAAAGTGGTGATGATAGGCAGGAATAAATTTGTTCAAAGGTAGCTGACACCTGTCGTAAGTCTTCAACAAGTCTATAAGTTCACGACAAAGAAGACTTATGTTCGGTATAAGCGATGGTGACACATACTTCATTACAGAGTCTTCGGCATCTATTTCATTCGTTTCAGTCTTCAACTGTAGGTATTTAATGTTTTTGTTTGGGCCGCCGTATTTCAGTTCCACATTTTTGACGCAAGTGACCAGGTGCTCCAGTGGCACTCCCGATTCGTCTGTGGGAAGGGGCTCACTTAGCTCCGTTTCGTAACAAATTTGAAGACTGTAAGAATACAATAACATTTTAAAAGGAAAATTAATTATATATACCAATTCTTTCCTCCTATCAGTCATTGTGAGCTCGAAACTGTTAGCACCATTACTTCGAGTTGTCGAAATTCACTTTTATGAACAATTTATTTAATCACTTTCTGTGTTAAAAATTGTTTGAAAAACGTTTCGATTCTTATTGTTTATACTTATGCGCTTTAAATCATTGACATCAGTAACAACAATAGTTAGAGAGCAAGAGTTGGATTTTGCCCTGTGCTGAAAGCACTCATATTTGTTTTTGTATATATAATTAAAAAAAGATTTTAGCTCTACGTTTATTCGTATTGTCAATAATCGGCCATTTTTATTGCTCCACTATGACGTAGTGTCGGCCATCATTCTTTTCTAATTGTTGCCGTTGTCGGCCATCATTCTTTTCTAATTGTTGCCGTTGTCGGCCATCATTCTTTTCTAATTGTTGCCGTTGTCGGCCATCATTCTTTTCTAATTGTTGCTGTTGTCGGCCATCATTTTTTTTCAATTGTTGTCGCATTGTCACTGATGTCGGCCATTATGGTTTTTTAATAGATGTATTGTTTATAAATAGGTATGCAACACATCGTACACTTCAGCATAAGAAATTACTAACATTCATTTACGTAATAGTACTTTCCCTTGTACTGACAGCACTCATAATTTCTTTTATATATAATATTAAGTGTATAATTTGTTTTAAATAGCAAAAAAAATTACCTTAGTAAGGGCAATATTCCTGAATGTGTTGTAAGTAGCGTGTAAATTTTCGAGGAGAACATTTTCAATGATACCTTTACATTTGGCAATTCGATAAGATCTGCTTCTCCCCAACCTCTCTTCTCCAATCCATTTGGACAATGGATGCAGCAATACATTGTCAATTCCTATATTTAAAAAATAAGGAAATAATACATTTTATCAGGACTGAAAAAGGGTAAGGCATAATACAAAGAAAAGCGCAGGGTAGAGTTGCTGTTAACAAAAACAAATCACACAAGGTGACTAGAAGAAGTAGAGGTGTAGGTGTATTAATAAATAATGACTAACCTCGTTCAATTTAGGCGTGGGAGAATTTCTCATTTCGGGTAGTAGCATGATCATCCTTCCTCCCTGAGTGTCTGTTATTCTACAAATTTCCCTGAGCTTGTAGAGATCAGATACTGATACGTTTGTACGATAACGCGTTTCCAATAAAGAAACGAATTTAAAGAGGGGCATACGATTCCCGGGTACTTCCTAATAAAAATTAAAAACGTAATTTTCTAACGACCAAAAATTGTCATATTACCTTGAGCAGAGACATAACGAAAGTCCTCAGCTTAGAAATGTCGGGTCCACTGGTTTGTGCGTACATAATAGTAATCCTTCGATGTCCCAACTTTTGCCTGTGGAGTTGCGAGATGGCAAACTGGGCCTCCTGTTGACTGCTGACCCTCACAGTGGCAACAGGTGACCCGTCCGCTTGACTAGTAATACTCAAATTCATTACCATCACAAACTGCTTTAGCATATTGATTAGAATTTTTCGCAGTTCCTTTATTTCAATTGCCGGGTCCAAATTCGTAATTATGAGATCAACACATTGGGACTGGGCGCCCCCTTGATTTGTAATGTTAGAAGACGAAATGCTGCGCATTAAATTCAAAGAGTGACCGTTACCAGATTTATTGAGATCGTCTTGTTGTTGCTCCTGGAAAGACAAAGAACCAGCACCGGCCATTATCGCCCCTTGAGGGGTCTGACAACGCCTCTCTAGTGATTTCCGTGGCTCCAACGAACTCGTTTCCATCAAACCCAGGCCTCTAATTGGACGGAAAAATGCCTGGGGTGGTTGACGTGGTGTTAAAAATTGTGCCACGGTTGATAACTCCTTTAAAACAATAATAATAATGTAACAAAGAGTATTAATTATTGCAATAAAACATTTGTAGTGGGTTCGATCTCATGGAAATTTTTAAATTAAAAATAATGTTTAATAAAAAACTTGAATCATTAATTTAATCTAACTGTATGTCTACGTGTAAAATGAAAAAAAAAAACATTTAAATGAATCATACCGAAAATAACGCAATTACAGTCTTGTCTTAAGTCTCGAGTTTTAAATTTTGATGTTAAGTCACTGTTCAACTCACTAACAGTGGCAACCCAATATTAGAATTTAATGTGAAACCTTTTTCCAGTTAAAAAACAAATAAACTCTTTGAAATCTTAAGGACAGACAGATTTTAAGGGAGTAATTCCTAGTAACATTAAGGGCAACTTACAGTAAATTCAACTTAGTCTACAAAAAGGCACTGTTGTGTTACTTTTGGAACAATTTTCCTTATGTTAAATTATAAATTACAGGAAAATCACATACCTGAGATGAATCTTCTGATTTCCATGTATTGCTTTCTGTAACCGTTTGTTGTGTTCTGTAAGAAGGGATATCTTCTGCCGTTGTTATGTTTGGTTGCGAAGAGGTGTAATTTGAGATTTGGTAAACTGCACTTGCTTCGCTGCTTTTTACTCTACGTCCTGTACACAAAGGAGAAATGTAACATAACAATAAATTTAAAACGCAACAGCAAAATAATTTGAATGTAATAAGTAATACAATACATTTGTTAGCTTCAAACTATTACAGAGCACTTCTAAAAAGTTCTTTTCAACATAATTAATATTTACAAATCAAAAACACTTTTGAAGATATATATATAGTTTTNTTACCTTTTCGAGTTGTTATAGAATTAATTAATTTATTTTAAAAACCTAAGAAATATAATAATCGGGCGAAAATTGGATTTTTAACTTTAGAAATAAAACAAGAATCGTAATAATAAAATAAAGACAAGATAAACGATTTAATATCTGACCTGTATAACTTTTAAATGGCGACTCTCTAGCTGCTGTTGGATTTGAAACATTAATTTTGTTTCCAAAAACATCCTCGCCCTGCATGCGCCTTTGGGCCCTAAAATAATAAACATCTCGAAATTAGCTGAATACCATTTTAATTTTTAATAAAAATTTGTCCTAAAGGATAGCATTTAAACACATTTTCGAAAATTAAACGAACCTTTCCTTGTAGTATGGTCGAAAATGAGCCATAATCTTGTAAAAGTAGATACAACCCGTAATAAAAAAAACAAATATTTTTCACAATATTCACATAACAAATTATTTATTATTAATTAATATAACAATACAACAAGCATTACTTCTTGGAATCTTAAGCAACACTGACAAGAAAGCCCTTCAAACTAGTTTTTTTTGTTAGATGATAGATTATTTTATCAATTTACAAAAAAAAAAACAAAAAAACACTTTTTCTCCATAGTTTGTTCTACACTTGTGTGAAATTAATAGTTAGTTAGCATAAATGATAATATAAAGTAAAACAAACACTTCAAATTCAAGAAAGCTTTATATACCTTTTGGCAAAGTCAAGAGAAGAAAACCTGATGGTTGCTTGGCCTAATTTGTTTAAATTAACTACTCGACCACCACAGTTGTTGCAAAGAAAGTGGAGCCTGTTTTTTATCTTCCCAATGTCACAATTCAGCGGTAAATTTGTGACAAACAAATCCACTGGTTGCACAGGACAAATCTTAAAATACACACAATTTTAATTAATCATAATTAAAACGTTAGGAGCTGTTTATTACCTTTGTTTTATGTTCAGGTAGGTTTCCAGTTATAACCGAAAAGCTGTATGTTTCATTTGCACATAGAATAAGAGCATCTGCAACATTTGTGTTGTGAATTAAAATAACATGCATTTTCTTACGGTATCTAAGATCTGAAAGGTCAGCAGCAAAGTTGACATCACTAGAAATTAAAGCAACAGCAGCTGGGGCTCTATATATTTCAGCAAACCTCCTCAACGACTGTCGTAGCTTCTCGTCAGCTGCATTTTTACTAGTGGATGAAACATGAATCAAATTTACCTACAACATATTATATGCAGTATATTATTTAACCTCAAAAATAGTTTAATTACAATACCTGAGAATCGTTTAGTTCTTGAACAATCTGTGAACTTTCCTTTTTAACATCACAAACGACAATAAACTCGGCTTCTCTATAATTAGAAAAAAACAGTTCCCTTATTCGCTGGACTACAGATGATGCACTTTTGTTTTTGGGCACTTGACAGTTTTCGATGTCCCAAAACACTCCAATAGGAACTAGGCTTTTTTGTGATTTTCTCTTGTTTCGTTTTCTTGTTTTTACAAACAGTCCATCACTCACGGAGGCATCTGATTGTTCACTTCGACTACAGGATGAGTTCGTAATGCTTCTACACAACGGCGGTTCCGAGGGGGCCCGAGGAAAAACAAAACCTTTCTCATGGAAACTTGCAAAAGCAAAGGCTGTTTCAGTATCCCTACTGTTTCCATCATCTGAGGTTGAACTAGATTTTTTAGAATCTAGAGAGCTTGAGTACATGTCCTTATTTACTGTTCTTCACGTTAAATGTGTAAATGATTTTCAGTCAACTTAAAAAATAATAAAACAGCATTCACTGATCAATTTAAATCACTAAAAAAATTGTGCATGTTAATTAAAAACAATTTAGTTTTATTATCACTACNAATAAATTATAAAACCATAAAAAAAATCCGCATTAATTGTGACTGAGCCATTTATTTAAAAGCGTTTTATAGTGTTTTTCTGAAAGATTGTGCCCTGCAGGATTTTCTAAGATAATAGTGCCCTTAATTCCGTTTTCAGTAAAATTACGTACTTTACAAAAAGGTCTGGTATTAATAAGGTTTTTATCAATTTGTTTAGCAATATTAGAAGTCCGCAACACAAAAACCGTCTGCTCAGAAAGCTTTGGTATTTGGTCATCGGTCTCTATTTTTCCATTTTGTGTCCACAGCTCAAAATCTTGGTAAAGTCCGAAAAGAACATTAACAGCAGCCTTTAGTTGTTCCAAAGATAAAGTTCTCCCTAACACTTCCAACAGTATAAGGCCCTTTCGGCTACCATTTCCATATCGTGGCTCAAAATCTTGAAGATAAACATTAATCCATTTACAAACAGGTGTTTCAGTTCCATAACCGTTATCTTGAACTGATTTCAACGTTGACTTATCACCGGTAAGTAGGAGATACAGTTCACCATCTTTTAATTTTTGATTTTCTTCGATTATAAGTTTTAATTTGGGATCTCGTTGATCCAGAGGAACGAAAGGTGCTTTTATGGAGTTTTCTATAAAGTTTTTGTGGGATTCTGCAATACGAGACAAATCTCCATCGACTTTATAGAAAACTTTGATTTCGTCTGTGGGCACAAGTTGAGCTTTCTTTCTAAGCTTTTGGATTCGATTAATAATTTCTCGGGCGGTTCCTTCGTCTTGCATGGACTTGTCTGGGGTCGTGTCCAATAGTACAACTACCTGATTGGCACTGGCCACCTCATAGTTGCTAAATTTATCGCTATCTGCCTTAAAAATCAATCGCAACTCAGACAACTCGATTCTGTGCCCTGCAATAATACCAAAACCTTCTTGTTGAATCTTGTTTATCTCCGTATCTTGAAGAGCCTTTATGGCGATGGTAACGGCCTTGAAGTCCTGTTTCAATCTAAGTCCTAAAGTTTTGTGATCAGGTTCAGCTCGCAAAGTCACTCCATATTTACTCTTATCGGTTGTAGTGGTTAATTTACGTACGTTCACTTCTGATAGCACGTATTCTTGGAGGGAGAGGACGTCCTTGATATATTCCTCGTCTCTGTGGACTACGACAAGTTCCGGTAACGGATATTTGACTGGAATTGTCCTCCTATCTCTCATTACCCGAGCAAGTTCGATTACCTCTTGCATCCCAGAGATGGCGCGTTCTGTGTCCTTGTGGATGAGGCTGATGTTCGGTTCTGGCAACGGTAGGTAATGGACACTGTCCGGAATGGACCTGGCAATCTTTTTCAAATACTGATACATCGTTTCGGAAAGGAAGGGCGTGAAGGGAGCCATCATTTTTACCATGTTGAAGAGCACGTTGAAGAGCGTGGTGAGAGCGCGTTTGCAGTCTTCTTGACCTCCTTCACCCTTCAATCGTTTTCTGTTCATCCTTACGTACCAATTGGTAAGATGATCGATGAATTTAGTGAGTCTTGGGACGACGTTGTACAAGTGATACAGAGCCATTTCTTTTCGTACATACTCAAGAAGAGATTGCGTAAAAGATATGATCCAACGGTCCATTATATTGTCACTGGAGAGGTCATTTTCATTATAGATGAAATGAGTTTTGTTTTCTTGCACATAGATGTCTAAATTTTGCATGAGAAATCTGAATGCGTTGTACCAAGGTAAGAAAACGTCTTTCACGACGTCTCGGATTCCTTCCTCTTTAAATCGTAAATTCTCAGCTCTAACAACTGGAGAATTAATAAGGTACAATCTTAGTGCGTCTGCCCCGTATTTATTGACGACCTCCATGGGATCTGGGTAGTTTTTCTTCCTTTTAGACATCTTCTGGCCGTCGCTGGCCAAGACGAGACCATTGACTATTAAATTCTTGAAGGGAGCTTTGCCAAAGAGTGCGCTTGAAATGACAATGAGAGTATAAAACCACCCCCGAGTTTGATCGATGCCTTCCGCTACAAAATCGGCAGGGAAGCATTCCTCAAACTCTTTATTATTTTCGAAGGGATAGTGCTGTTGGGCGTAGGGCATCGAACCCGATTCGAACCAGCAATCGAAGACTTCGGGAACACGTTGCAGCGGGGGATTCCCAGGTTTTGCTGATGGTATCGTTAAATGGTCGATGCTTTCGCGATGCAAATCGGTGACCTTTGTACCCGTTAATTCTTCTAACTCTGCTATGCTACCAATGCAGCGGACCTCGTCGCCTGATGGTGATTTCCATATAGGTATCGGGGTGCCCCAGTAACGATTTCTGCTTACAGCCCAGTCCCTTGCGTCCCTCAGCCAATTACCGAATCTTTTCTCTTTTACAAAATCTGGTACCCAATAGGTGCTGTTACTGCTTGTCAACAGACTTTCTTTTATAGTTTCAACTCTAATAAACCATGAAGGGACTGCTTTGTATATCAGGGGAGTGTCCGAACGCCAACAAAACGGATAACTGTGTTTAATCTGAAGAAAATAGCGTAATGTATATAGACTTATAATACAATAAAATAAAAATTAATCATATACCTGAGACAAATGCACTAGTCGATTATTGGCCTTCAACATTGCTATAATGTTCTTATCTGCATCTTTGATATATTGTCCTTCGAAATCAGTAACAGGTTTTGTCAATCTTCCATTTGCATCTACAGGACATAAAGGACTCATGTCTTTAGTAATTACTCCGTTAATTAAGCACACCCGGTAATCGTCTTCGCCAAAGTAAGGCGCCTGATGTACAACTCCTGTACCACTGTCAGCTGTAACATAATCATCTACAAATACTTGGAAAGCCCCCTTTTCCTGCATAAATTTGAAATATGGAAACGGAGGCTCGTATCTTAAGCCTTTCAATGTGATACCATTGAATTTTTGTAAAATTTGGTACGTTTCGGGTTTGAATATGGTTTCGATACGACTTTCAAGCATTATGTATATGTTTCCTGATGTAAGATCTTTAAATTTGGCATATTCC
Source organism: Agrilus planipennis (assembly GCF_000699045.2). Classification (NCBI taxonomy): domain Eukaryota; kingdom Metazoa; phylum Arthropoda; class Insecta; order Coleoptera; family Buprestidae; genus Agrilus; species Agrilus planipennis. The sequence continues at coordinate 565,973 of NW_020442461.1, read as the reverse complement.
AGGTTTGCATTGACGCAAGCAGACAAGTTGCTGGGTAAAGTCCATGGAGTTGTCGTCCAAATTAAGAGTGCAGCCCCTTCTTTATCACCTATTATTGGTAAAGAAACAGTGAGTGCAGGATCCACAACGTCCTTGTAATTTTGACCAGATTCAAAGTTACTCAATGGTGTATTGCAGGCAGTTGAAAAAGGCATCACTTTATTGCCTTGGTACACCAAGCCCTTTAAATACAGTTGCTTAAAAATCCACCAAATTGACTCCATATACCATGGATACAATGTTTTATAGTCATTTTTAAAATCTGCATTAAACAGATACAATAAAAACAATCAGTGTCATATAATTTTTTAAGTTATTGGAATTACCTATCCAACGCCCCAGTCTTTCAGTAATAATTTCCCATTCTCTAACATAACGGGTGACAATCTTCCTGCACTCTGCATTGTACTTATCAATGCCCAATTTTTCAACATCTTCTGGTCCTTTGATGTTCAAAGTCTTGTCAATTTCAAATTCTACAGGTAACCCATGACAGTCCCAGCCAAAACGGCGTTCAACGTGGTAACCTTGCTGACAAGCATACCGTGTTACAATATCTTTAATGGTTCCTGCTAAGACATGTCCATAGTGAGGAAGACCCGTTGCAAAAGGTGGACCGTCATAAAATGAATAACTACACAATAAGAAAAACAAGATATAATACTATGAATACTCTAATAACGATGTATTTTACATATACAATAATTAATAACTTATTTCAGCCATCATTATTAAAGAAGATAGGTATGTACTTTAAATAGATCTTTTTAGAAATTATGAATTGAGAAGGCAATTGTTATGTTTTTATACATTAATTACAAGAAAAGTTCGACATTGTTGCTATATTAGATAAAATTCCACCTAATAAGTGCTGACTGTACAATATTTTGTTATAGTATTGCATCATCAACTGATATTAAAATAAATAATAAACGCTGATATGTTGAAGTTTTTCTAAAAGAATGTTAAATTAAAAATTGATTATTCTTTGAAATAGATGCTAGTACTTACCGTGGCTTTCCTTTTGACTGTTTTAAGCTGTTTTGAAAGGCGTTAATTTTCTGCCACAATTTTAAGACTTTTTCCTCTTCTAAGGGAAAATCAACAGTCTCAGAAATGCGCGGTATCTCTTGAACGTTTTCGTCAGTCATTATTTAAACTATCTGCAGAAAATATACACTTTTTATTTCAAATAATGGTACTTTTTACAGTACCATATGAATTTCTTAACTACGACAACATAACCTCTAATTATACCGCACATTGTGATTCTTTTCCTTCTTCTTATGCTGCTTCGACCTTTGAGCTCTATGTCATTTAGCAAAATACGCGTTTATCGTTAATTATAATAAAGTAATCAATTTAAATAAAAACGCAATTTCAAATATAAATATCTTTTGGAAATGTTTAAAAACGCTCTTAAGTACTTCATTTTTAAATCTCAACCCCATAACTTGCCCTTTTGCAATGAGAATTAAAATTCACCAGGAAGGTACTCTTTTACCTTTTTTTGGTACAGAAACCAATTTAACAATAAAACGTTTAAAAGACTAATAAATGAAATACACTTTAATTTTACAATCTTTTTTATTTTGTGTAACTCCATACAATAGAGTGTGTTTAATTTAGTTAATTAATTGATTGATTAAGAGAAGTAATCGCTTTTTTTATGAGGTGAATTGTTTAAATATTATATCCTACATTACCATTTTAATTTAAAACAAAGACATTAACAAGAAAAAATAACTATAAACTTTCTTTACGAAATAACAAAATTCCGCAATTTAAACAATGAAGCACATCATTAATACAAATTTGAATGAACTTTAGTTTAAAAAGTAATTTATGTTGTAGATAGTATAATAATGAAAAGCATTTTAAATCAATATTACTAACAATAATAATTGAGAACTATTTCTGTAATGTAATAACACTCTACCTATTTTTATGACAATAACACAAATTACTTAATAATCAGCACTACGATTTAGAAAAGAAATTCAAAATGATATATAATAATAGCTTGCAATTTAATCTCTTTCTCTTTCCTTCCTTTTGTCACTGGAATTCGAGTGACGAGAATGAGAGCGACGTTCGCGATCCCTACTGCGAGATCTAGACTTGTACGAAGAACGACTTCTGCTACAGTTATTTAAATAAACAAAATGTTAAATATTTTTCAATCAGTCACATCTTATAGTTGACTTTTTGGTTTAATTATTCGTATACTTTCATACCTGCTGCTATGTCTCTCGTCCCTATCCTTGTCCTCACGACTGCGATGACGGTCTCGGGACCTCGAGCGATGTCTCTTAGATCTTCTGTCTAATTCTCGACCCCCCACGTAATGTTCCCTGTTCCTTTCACGATATCGATCTTCACGATCGTAATCCCGATCCCGATCCCTCAACGCTTTACGTCTTTCTTCTTTACGTTTGTCAGAAGTTTTCTACAAAAATAAATAGAAAAAGTTAATTAAAAAAAATGTAACAAACGAAAATATTTACTATTACCTCCAATTCTGCCAATTTTTCGCGGATCTTGATGAATCCCAAGTGCAGTTTACCCCCGAAATGGTCGGCCAAACGCCTGTCATTGTCATGTATTCCCAAATATGCAGAGCAGACCTCGCAGACACGCAATTTCTGCTGTTGATAACTGCTTGCAGGCATTGAGTTACGATACTCTTGTTCTGCTTCTAATTTCTTCTTTCTCAACTCATCAACCTATGTGTGTACAATAATTAATAATTAATTTGTAATATATAAAAGGTCTAAAATAATAAGCAAACAATATTTACCTCTTCCATAAGCTTCATGCTTTCTTCTACAAATCCCTCTTCACCTAACTGTTCAGCTTTGGCCAATTTTTGTCCAATCTGTTCTGCCAATTCGTGAACAACGTTAGCTTTAGCTGCAACTTCTGCAGTTAGTTCCTCCTGTGTTTCTGCAAGCCTCTGTTTCGCAGCCTCCGTGCGACGATCGCAATCACTTATAAATGCTTGAAGATGCTCCATTGCCTTTGGGAAAAACAAAAATTATTTATTCATTTGATACCATTGGCGATTAAAAAATAAATGGATACTCACATCCAAGTCATAAAAGTAATCCTTGGACTTCTGTGCCTTTTCAAAGTCAGCCCTTAGAGCTAAGTCGTGTATCTTGGGACATTCTCCCAGGTCCATTCGCTATTAATTCAAAAACAAAAAGAAAATGATAAAAAACGTAAACATTACAATCTCGCTTTAACAAACTACAGGATAACGTTATCATTATTTCCTTAAGGGCAGTAAGTAATTTATAAACTGATCAGGTTGTTCCCAGGAAACAACAAAAAATAAACACAAAAAAACATACGCCTCCAAAGAACTGTGTCGATAAATGATTAATTTTGATTTTATTTATTATAACAGACGGACGCTTTCTGCTTCCTTAATATATCAGGTGCATGTTATTATTTTGCAGATAATTATAGAAAATTATTATTAGTTTAATAGCAAAATAACATAAAAAGTTGTAAACCTGGTACCTAGCATGATGATAACAAAATTCTCTTATGAAATATAAACAATAAACTTACAATCAAATGATTTAATCCTTATAGGTAATGTAAGACACACACAACCCCCGACGAAAATGGTGAAAATTCCTAAATGTATTTCAACGTTCTGGCCTCGTTGAAAATTATGACTTTATATTATTAGATATGCAGATACATCACAAAGAAAACAATATATATAATATATATGAAAATATATAATGTAGGTAACGCACCAATAGTCTAGAATGCTCCAGGGCCTCAATACTTGCATATATTATACATTTATACTCACAAATTCCTGCTATTATGGAAGGACAATTTTGAATTTGCATCAAAAGAATGCTGCTACAATTTAATACAAATAATGAAACAAAACTTAAAGATCTCGTTTGGTCAATGTTCGTCTCACATGCAAATTTGATAATAAAAGACCAATGTTACAGCAGCATTACAATTATTAAGAAAGGATTAAGTTCTTGGATTTGGATCTTATTAGATCTCATTAGCACGCCTTAGGCAGTCTCAATGAATTGTCGACCAAACCGAATTCGGCAAGAACTTAATATCTTCTTATTAATTTGGTTTACGTGCATTTGACGTATTTAAACTGCGTCGTCGATTTAGTTGGACAAGTGGATGCCATTTAAAGGCTCTTGTCTTGTCTAACATTTTTTTTAATACATCAGTTAGCAGCACATATCAGTAGATAGCGAGATACTGCCGTAACTCGATATTAAAATTATTGATTGATTGTATTTATTATTTTTACTTACCAATGCCCCACATTATAACGTAATACAATATAAGATCATCACGTAATTTATGATGTTGTATGTACCATACCTTGTCCCACAGAAAAGTGGATAAATAAAAACGTTGGACTTATAATAGTAAAACGGCTTATCCTCTAATACAACGAATTAAAAGAAAAAAAGGTAAACAGTGATGAGCAATTAAAGTATTATACATATAAAACCTGGTCACTTTATTTATAAGTCCAATGCTTTAAATATTAGGCTGCCTATCAAAAGTTAATTGACAAATTATCTGTCTGAATAACTATTTAATTAAAATCAATTTAACTTATTTAATTAAATTGATAGAGAATACTTTCTGTATACGTACGTCGTTGTACTTACATACAAAATTAACACCTATCTTCATGTTATAGTAATAGTAAACTGATGTTTCTGAAAATATATTTTGAATATTAGTCTACCATGGTATCAAGACAAAGATGTTTACGCGATACACGAAAACGATTTATTATTTTTTTATGGCTATTAATAAAAAAAAGTAAACAAGTAATCGTCTCAATTTGAAATGGAAAAAAAGCTACTAATAAAAAAATACTTCATTATTTGCAACTTACCGTTGATGAGAGGATTTCATGGGGACAGCAACTAAGTAAAAATGATTTGCAGACTTTCGGATCATTGAACTTAACATGAAATTTGTTATTCTCACCTGCAAAACGAATACATATAAGAATATTATCTATCACGAATTCGACATTTAATGGAACTATTAAATACTAATGCAACAACACCGCAAAAGTCTCAAAAATGGAGAAGAAACATTATCCATGACTGATAATTAGGTAAGCATTGACTTTTTTGTAGCTTAATCTTTGAATATCTTACTTATGCAATTATAGTGGGCACGACACCTTCTAAACCTTTACCAATGCTTTTCTGGTAAAAGCAATCTCACTGATTAAGTAAATTGAGTTTCCTGATTAATTGTATGTAACGTACTCACCATTTCTTCCTGTTCCCATCAGCTCGTCCAACATCGCACGCATTTGATCGTGCGCCGTCATTTTGTTGTTCCTTTTGGACGAAATTTTTAAAAGCTTTAATTAACGGACAAAAACTTAAAATTATTTTCTTCTTGGCAATTCGTAAGGAGAACAACGGTAAGGCCGTTCAATTATAAAAATGGCGTCGCATGCACAGAAGACATTTGACGTTAATCTATCAACTGCGACAGCTTTTTAGCGCGTGCGTAAAAAGACGCCATCTACTAGCATATGATAAAAATAAGAATTGCAGTAATTACAAGTTTTTCTAACTACAACTTGCATTTAATTAATTATTCATCAATGATAATAATTAAAGATATGAATTTGTTAATTATAATTCATTAATGAATGTTTTCGTTTCTCCAATGAATCAAAAATTAGACAATAACGGTGGGTTAGGGTGACATGAAAGATGGGTTGCCTATATTACAAAGATATTGGTTTATTTAAATTTAAATTAATAAAATACCATTAATTCAAAAATTTGCAAACTAAAAGAATTAAATAAACTGTTTATATTAATGCAGTGCATAATATAACAATCAATAGATACTTTTAAATACTTTATTTCAATTTAAAAAAAAAAACAAAAAAAATGAATTTTAACAAAAAAGTTATAAATAATAAGTTTCACCTTTCGTCTAATTGAAAGACACTGCCAATGGTATTTTGATATATTAATGTCTCAGGGTCTTGTTGAGCGTTCTTAGCTTGATAGTTTTTTACTAAGTCAATAAACGTTTCGTCGAAATTGTGTCTCGGAGTTTTACCATAAAAATAGCTTCGAATTGTATGCAAACTTGGTAGTGGAATGATGTTGGTTTTCCTTAAAAATTCGTACATGGAAGACGACCTAATGACAACTGATGCGCAAAACATCAGCCACTCCTTTGAATACCTCCGACCTCGAGGTTTAGCCCTCGAAGTTTCCAATATCTCTTTTAAAGTCAATCTGTAGTTATTATGAACGTTATGTTCCAAAAAGATATTTTTAAACAGCATCTTATAATTAACGGCAGATTGTAATTCATTACTTCTTTCAGATACTTCCTTTAATAACATTCTTTTCTCTTCTACTGCATTTTTTCTTCGACGCTTTTCACGAGCGAGTTGCCTCCTCAAATTGTTAAACATTTCTTTAGTAATTATCCCGTTACGGGCAACTTTATTAGACCTTATGGAGATAATACGTTTCAATTTTTTGCAAGATGTGCACGTTTTCATTCGGGTTAATAACCAAGGGCAATTAGCATGTCGTATACAGTTTGCAGAATCCCTTAACACTTCGGAGTTTTTTATTAAAGAAGGGTCAATTGGCCCCAGGCCTTCACACACATTCATCGCCTCAAATATGTTTAAACTTCTCAGTAATATGTCTGTACTGTGAATAACTTCTGGCAATGTTATAATATCTTTGACTTCATGTCCATAAACAAAATAACTGGCGTTCTTTCCTATACAATCGAGTAACATGTACTTCTGAAGTACTTCAGTTTGCCGTTGGTCTATCATTCGAGTAATTACTTTCGTGAGCAGCAAATATTTCTTATTCTGAATCGTTTTCTCGGTAGCTCCCCATGTTTTTGGTAGTTCAAGACTTTTAGGATCAATATCTAAAATAATCAATAAAACAGTCAAGGAATTAGTTGGTAATCAAAGTTAGGAAGGCAAAACGTCAATAGAAATACTTACTAACAGCATTTGTACAAAATATTGGTCTTGGTAAATCATGTAAGGCATAGTTGTGTTCCACAGCATAGGTTTCTGGGAGCGATTCATATAACTTAGAAGTATCTGTAATAAAAAGGTTCACCTTGTAATATTATAGAAAATATCATAAGTACATAAGAAGAAGACGAAAATATCGCATACCATCGTCATCTTTTGTCGTTATAAAGCTTGTTTCCTTGTTATTACGACCATTTACGGGATTTGTAACGGGATTTACTTTAATATCTTTAATAAAAAAAGAGAATTATATTATTTTAAATGTAGACTAATAAACAATAATATAATACTTGGTTGTTTACACGTATTATTTCCAATATTATAAATCTTTAAAGAACGCCTTCGTGCCATGATTTTGAGCATAGTTGCTAAAATAGAAGCGAAAGATTTAATCAAAATCCTATTAATAAAAAAATGAATAAATATCATTGTCATTAGAAAAACTCTAATACGTTTATAGTCATTTTAGTTGAAAAAGTAACTAATACCTTTAGGCACTTTCTTGAGTACTCCCACAATTTTATGATTTCGTTTATCAAACCCTGCATTTTGGATTATCTTGAGCTTTGGTGATCCTAAGCAAAAGAATCATTATAAGTATGAAAAAATAAAAAATAGAAATATTTGTATCACTTAGAATACAATAACTAGAAATGGTGTGTAATCATGATTCGAGCAATTTATTTTACCTAACATAAACTACGAAGAACAAAGGCCTGGAATGGAACTCCGGCCTTCCAAGTGAGCGTTCTACCACTGAACCCGCCGATACTTCTTGTAAAGTTCATCTAACTCAAGGTGTTTTTTACTGGTATTGGTATTAATTATAAATTTATTTAGACTAAGTTTTACCTGCCTTAACGACGACATATAGAAATTATTTTTGTTTTGTGTGCACCTATGGCACAGTACCTTTCAAATGATATACGTTTCATTCCCCTTCTTTCATAACATATAACGCAAAAACATAAAACAAACTTCGATGTTCACATAAAAGTATAAAGATTACCTTCAGATATATTATTCATATTGTCTATATTTCTTTTACTATTATTTCCAATGTTCTTTGCATTTTCAGTTTTTGCCATTTGAAGAATCCTATTATTAACTCCATTGTGATTAACATCAACTGTTCTTGTAGCTATAACAATATGAAAAGACACAATAAATGTAAAAAGTAACAATACCAAACAAATTTTACCTGAAGGTTGTAAATTACTTACAAAATCTTCTCTACTTTTACAAAGGCTTTTTATGTCAGATGAATCTTCTGTTTTCATTTCTTCTGCTGTAACATACATCTGGTACATTTTCTATATAATCTTAATTTTCATTTATAACATTTATTGATATATGTGGATTGTTATTTAATCCTAAGTTTTACCTTCGGTTTTTAGCTCTAGAAATAAAGGTGGCATATCAGAATCTTTAAAAATTGTTGGCACTGCGCTTTTATGTAAATGTCGACGCTGGTATACTGACTGTAAAATAAAAATTACTCAAGTAAATTAATGTGTAAACTATGATTTCTAAATATTTATATCAATGCCATAAAAAGCAAAGAAGTGTACTAAGGATAAATACAAAACATATTTACTTTGTAAAGTATATTTCCATCAACGTCTTTTTGAATAAATTCCTTAATAATACATTGTTCTGGGAAATGTTTTTCACAAATAACTTGTGTCGGTGTCAGAGATTTGATGCCAGGAATTGCTTTTATCCACTGGCTTTTTATCTCTTCATCTTTAGGTATAGAAAATAAAGAATATTTCACTCCCCTGACCTTTTCATTTGATCTTGTTTTACACCCAGGAACAACACACACTTTTGGCATTTGCACGTAGTTTTAAAACATAAACACGAAAACCTAACCAATAGCTTAAAATCTAAAATGCACCGAAATATATAACTAAATAGTGTATTTTAAAGCTTTAAATTAAGCTATTCGACTCTATTATTAATTGTTTTTTAAATGGCAACAAAATGTAATGCTTTTTATTATTCTTTTAAACAAGAAAAGTAGGGTTAAGATAGACCCACAGATAGATAGATAAACCATAGGTAGATATTTCTTTCAAGAAGCATATCTACGATAAATACTATTGATCTCGCTATTTTATAGAATCATTTAACCATACAAATGAATTAAATAAAAGAAGACTATCGCAGTAGTCAACTGTTTATTAATTCTGACGCTTTACATTTTATTTACAAATGCTACAGTTTGTTTATAATTATATAACAGGCAAATTGGTCCTCTTATGTTATACATATATTTGTTTCATATTTGAATCAGTTATTATAAACAAATAAAAAACATATTTGTATTCCAAACCTAATAATTTTGAATTGATTGCCCAACTACATTAACAACGTTGGCTGTGAAATTCCGCATTTGCGTTCTTGTCTCTAATTGACCGACCATTTCAAGTGACGCTGCTTCTATGGAAGGTTTATTCTCTAAATTATCTGCCTAATTTTTGCAAATATTGCATAGTAAAAAGCCACAATTTCAAAAACTTTTTGTCAAGACGCGTTCTGCTAATAACCCACTACATGAGGTATGAATTGTTTTTGTATTTATCAATGCTAGGAATTTTCTTACATATTTGTCGATTTGTAATGCTTTCAATGCATATATAGGCAACCCAATATTCATGATTGTGTTAAATAAATCTTTTCTAAATATCATGCAAAACGTACTTTATACTTATAACATTATAAAACTATTACTAATAACAATAATGTGAAACATTAGGGGTCTTTGTTATATTGTCTTTCGAATGCATTTGTTTTCTATAAAACTATAGGAATACAGACAAGTGTATTTAACAAATGATGGTATTTCACAGTTAACTACCAAAATATTTTACAAAATAATGTATTTTCATTCACTATCTATAACACAATTAAAAACTTATTAGAAGAATGAATATAATGATTGATAAATGATTTCCGTCTTGCTGATTATTTTCTAAGACAGTTTCGAATGTTTTACAGCAACTGAAATGAAAACTAAGATGCCAAGCCTTTTTCGATGCATTATCAGTATCTACGTGAATCAACTACGATGATTTGATCAGCAAAAACTTAAAACATCCTTCATTGCGACGAAAATATGACTCTTAGCATCTATGCTGAGATTCTACCCCTTTTCATCCCTCACATAAGGTAGGCATTTTACAGAAGTGTTAATATTAACAATAAATGAGAAACTTGATTTTTTTATCATTACATTTTACTATTCAATTGTTATATAAAACAAAAGAAAACAACGAAGAAGATAAAGCAATTTAATTATTTTGACAAAAGAACAACTTGGGGAACAAATTTTCAATTTAAAATTTTAAATTGGAATTTAACATAACTAAACTAAAATTCACTGTTTATGATCAACTGGATTTCTTAAATAAGTGAATGTTTACTTACGCTTCAAATTAATCTTCTTCAAACATTTTCCCAACTAGAGAACAACTTCGTTTAATTCAAATTTGAAAATTTTCGCGCCTACATCACAAAAGTTGGCGTTGAAAACCTCAAGTTTAATGCTCGTCTCTGGTTGGCCGGCCAATAATGGCTCTTTCTAGTGACGTCATCCTTACAAAATCTTCTGTTTTGTAATTATCTCTGCAAATTTTTGAAAATTTCTTACATTAAAAGTGTTAAAGTCTAAAAAATGTTTATCAAAACCCGTTCTTTTAATGACTCTCTAACCGAGGTATGTATTTTCTTATTTCGGCCCGAAATGATTTTCGTTATTTTTTAAGATAAATTTTCAACAATGTAACCTATGATGTGATAAATATTAAAAATGATAAAAATCGTAAATATCTTATTGATAACGAACTAAATTCGTTAGTTGTTGCAATCTGATATTAACGTAAGGATTTTTTAAATACATTTATTGATACTAAAATGAAAATTAAAAATTTTGATACCTACACCTCTTAATAACGATTTCAATGCAAATACATCCAAATTGCAATTATTCAATTGTGAAAATATTTTCTAAATGCCCTGTGTAACACCGACCTTCAGTTATTGTTTTACTGATTTTTAGACAATTTCTTGTGTTTTATAATCATAAGCAAGTTACAAAATTATCCATATTTATTTTTAATCAACCCAATTAAGGTTTGAAATAAGCAAATTAACAGTTTATTAATTGACCTTCTCATATTAATAAGTTTTTCGTTCCTTCAGGGGGTTCCCAGCAACAAGTCAGCCTTTTTACAGTGTGATAGCGATGGTGTCCACACATTGCCCTTATTCGGGAGGAGAAATGACCTCTGGGTATAATACACTTTAATCTATTACAAAAATCTTTAGTCATGGTTTTTTTTTTATTTTCCAGGTCTTTTACTACAGTGTGCTTAGTGTTAATAGTTCGATCGTTAAAGTGCATTTCAATGATTTCGCGTAAAGTTGGTGGCGTTCGCGGTCGGTAGTGAAAAGTGAATGTCTGTGATGGAATGGTATGGTATGGTCGACGGTTCCCCTCTTCAATCCACTCCCCCCACCCCCAAACACCGTGGAGAGGATGAGGACCCTGGACATCCGACGCTGGATGAATTAAGGTTTCGGTGAACCCTGCCAAGGTCTAGCCGACGCCTAAAAGTAAGTCACTAACGAATTTTGTTTCAAATAGACCTGAGTGGCAAGCGTTTGTATGTATTCTGACTTTTTATTGTTTTGGGGCTCATTTGATTTTTGCGCCCAATAAGGTGAGTTACAAACTGTAATTCAGCGTATTATTGGGCTCCACTGGTGGTCCATTATTTACCAATCGCTCCTCGAGTTAGGGACCGACGTATGCAGGTGCTGCGCCTGTGACGTCAAACTTTGTTTCTTATCACTTGGCTTTTATGACTATTAGTTGCTGGTTTAGGTCCTACACACCGGATTATACTTCTATTCTATATATCAGATGCTGTGTTTTGATGCAATAGGTTCGAAGACGGAGAAAATTTAAAATTGTGATCACAATTACACATAGAGGGTGTTTTGTCCACGTTGTCGTTTGGGTATTGTGTTCCACATACGTACACACCATTCACCTACACATACTTTTTTACATGTTTATTTTATATGTGTGTTTACTTGCCATTCGCTGGGTCTATTTGATATTTCTTTCAGCCAGTGTATTTTATTTAACAGTGTAGTGAGGATGACAGTGTTTCTGGAGTGTATTATACCTTCTTCCGGTATATAGGTACATCAGTGGCAACTGGCGGTTCGCGAATCGGTTCGAATAAGTTGGGGGACATTCATAAAATACGTTCGCAAAAGAGGGAAATGGAGGGGCACTGCTTGGCGTGACGAGGGGGAGGGGGTCTAAAGAAATGTGACATTCATAAATTTTATTATATTTTTTTTTCTAAACTTGGCAATTCTTAATATTTTTCATTAAGATAGAAAGTCATTCTCATTGCCTTTTTTTTTAATCACAAGAAATCGTTTATAGGAGAGGGGCTAGCTTTTGCGAGGAAAGGAGAGGGAGGGGTCCGAAAATGTTGAAATTCTCAGTGGCGTATTTTACAAATGTCCCCTTAGCGCCAAGTTAAATGATCAGGTCAAAACCTATTTTTATTTTATATTAATTATTTATTTATTTGTGAGAGACAATTATAGTTTACAAAAATTATTCTAGTCACTATTGCAAGAGATACTTCAGAAGAAGATTAATTGTAATGCATCTGTATTAACTAACTTTACACTTAGTCTTGAGAAAATCTCCCCCCCCCATATGAGGGCGAAACGGTGGGAGGTTGTAATTAAAAATAGCTTTTGACCTGAATTGGTTCAGTGTTTTTCCCTATTAAATCAATAATCTCTTTTTACTTTAATTCATTCAATTCTTAATTTGATAATAATCACTTTTGCTTAGCAATGTTTAATTACTGATATATGTAAATCTTTTTAAAAATCAGTACTTATTGTTAGCAACACATTCCAAATTTATAACTATTAATTATTTACTTGGTCGTTTATTTTTAAATTTTGCCATTTACTTTCTTCTGTTGCGATATTATTAGCATAAGCGTTCGTTTAATTTAATTTCGTCCTCGTCTGATTTGAATTACCGCCAGCGGGGCCACATTTACAATGTTTTAACAACACACAACACTTTTTACTTCAAATTTGTTTTCAATTTACCTTATGCCACTTTTATGTTTCTTAATTATCAGAATTTTAATCATCCTCAATTTTTAAAATCTCATTTCCACCAAAACATGTTGAATTTTTTGTAGACACAAACACACTCATGAACAGAAAACTTATTATTAAGTTTAAAATCAATTTAAACTTAATTACCCCCAACTTCGTAGGTAATGAAGTAAGTATACCACTGCCACCCTATCATGGGGTACCTCTTTTACATTTTACTAATCTATCTCCTTTTTTGTTTCAGCATGAGCGGTAAGTGAAATATTTTACATTCAACCAAATGCTTTTTTAAACGATGATACTAACATTATTACCTATTTTCTTTTTCAGCTGTTCTTGGACCGTCGTTCATGGATTTTTTCCTTTGGTCCATTCGTTCTTTCTCTTCTCTCTTCGGAAGAGAAAGAATATCTATCAATTACACCAATACAATACACATGAACACACAAATTGCTGCTAAAGTCGCGATCGAAGGGTTTCCCTCTTAAACGTTGTCACGTTTTTGTTTGTTTGGGGTGTTGTTGTTTGGATAAAATATTAATTCTCCGTCCTCTTTAAATATAAATAGTTTTGTCGTGGTTCTGTTGTCCCAATTCTCGATTCGTTACAGGCTGGTTGTATACTAATTTTGGGCAGCAGTCTCCTCAGTTCTCTATAAAAAAATGATTGGAGGGTAAAATTCTATGATATATACGCGTGTAATTATCTTCTAACGAATTAATTAATTTAATATACCTGCTTAATAGACAATAATTATGTTTATTTTCCACTATGACCGTTTCGCGACACTGTGACTTCATCAGGAAATGAATTGCAATCACTGATTGCATGTAACGATTATTATGTACTCTACATATTAATATTAGAATTTTTACCCTATTTATAGGTAACATATGAACATACCAGCGAAGTAATATTCTATTGGATTTTGTTCTAAAATAAATATATTTCTAGTTTTCCTTGAGGGTCCACAGAAGGCGTAAATTCTTGTAAGAAGTGCTTTTCCTAATATTGAGTGAGAAGTGAGAAGATTAGTACATTTTAAAACTTCAATGATCAACTAATTTGTTTAGTTTTTAATCACATCATTGGAATCCCTTATAAAACGAAGTCTTGTATTATTAAATTTTACATTACTAGAAGCGCTTTTACAAAACGCAATTCTTAAACGATTTTTGAAAGTTTCAGGTCCCCAAGTTATTTAGCGGAAGAGATATCGTCAAACCCCTTACGCTTTTTCAGTCGGAGTAAAATTTTAAGTGTTTTATTTATATATATAATTAATTTACTATTTTCCTTTCAGCAAATGAAAACAAGAAGTTATAAAAAAGATAATTTCACCATTCATCTGATTGAAAGTCATATCATTATAAGTATGAAAAAATAAAAAATAGAAATATTTGTATCACTTAGAATACAATAACTAGAAATGGTGTGTAATCATGATTCGAGCAATTTATTTTACCTAACATAAACTACGAAGAACAAAGGCCTGGAATGGAACTCCGGCCTTCCAAGTGAGCGTTCTACCACTGAACCCGCCGATACTTCTTGTAAAGTTCATCTAACTCAAGGTGTTTTTTACTGGTATTGGTATTAATTATAAANAATTCTTAAACGATTTTTGAAAGTTTCAGGTCCCCAAGTTATTTAGCGGAAGAGATATCGTCAAACCCCTTACGCTTTTTCAGTCGGAGTAAAATTTTAAGTGTTTTATTTATATATATAATTAATTTACTATTTTCCTTTCAGCAAATGAAAACAAGAAGTTATAAAAAAGATAATTTCACCATTCATCTGATTGAAAGTCATTATCACTAGCATTTTGATATATAAAAGGTTCAGGGACTTGTTGGGTGTTTTTAACTTGATAGCTTTTTACTAAATCAATAAACAATTTATTGAAGTTGCCTTTAGGATTTTTACCGTAAAAATATCTTCGAATTGTTGCCAAATTTGGTAGCGGAATTATATTAGTTTTTCTCAAAAATTCGTAAATGGAGGGCGACCTAATGCTAATTGATATGCAAAACATCAGCCACTCCTCTGAATACCTCCGACCCTGAGGTTTAGTCTTCGAAGTATCTAGTATCTCTTTTAAAGCCAATCTGTGATTATGAAGAACCCTATGTTGGAAACAGATGTTTTCAAATGACACCCCATAATTAACGGCAGTTGCTATTTCCTTTCTTTTCTCAGACACCTCCTTTAATAACATTCTTTTCTGTTCTACTGCAATTTTTCTTAGACGCTTTTCACGAGCCAGTTGCCTCCTCAAGTTGTTAAGCATTTCTTTACTATCTGAACCACCACAAGCAACTTTATTAGATCTTAAACGCCTTCTGGAGATTAAACGTTTTAATTTTTTGCAAAATATGCATGTTTTGTTTCTAGTTAACAACCAGGTGCAGCTAGCATGTCGTAAATAGTTTGCAGAATCTCTCAACACTTTGGACTTTCGTATTAAAGAAGGGTCAATTCGCCCCAATCCTTCACACACATTCATCACCTCGAATATCTTCAAACTTCTCAGTAATGTGTCTGTATTGTGAATAAACTCTGGCAATAGTGCCATATCTTTGACTTGGTGTCCATAAACAAAATAACTCGCATTCTTTCCTGTACAATCAAGGAGCATATATTTTTGAAGCAGTTCAGTTTCTTGTTGATCCATAGCTTGAGTAATTACTTTCATGAACAACAAATATTTCTTATTTTGAACTATTTTCTCAGTAACTCCCCATGTTTTTGGCAATTCAAGACTTTCAGGATCAATATCTACAATAGTTAACAAAATAGAAAAATATTAGTACTTATATAATCAAAAGTTGGGAGCCTGAAATTGCAAGAAAAACACCTACTGATAATGGCATTTGTACAAAATATTGGTCCTGGATAATCATGTAAACCATAGTCGTGTTCCACAACATAAGTTTCTGGGAGTGATTCCAATATCTTGGGAGCATCTGCAACAAAAAGTTCACTTCAAAATTTTGAATTTTAAAAAGGTTTGGGAGTTGCAATTGGAATATTTAAGAAGGTATTATGATAGTCAGTTTAAGTACAAACCTTATATACATATACAAATATAATATAATATCTACTTACTGTCATCATTATAAATGTCTTTTGTTGTTATGAAACTTATTTTGTTGCTGTTGCACGTATTTAATGAACTTGTAACAGGATTTATTTTAACTGAGGGCACACTACTAGCTTTGAGACGTATTCGCTTGCGCGAAACTGTTACTTCTTTCCCATCAACAAAATTGGACGTTGCATCCTTCAAGAAATCAGATTCTTTAAAATGCAAATCACAAATATAGAGGTCAGATATGGCTTCATTTTTTCGGTTTTTAATTATACGCTTGCTGTTGCCTAAAACTTCTAACCATTTTTTCCGCATATCAGGACTCTAAAATACATTATTATTACAATTTGTCAACGAAAATAAAGTGATACTCCATGTTCTCGTACTTACAGAAGGAAATTTAAAAACGGTGTTTTCAGATTTCTTTATCTCCTTGGAACTGGCATTTTTACAATTGTTAATACAACATACACGGGTCATTCTGTTTATTTTTAAGTGGGTACTGCGGGCACCGATGAAAAAATTAAAAAGTTGACAAAAATGTAAACAAAAATATAACCAATAAAATGCACGACATTTTTTGAATATTCCCATAGATAAAAATATTCCCTTGTGTCTATCTTGTATCTATGACATGTCTATCTATGTTTGATCATTATCTATGATTTGATCTATGTCCATAGGTAATAGATATACAAAGGTCTATGTCTATAACCGTTTGTGTATCTATTATCTATGGTCTACGACAAACTTATATCTATGAGCATAACCTAAAAGTTGTGTTTTTAAATTAAAGCTCTACATTTCAAATAAAATACAGTAAATAAGCAAAACCTTTATAATTCGTGTACTTTCTATTTTATTGTTAACAATTTTGTTGTTACTATGAGTATTCTTAAAAATGGGAGTCTTCTTGAATGTTGCAAAAACGGGATTTTCCTTTTTCGGCAATTATCTTCGTATAAAAGTGCAATTTCATTAGCTAATATGTACCCCCAAAGCAGTTTAAAATTATCAACTGTTAAACCACCACCCCAAAAAGAGGAGTTTAACGGTTATATTCCTATCGATGATCTTGTAATCACTTACAGTAGAAGCACAGGTCCAGGTGGACAAAATGTCAATAAAGTTAACACTAAAGTTGATTTAAGATTTCACTTGGAAACAGCAAAGTGGTTGAACGATAATGTCAAGAAAAATTTAGCAGAACAGGTACAAAATTAGTACATTACAGTTTTACAGTATACATACATACATTAAGTCTTGGTGATAATCGTGTGTTACAATTTAAAGCTGAGAAGTAAGATCACAAAGGATGGCTTTTTGGTATTTAAATCGGACCTAACACGGTTTCAACAAATGAATGTAGCAGATTGTCTAGAGAAATTAAGGACTGCAATTAGAGAAGCCTCAAAGGATAAATCCTCTAATATTTCTTCTGAAACAGAAGAATTAATTAGAAGAAGGTTGGTAGTTGTCATTTTATATTAAATGATATTTAGTGTTATTCTACCTCAGGAAAGAAAAAGCTGCAAGAGAACGTTTAACAATAAAACGACATCGATCTCAAATTAAAGCAGATAGACAAGGGCCAGAACTTACTGATTTGTAATAACTGTATTTAATTATCTTTTCAAAAAGTCATATTTTGGTTTTATGTAAATAATTTTTTAGATAAATAAAAAAAACGATTGTATTTGTGCTTTTAATTTTCAAAATAAGTATACTACAAAAAATTGGAAAAATGGATTTTTTTATATTAAAACAGATATTACTGAAGGTGCCTAATCAAGTTCTTCTTCTCCCATGGAGTTGTCAATAACAACATCATTATCATTGGCGTTTTCAACTGAAAGTGATGAACTACTTCGTTCTTCATCTTGTTCATTCTGTTCTGTATCTTGTTCAAACTGCTCTGCATCTTGCTCATTCTGTTCTGCACCTTGTTCATCTTGTTGGCCTTGATCTTGTTCTTCATCGTTTTTATCCCTGTTATTTCCCCTCATCTCTTCTTCTGATTTTCTGGGATCGATTGTTACAGTTTTTGTTGTATTGTAAGTTTTGTATATACCAATTAAATGATGAGCCAATTCGTACATATTAGGCCGTAAACTTATTACTAAAAACTGTGCATTTTTCGTTCGTTCCTAAAAGAACACTATTTTTGTTAGAAAAAGGGACACTTTTTTTTGTTTTGATTACCTTAATGTAATTGCCGATAATTGAGACGTTTTTAAAATCGAGGGCTGCATCGATTTCATCCATAACATACAAGGGTGAAGGTTTATAATAATGCAGGGCAAAGACTAAAGCTAATGATGAAAGCGTTTTTTCTCCGCCTGATAAATTGGTTATCATTTTCCATGCCTTTTTTGGCGGCCTGACGCTAAAGTACACAATAAATTACTCCATAAAAATATTTATAATAAAGGTCTTACTTAAACTGAATGCCTTCTGTAAAAGGGTCAAAACTATCTACCATATCAATGTCAGCATCACCCCCAAGAGTTATCATTTGGTACATTTCTTTAACTTTTAGCCTAATTAAGTTATAGCCTGCTAAAAACTCTTCTTTTCTTTTTGTCCTCACTAGCTCTAGCATATCTCGAACTTCCGTTTGTTTCTTTGACACTTCGTCTAGATCTTTGGTTCTACCCATAAACACATTTTGTAATTTGTAATATTCCTGTAGAATAAAATCACATAACCGAACAGTAAATTAATCGTAGAATCGCTCACATATTTATTTAATTTTTAAAAAAACGTTAAGCATTTTACCTCAATAGCATTTAGATTAGGTTTCACACTCTTCAGCTCTTTTTCGTTGACGTGAAGATCTCGTTTAACATTTTCAATGTTGATTGAATCTAATTCTTCAGGTGTTAGAGTCTTTAGTGGTTCTACGTTTTCATTGGGGATATCTTGAAGATGCAAATGAGAGAGCTAAAGCAACAAATTTATTATATTCATATTCATAACTAATATTTATTTTACTTATAATTACTTTAGCTCTCCAACCATGTATTTCTGCTTTGTGCTCGTTAATAGACTTTGTTATAGTTTTCAATTTTTGATCCACTTCTATTTTATCAGATCTTATTTGGTTTTCTTGTTTTGTTAAAGCTGCGACTTCTTCTTTTACGTCTGATATTGTTTTAAACAAATTACCACGTGATTGCTTAATTACAATAGTTGCATAAAAATAATACCTGTGTATTCCTCCTGTCCCTCTCCTAGTTTCTCAACTATTTCTTCGATACAGGCCAACAATTTTGCAGCATCAGCTTCGATCTCGTCCCTTTGGGCTTTCATTTCTTTCAAGGAGTTTTCTGCATTTTTGATGTCTTGTTCCATAGAAACGATATGGTCTCTGGACTTTACAGCATTCCTAAAGCAACCCAAACGTTATTATTATTATTACGTATTTTAGTAAAATTATTACATTTTACCTTTGTGCAGTTTTTATAGCAACACGCAACCGAACGACTTCGTTTTTACACTTATCATTTTGAGTGGCGACCTCTTTAATCTTTTTATCCATTGCCTTCATTTTATCGATGGTCTTCTCCTTAATTTCAGCAGTCAACTTGTCCACTTTCGTTTGGACTTTTTCTGCAGATGCAACGGCTTTTTCGTATTCTTGTTTCTTTTGTTCGACAATTTGGGTTAATTTTTTTACTTGTTCCTTGTCAGCTTTGCTAGACTTCATCTTTGCTTCCTGAACTTGGACCTGTTTTGCCAAATGGGGGAGTTGCTCCTTAAGAGACTATCAAAGAAAAAATAATTATTTATGATCAAATTATATCGAATTGCACGACACCTTATTTTTAATTGAAACCAAAAAGAGGTACATCACACTAAAAAAATTAATATTTTATATAAAACCAAAAATAATTATTTATGATCAATTTAAGACGTATTTATTTTACCTTTAGTTCAAGTGTAAACTTTTCCAGGTCAATTTTCATCTGCCGCACTTGTGGTTGCAATCGTTGCACCTCACTTTCGAGGGTGACCTGTCGCTGTCTTAATTCGCTTAGTTCTTTTTCTTGTTCTAACAATTCTGATTCCAATTTTTTCACTTGCTTTGGATCTATGTTGGAGGATACGTTTATAGACTGTCCCATTCTTCCGCGCAGTTTCCTACCACCTCCGCTCATAGTTCCTAAACAAGAATAACACAAATTCAAATACAACAGTTTTTACATGTTACGATTACGATAAGTACCTGATGTTTCGATTACATCCCCTTGGACAGTAACAACACGAAATCTTTGAGCCCCATATGCAATTCTTGTCGCTTGTTCCAGATCTTTGGTCACCAAAGTATCCCTCAGGGCGTAGTAAAACGCCGGCTTAACCCTTTCGTCCTGAACACGAACCAGGTCGTAAAGACGAGGCACATTTTCGGGTCTACGAAATAAAAAATAATTATAAATCATCGACACTTAATTGGTCCTGAATGTACGTTTTAATTCTTGTGATAGCCCTTTCTCTTAGATGTTCCTGCTTGTCAAGGGCAATAAATGTTGCCCTCCCTATGTCGTGGCTCTTTAAAAATTCAATGCACCGTTGCGCTGTCTCCACTGTATCCACGACTATGTTGTCAAGGGGGCCACAAGCAGTCGATATTGCGATGTCGTATTCTGCATCAATTGCACCAAGATCGCCCTTAATTCATAAAGAAAAACAGTAAAAAATATTAAAAAACTAAAGAAAAGTTATGTACAAGCCGTCCAAATAATCCAGGACATTTTCCTTCTCGCTTCAGCTGAACGAGGGAGTCTAAGACTCGGCCCTTAGATCGTGATGCTTGCATGGCAGATTTACTTTCTTCCACTTCCGCCCTTTTATTTCTTAAACTGTTGATTAGTTTTGTTTCGCGGTTCTTGATCCTGTTTAGTTCCTCCATAGCGCTTTGTAAAGACTTTTCTGACGTCGGAATTTTCTTTTTTAATTCAGCAACAGCCCGAGCCCTTTCATCAACTAATTGCTCGCTCTTTTCGTATTGTTCTCTCAAGTTTTCGTATTTTTTCGACTCTGTTTCTTCGCCACTTAAGTATATTTTTAATTCGGATTTGGCTAACGTGTACTAATTAAAATTAAAATATGTTAAAATTAAACAGTTAATAATTAATTAATTTACCGGTTCNCTAACATTTACCCCTTTAAAAAGTTTTAAAAAATTACGCGCGAAAAACACCAATTGTAAGTACATTTTAAAAATTAATTAAACAGTAATTATTTTAACTATAGTTGAATATGTGTATTGTTTAGTAGATTTACTATGAGTAACAACGTTCAAAATTTGTTAAAATTAAACAGTTAATAATTAATTAATTTACCGGTTCTTTCGTATCTGCGACGACTTTGTTCAGCTGTACTAAGTCTGCCTGCAGAACTTCCTTTCGATCCTGTAAGTCCTGAGTTTCAGCTCGTAAAGTTGAAAGAACTTTCAATTTTTCAGCTTCAAGTTTTTCTTTTTTAGCAGACAGTTCTGCTTCCTTTGCTTCACATTCTTTTATCGTCTTTAAAAAGGAGTACATTAAATAAGATATTTTTTACAGAAAGACTAAGTGGCTCACCTCAAGATTTTTTTCAGGGGCTTGTTCATATTCCTGTAATTTTTTGCGTTCTTGTGCCAGAAGTTCTTTGGTCTTCTTTCGTTTCAGGTTGGTTTGTTGCATGGTGGCTTGCAACTGCATATCTTTGCTACTTGCTTTTTCAAAGGCCTCTTTTAAACTGTCTCGTCGTTTCTCCAAACCCTCATATTTTCTAAAAAACAAGCAATTAATTATTTAATCTAGATATAAAATTTAGCAATCTAACTTTGCCCCTTGGTTTAAAATTTCTTGCTTCTCGTCCTTTAATTTTCGAAGTTTGTTCAGTTTTTCAACAACTTCGTTGCAAGCTTTTTCTTCTGCTTCTTTACTTGAATTCAATTCTTCAATTTTTAATTCTAGAACTTGGCTGAAACAAAATAATTAATTTTTATTAACAAAGAATTATTAATTGGCTAAATTTCCTTACATATTTTTTTGGTAGATTATGCTTTTCGAGTATGTTACTGCATTTTCCAATTTTAAAAATCCAACGGCTTCTTCCATTGGTTTCTTCAGTTCCTTTAGTTCATTTTCTACCAGTTTTACCCGATTTAGTTTTTCACATTTCTGTTCTGTCAACATTTCCTCTCTTTCTTGAAGCTGCACCAAAGGTTTCTACAAAATAAGAATACAATTTTTTAAACAAAGCATCCTTTATTTTATAGAAACATGCCTTAAAACGAGATGTGCCTATAATATCTTCCAAATATTCCAACAAACCAGTTTCATGTTCATTTTCTGATTTTGGTTTCATTAATGATATTTGCTCAACTTCTCCCTTAAAAACGTTTGTGAAATATTAGTTAACAAACCAAAAAAATAATACCGAAAAAATACCTGCAATATCAGAAACCTATTATGATCTAAATCAACACCATGCTCCCTTAAAAGTGTAGCAACTTCTTTAAACTGCACACGACGGTCGTTAATTTGATAATAAGAGGAATTATCAATTTTAGCTGTACGTGATATCACAAATTCACTGTTAGGAATTATTTCATATGCATCTTCATCATCCTGCAAGCTTCTAATAAATTACAAAGTTTAAAAAGTGACTTTGTCACTTACTATGTTGTCTTTGATAACAGCAAAATGTACTGATACTGTACAAGATTCCACATTTCTGTAGTGCTCAGATTTGTGCAGTAAAACAGACAATTTCTTTGACCTTATCTTACTGGCTCGATAACCAAACACAAATAACATTGCATCAATTACATTACTCTTGCCACTACCGTTGGGTCCAACAACAGCATTAAAACACTAAAAATAGTTCAACTGTTATATACAATTGTACTGTGGAGAAGCTACATTACCTTATGAAGGGGGCCGATGACTTGCTTCTCAGCATAGCTTTTGAAGAATTGATTCTCGATTTTTGTTATTATCAGACGAGGAACATTAGCATCAGAATTTCTTACTGTCCTCGGAGGGGGTGGAATATAAATATCATCTAATCGAATTCCTCCTTCTTCGTAAGATCGTTCCAAATCTTCTTGTTCACTATCAGCTGAATCACTGTCGTTGGCTTTGCGTTTTTCGGATCCCTTGGACATTTTAAAAAGATATCAATAGCTTCAGTACAACATTAATACACCTGTTACTTTTTTAAATAATTAAAATCAAATTAAACCACCAGACAATCACAATACAACGACCGTTATTTTATTTGACATTGGCTGTCAAAACGTTTTCAAATTTAAAACAGAATGTGGCTACACTACCGTTATCGGTGATGGAAAAAATAAAATAAATTTAACAAACAATTAAATAATAAATAATTATTATAAATATGGCCCACTACAGTAAATTATACATCGCTAACAAATATTTCCTTTAATTATCATGTATTAAT
>NW_020442461.1:521379-540758 GCF_000699045.2 Agrilus planipennis | reverse complement strand
AGTAGATTTACTATGAGTAACAACGTTCAAAATTCGGATCATTATTCCCATGATTATTCCTGGAGCGAAAGGGTCTGTTCTCCCATAACTACCCTCTCAGAGGCATGGACATGTTTGGAAAACCTCCCTCGTTGGATAAATAACATTATAGAGCTTATACCTCGCAGTAGTATGGCCATAAAGTGTACAGACCTGGAATGTCACGTTGAGAATGATAAGTTTGGCCCCATTATTCGGACGCATCACAATTCTGTCCCTCGTACCCTTATTTGCCATGATATGAAGGGGGGGTATATACAGGACAAGTGCGTAAATTGTTATCTAATAATTTAAGTATGTGACCTACTAATTTTTTTCTATTAAACAGATTTACAGGTCCAGTATTAGAAGGAAACGGATATGCTTTTTATCGGTGGGCACAAATTGACTCTTTTGTTTATTTCAGTCATCATCTGATAACGATTCCACCCCTAGGCTGGATAAATGTAGCGCACAGGAATGGTGTGAAAATTTTAGGTGCGTCTTTTCACGATTTTATATGGAGTTTTTAATTAAAACTTAATTATATTTAGGGACTTTTATTACCGAATGGGACTCTGGAAAATTTATTTGCGAAGAGATTTTAAAATCTCCGGAAGCGATTAAAAAATTTGCAAATATTTTGGCTGATCTTTGCGTCACATATAAAATAGACGGATGGTTATTGAATATCGAGAACAGTATTAGCAATCCCTTGAAACTGATTGATTTTGTCGAATATTTGACGAGACTTTTACACATTAGAAGACCTGGCAGTCTAATAATTTGGTACGACAGCGTTACGAAAGATGGAAAGTTGTCTTGGCAGAACGAGCTCAACGATTTCAATAGGTAGAAAATATATGTGTAATTAATCAATAAAAATGTGTTATTGTTTTATTTTGTAGGTCTTTCTTTGATGTTTGCGATGGTATATTTGTAAATTACACCTGGAATGAAACGAATCTTCAGCAAACTGTTAAAGAAGCAAAACACAGAAATTTGGATGTTTACATCGGGGTGGACGTCTTTGGACGTAATTTTTTTGGGGGAGGACATTTTAACACGTATTTGGTACGGAAATATTATCCTTCTCTGCTTTTTCACGATTCTGTACCCAGAAAAGGTAACATAGGACCCTTATAGTAATTACTTCAGCAATTATTAAAATACTAGATGGAAATTTTTAATTGCAAATAGAGGCCAAACTATTGGGGTGTTGCTATTGAAGTGGGGTGCTAGGATGATTAATAATAACTGGATGCTTGTTTTTAACACATTTAGGAACATCAACAGAATTTATCTTTTAGGCAGCTGAAAAAATCAGGCAATACAATCTATCAATGGCAATATTTGCCCAAGGATGGACCCATGAAACTTTGGAAAAGGAACCCAGGGAAACTTTCATGGAACGATTTTTGGACAGGGACAATGCTTTCTGGAGAAGTCTCTGGCCTTACTTGTACACCCACTTGCCAACGTTGACCTTTCACACAACGTTTTATTGTGGATCAGATAAAGTAAGAATCACAGCGATCGAATAACAAAAATAAAAAATTGTATTTACAGGAATATTACAGGCTAAACAGTCAAGAACTGCAATTAACGCGATTTCTGCATGGCAAAGGGAAAAGTCGTGAAGACTTCGAAGTTGCCACCTTAATAGATACTTGTAACTGTTTGCAAATGCATTTTGATGGAAAGTACACATCGTGTGTTATATCTAGAGGCCATTTAGATGGCCACAACTACGTCCATCACCTTTTCTCTTGTGATATTCACGTTAATGGCGACGCAATCATTTACACCTACACCAAACCACATAACGACGCCTTTGATAACTTATCGATAGTTTTGCTGATACAAAATTCCAGCGGGAGTTACGAAAAGATCGTGTGCCATTCAGTAGATCAGGTAAAGTTGCAAAATAGCGTAACCTTAACCGAAATAAACGAAACAAACAGTGAAGAGGTCATAAATAAAATTGCAATTGCTCATCATTATTATCCAAAAGAGTGGAGATTGAGGTGAGAAAGAAGAATGCGTTTTATAGTTTATAGAAGTTTTAAGATTACCTAGTATGCGTTTTAGATGTTTCGAAGTTCATTTGTACGACTGCAAGATAATCGAAATAGGAGCTAAAATCGAAAAGGGAAATTCGGTGTGTTTATGTGGCTTTGGTATTGCCGATATGTCTTAAAATAATTATATTGTATTACATTATATTAAGTAGGTTCTAATAATGGTATCAGATAATTTACTTTAATATAAGGAACTATCAGTACCAAAAACGGTCATCCATTGTGTCACATTACCTCATTTTAATTGAAAAAAGAAGTATTACATCAACTGAGATACTCGCGAAATATTAGCCTAGAAGAACCCGAACTTTTTGGCAAAAAAATTTCACCAAAATATATTTATATGTGAACCGTGCTACCTATCGTCCTGCACACTTTTTTTAGTTTAAGTGAACGTGGAATTCCAAGTACTTTAGTGTGATAGGTACATAAGATTTATGTAAATACTACCTTCGAATTGCTGGTAAGTAATTATATGGGTTAACAGTTCTTAATTTCATGTTATTTAAAATCTATAAATGTTAGAGCCTTAGTTAGAATTTTTTTCTGTAGTATTTACAAAGTCCTTTATGTGTATGAATAATTTTGGATTTTACAGACTGCAAGTTTGGATATTAAGTCCCGTCTTATCAAAAAGATAATTTTTCCCACTTTTTAAATCTGTGCGGTTAGGCAACCCATTTTTCACATTTTACCATTAGGTTGTAGGAAGAGCGATTAGAGCGATAAAAATTAATAATTTAACAACAAATGAGGAAGCAATTGGAAGCAATACACATTTTTAATTTAAATACCACATTTTGGATCCTTTCTACAGTGAAAATAAAAATATTTTAAAAAAACTGTTTAGTTATTTTTATATTAAATACAATTTAGACAAGATAGGCGTACTTTATTAAGTTTAACGAGGATTTTGTACAGATTTATTCTGTATTAATACGTTTTTTTAATAAAAAACACATATTTGGACTTCCCCCTCCTTCAATTTCAAATATAAGTCTTCATATCTCCTACAGATGTTGCTCTCATCGTTGATTGATAGATAATAGATTTATTTCTTTGATTTTTTTCTAATTCTATGAATATCGCCATTTTATTTTAACGTTTTCCGTTTTCGTTTGTGGACAAGGTGGCGTGGCATCGTGGTTCATCTTTTTAATTAATTGTGACTTTTCTTCATTTAATTGTTAAAAACAATAGCGCAATTGTTAGTTCTTAGTGTCTTTTATCAGTAAATGCAGCAATGAGTTACGGAAGACCTCCTCCTCGTATTGAAGGGATGGTTTCCCTTAAAGTGGACAATCTCACATATCGAACCACACCAGAAGATCTTCGCCGTGTATTCGAACGTTGTGGAGAAGTTGGAGACGTCTACATCCCACGGGATAGATTTACAAGGGAGAGTAGAGGGTTTGCTTTTGTTAGGTACGTCTTAAAATTTCCACAATTAAAACTAACCCTGTTGCTTGTGGATACCAAAAAGCACTATTTTTATTTAGGAAAAGTATTTTAGTCATGCACCTTGTCTGTGTAGGTTTTATGATAAACGAGATGCAGAAGATGCACTTGATGCTATGGATGGACGTATGTTGGATGGGAGGGAGCTCAGGGTTCAAATGGCAAGATATGGAAGGCCAACATCACCACATCGAAGACATGGACGTTCTGGGCGCAGGAGGTACACCTCTAATACAATAAAAATATTCTCTGTTGCATTTATCCTATTAATAGGTCACGATCCAGATCACGTAGACGTAGTACTTCTCGCACCAGGAGGCGTCGTTCTGTGAGTCACAGTCGGTCGCCCTCAAGGTCCCGGTCTCGCAGTAACAGCAAAAGCTCCAGAGGACGATCACCAACTGGTTCAAATAAGTCTAATAGCAAGTCTAGATCCAGATCAAAATCTAGAGATTAAAGTAAGTTTTATTACAGTTTTTTTATGTTTTATATTATCTAAATAACTAATTATTGAAAATTAATAAGTCTATTGCCTTGACAACCCATATTTTTTAGTCATATTTGTGAAGCTTTATGTATAAACAGAAAATTGATACTAGCTTATTAATTAGAATTGTTTCTGATAAAGTTATAATATTTGTGTCGTATGTCTTAGTACAATATGATTTTAGGGTGTAATTGTAATAGTTTTTTAAATTTTTCTAGGTACCAAGTACGGAGTCACATTTAGCAAACAGACTTCAGTGACAGAAAAGGTACTTTTAATTTTTTGCTTGTTTGTTTATATTATCACACTTTGCTTTTCAAAAAAAAAAACATCGTTTCTGAGGGAAAAATGCTTATTATTAATTAAATAGAATCATCGCAGTTTAGCATAACAGTTTTAAATTGAACAGTGTGTTTATTTACGTTCTTTTTTTATGCTACTTATCGTTAGTTTATTATTTTGTAATTTTTAAAAATTTAAAATTAGTTAACTCTATTAACGTTCTCATTTTGTGTATTTGATTTTGTTCTTTTTCATTATTGTTAGTTGAAAAAGGAAATAGTAATAATAGAATTATTTTTAAAGACTTATGACGAATTTAAATTTTTCAATACGTATTTAAAGAGTTGTGTATTTAAAGGATCGTCGCGCTTGTAACCACTTTTATTTTTTAATTATAGATATAACAAATCCCTTAATAAAACTTGAACAAAATTGTCTTAATATGGACTTGATTGATTGAAATTAAAATTGTCTTTAAATAGTAAGTTGGATTATATTGGTTATTTGATAAGGGACAAATTTTGTGTTTTATTTTTTACTTTTTCTTTTTGTTTGTTTTTTTCTTTTTATGTAATCATAAACAGGAATTTAGCCAGGTTATTTTTGCATCATTGAAGTAACCCAAACATCTGGTTTGTTATTATGGGATGTGTAAATAAAATTTTCTCTTACATAATTACTCGAGTAATAAAAATGAAATGAAATCCTTACTCTCCAAAACTAATTGAATCACTTTCAAAGTTTTTATTTCTTTCAAAGACTCTGCGTTAGTAATTAAGAGGCTTTCATTTACTTTTTATTCAAGATAAATAAGTTCTTATTTAAGTGTCGCATTGAAAAAACAATTGATTTTACTTGTTTGTTAATTGAAAGGAACTGATAAATAGTAATTGAATATGTGTGCGATTGATTAAAGTCAAAAATCTTGAGAAACGTTTTCAGTTTTATTGTTTCCATTTGAATGTATTTCCTAAAACAGTCTTTTTGGAGCCAACTGACAAGGCAATCGAGTAATGTTTGTAATACTAAAATAGTTGTGATGTATTAAGGGTAATACCCTATTTGTTTCGATGCCAGTTGTCAGTTGGCGATGGTAATTCAATTTTTTATTAGATAAAAATTGAATACAGTTGAAAAACATTTACTAATCGGTTTTATGTGAACAGGCGCAGTGCCTGAGGGGTGCAGTGCAGAGAGAGAGAGAGAGTAGCAGTGTTGCGGTTCTTTTGGTTGGTGGTGGTAGTCGCGGTGGCAGAGTTGCAGCCAATGGCGGCGAGTTGTTGCGGTAGCATAGCGAGAGAGAGGTGTTCGAGACAGGTACAGGGACAGACAAGGTGTACTCTACGCTAGTGCATCCGATCACACCTAACAAATAAAAAAAAGATGCAAGCAGAATACGCCACCACCCTTAATAATCAAACGAATCAATAAAAAAAAAATAACCATACGCCACGCCAAGACTGCTTCACGTGCTCTTGTTTTTTTTTCTTTAAGTTATTTCAAAAACTAGAACCGAGCGGAGTATAAGGTAAGAGGGACGACGGGGATTCCCTTGAAATAGTTAGTTTGTTTACCTGAACACAGATAATTGATAATTCATCATCTAGATCAGTCAGCCTAAATTTTTTGATAGGGATATCTCACTCATATTTTTAGAATAAATAAATACTAATAAAATGCTCAAATCCTGATCCAAATTAATTAGCATTCAAAAACAAAAAATGTGAAAAATAGAAAGTGCGTAACGTTAGATATGGTTATATCCGAATTTTATATTTGTCCTAAAAGTATGAGCTAGCTATCATTCGATGATAATTCACTGTTTGTCTTGGGCCTTTTTAAAAAGTTTTACAATTAATGATCTGTTCAGGACTCGATATTTGGGTTTGATGGCCGTGGTTAAGGGTTAGTTTTCCTCCTTATTAGAAGAGTACGACCATGTTACGCTTCCTCAGGATGTTAGGTGACCAAACGTCGAATAAACTACTCCATCGGTGGACTCTTCGAAAAAGGAGAGTCAGTCTTGGATCACGGTCGTTAGACTCGAATACCAAGCCTATTTCAGATATCGCTGCCAAGGCTGTAGCCTTTTCATAATGATTTCTACGTTTATAATTTCTCTGTAAGTCGTAGAAGCAACAAACTAGAAAATAAGCCCTTTTCCAAAAACAAGTAAATACTTCTCTAATATGAAGCATTTCGTTAATATGGCTTTAATGATAACATTTCTGAGACGTTTTTTAAAATAGAAAGTTAATTGTGGAGTAAAATATTTCAGGTAAGTAGCCCATAATGAGGCAAAATATACTTAAAACGTTTTTATCTTTTATTCATCGTTCTCATTTTACAGATACTTAATACTTCTTACATATTTTATCATTAATTTGGTTAACAGGATAAAAAATAAATAAAAAACGCAAAAGAGGGATATGTAAAGTTGGTTTTTTTAATAGTTTCACTGCCACAGAACGCAAATGTGTATATATTTGTTTTGTGATTAGTTTCTTTTACTACTTGCAAACAATGGTTTAAAGTTTAAACAAAACTGGTTTTTGTTAAACATTCAAAACAAACGGGACAAATGGCAAAATTACAATGGTTAATAAGAACCTTAAAGGGATTTAGAGTGCTGCTCGGTTAATTTACTTATAATTTTGAGATTAAAACATGTTTGTAAGTAGTATTAAAAACTGATTGTTTTGTAGGTACATAACTAGTACCGTTGGTATGGGTATTTTAAATTATAGGTTTGGCTGCGTATTGCAGTCCATTCTTGCATCTATATTGTACTTAGGCGCATAATTTGCATAAATAAAAAATTAATATAATTATGCTTCTTATGTTTTAACTTTTCTGTTAAATTGTGCCTTGAATAATGAAATACGACAGTTGTTGTTGTCAGTCTGACTGCTACTGTCACACTGCTGGTTAGGAAGTCGCTCGGCGACTGTCTTTTCCCCCCACTCCTATCAAACCTTCACTCCTTTTTTTAGGCTTAGAAGGGAAGTTTCTGCGCGCGGCTTTTATTTTTATTACAGTAGCTAGTATGTAGAGACGTAATAAGTCTAATTAATTCATAAGCAGGACGAGTTATTAGTAATAAAGGTTTTGTTATATTTTTATCACAATTTGATACAAAAGTGAAAATTGACTATGTTTACGACATTATAATGATAATATAGTATAGACACGTACAATAATAATTAATTATGTACAATCAGTAAATGCAAAGGAGTTGGCAGAGTTAAAAAGAAATGTACTATTACGTAATAGTAGTGATATTGCAATTTAAGTCTCTTTTTCTCTATATTCGGTTAATGACGTTAATTTTTTTTTTGAAATTTAAAAGAAAAACTAAAATTAAATTAGTTGTATATAATAATAATAATTTATGTTGTAGTGTCCCGTTTGGATGTTTTATTGCCACTTAAAGTGTTATCGTCGAGTGTCTGAATTTCGTATTCTTCGTCAGGCACTTTGTGAGGTCCAGGTCCCCTGATTTTTTCTTGTACAGTTACGAAGCTGCTCTTAATGTCGTCCAAAGCCTGACCCAAACCAGTTTTAATCCTATTGAACTCCTGGGTAACTAACGAAAGTCGTCCCAAAAGATAATTTAGATTTTCATCGACTTCCGTCATCCTTTCGGTAATTTTGCCGACCTAATTTAATTAAAAAAAAAAAAAAACGAAAATGGTAACAGGAGGGCAGGGGTGAAATCATTACATACCTTTCCTTTCATAGAATCCATTGATGTTAAAGAGCCATTAACATAAGCGTCTGTTTGGTTTTGAAGTTTATTTAGGGAATCGGTACTCACGGTCAGTTGTTGGTACATTATACCAATTTGGCGCCACACTTGGTCAATGTCTTTACCAATTTTCGAACTGACATTTGCCAGAGCGCCGTTTTCACTGTCCAGAATTGATTGCTCGAAATCGTCGAATCTGAAATACATAATTAATTTATATTTTTACAGTAATTAGAGCTCATACTACTACAAGTAGTTTGCTGTGGTGTACAGTAAGTTAAAAGATAATAAAGACAGAGAGAGGGGGAGCAAAGCCAATGTACTGCATTGACTTTACCCCCCCCCCCTGGTTTCACAACTCCAGCTGTGAGAGCGTCACTAAGTAGCGCTCGCTTGTTCGCTGCGCAGTAAGGCAATGCGCATCTGATTTGACGCGATTCGGCCATGTTTTTGTTTGACAACTGTCAACACCGAAACTGATGTGCAGTACCTCATCGCGCAGCGGACCATTTCGTTTTTTATTCTGTATTAATAGTGACGATGCTTCGGATTAAGTTATTGGTCCTATTTCTAATCTTCTTGCATGCACATAAGCATTTTTACCTTTCGTTAATGGATGATGACGTGTTTTTAAAACTGCTCTTTATAAGTTCGGCAACTTCTAAAAGAATTTGGTGCACGCTGTATTCAACCAGACGTTTAACGTCCATTACATTATCAGCAGTTTGCATCATTACATTTTCCACTTTTCTCAGCGACTGTATGTCGTTCTTAAGTTTCTCGTAGCTGTCGGCCGTGTTGGCGCCTTGCATTTCCATGATTCCGCTCAAATTGATCATCGACTTTTCCATGTCGCCGTGTTTTTTTTCTGCGTCAGCGGCAGCCTGCTGGTACTTTGCGTCTATAATTGTAGCCGTTTTATCGGCAGATCGTATCGTCTCGTATTTAATGTCTTGCAGTACTTCTAACGTTTCATTCTTTGAGGATTCAATTACTGCGGAGTCGGGAAGTTTTTGAACTTTTTCTGACATCGCCTTTACGTCCGATTGGATCTGGTCTATGTTCGATTTTTGAATTTCCAAGGCTGAAACCAAAAAAAATAATGTATAGGTAATATGCGTATGGAAAACCTTTTTTTCTCACCTTTTATGAATGTTGTTTGCAAATCGTTCGCGTTTTTCGATTGATCAGGAATTACTTGTACCATATTGGTAAATCTGAGAAGCAGTTCTTCTGTGTTGTTAAGTTGCTTGTTGATGTCGTTCAGTTTTCTTGTAGTTTGTTCGTTCGCGGATTTTAATTCCAAATTTTCGGCTGCTATTTTTTCGAACTGTTTTTCTAAAGAATTAATTGCTTTTGTAAGACCACCCAGCTGCTCATTGATGCTGTTTTGTACCAGTACATCAGTCTTGGGCGTTTCAGTTGGAACGGGTTGTACTGACGTTGACAATTTCGAAATCTACAATTAATTATAAACGTATATTTCCTTGTAGTTTCTAAACATTATTTGTTAATCGTTATTGTTGTTGTTAATTCGTGAAAGTATTAGAGGTACCTCCAGTAGTACGTCGTTTCTAATCTTCTCCATCAGAATGGGCATGTCCCTTTGTAGTTGATCAACCCCGTCGAGAACCCTCTGCGATTGTATGCGTTCCCTTTCGTCTTTCTGGAGTAGAATTGTTTCTACGGCTGCTAATCTTTCGTCCAGTCTTCCAACGGCCCCTTTTACGGGTTCCATGAGTCGTTGGCGTTTTTCTATCGTGGACAGTGCTTTCTTTAGGGTCTCACCCAAGGCCCTCTCGCGAGTTTCATGTCTCGCTAGTTTGTCATCTGTCGATCTTATCATATGCACCACGGAAATTATCGCATCGCGGATATTTTCGTTTCTGAGATAACAAAAAAAAGAAGACTTTTTAAAATCGTCTTTTATTTTACAGTGGGTTGAAATTTAACAATGGGATATCGGGCTAAATTGCAGTATTGTATGAAAATAAATGAAAATAAAACTAAAACACTGGTATGCAAGGGAAGAAAAAGTAGGGAAAGAGCGAATATAAAGATAGGAGACGAAAAATTAGAAGAAGTAGCTGATTTTAGATACCTAGGAAGTCAGATAAGTCAGGATGGAAGGATATAAAGCAGAGGATAGCGCAGGGTCGTGTAGCCTTTAATAAAACGAACTCANATTTCTGAGACGTTTTTTAAAATAGAAAGTTAATTGTGGAGTAAAATATTTCAGGTAAGTAGCCCATAATGAGGCAAAATATACTTAAAACGTTTTTATCTTTTATTCATCGTTCTCATTTTACAGATACTTAATACTTCTTACATATTTTATCATTAATTTGGTTAACAGGATAAAAAATAAATAATTATATATTTTACAGTCTTTATTTTTAAGCCTAACATTTCGTGTACAGGCTAGAACTTCTTCAGACAGTGCATCAGCATATTTCTAAGCCTCATTCTCAATTTTTCATCACTGTTACACAGTACGTGCGTACAATTTTCTTCTATTTGTATCAGTGCATCTTCATCTTGCTAAAATTGTTTAATTATAGGATGGATTTAGTTATTCAATTTCTTAATTAAAGAATTACCAAATGTATCATCACTCCGCTTCCACTGGGTTCAACTTTTGCGTCTGTTATTCCATCTTGTGAAAGTTTTTGTAAAAATTCGGTTACGTTTAAAGAGCCCCATTCATACTGTATGTTAGCTTGATAGTTTGGATCCTTAATCTTTTCTAAACTCTATAATAAAACACATTTAGTGATTTAATTATTAATCGAAATAATAATTAACTCACTTCCATGTTATGTACATTGTCTTTTACTTTTAAAGTGCCTGTAAGTGAAGACAAACTGATTCCCGGTTTTATTTCCACGGGCACAATTTTCTGGGCTATTTCTCTCTCGACAAAAACCTGAGCTTGCTTACGTTTAAGGGGCAAATTTATTACCTAAAGATTTACAGTTTCGTAACGTACCTATCGGGAGTTTCAAAAAATTGACAAAATAGTGTTAATGTTATTACCTCTCCCCATTTGTATGGGATAAGGGTTCTGTCAGGGTTGTTCTCTATCACCAATTCAGTTAGATTGGGTGCTGAAACTGGAGGCACAGTGTAACATTCTGGAACAACTAATGTGCTTGGTTTTAGGTCTTTTATTAATTTGTTTGCTTGGGTAAAATTTAAAGAAGTATCAATCGCACAATGGGCCACTTTCATTTGGAGGGGTTGATACGGTGCCAGTGCATCGATGTAGTCAAAATCTGGTTCTGCAAAGTTTTGATAAAAACGATAGATTCTTAATTGTATTATTAAATTACTTGCCCGTAAAAACAATACAATTTCTCGGATTGTTGCCCCATAGTTCTATAAACTGTACAACGTCTCCAAATCTGCAGCTCGGATGTCCGCAGAATACCACACATGGCTGAAAATAACATTTGCATTGCAAATAAAATACCAATCATTATTTAATTGGTATTGAAAAAATATAAGGGTAATATTCTAATAATTATTAGTAAGTATTATCTAATATTAAGTTATCTGTTGAAGTTAAATACCTCCTGAAAATCGGTACTGAATCCTTCTGAGTAAATGTGCTTGAAATGTTTCAATTTT
Source organism: Agrilus planipennis (assembly GCF_000699045.2). Lineage (NCBI taxonomy): Eukaryota > Metazoa > Arthropoda > Insecta > Coleoptera > Buprestidae > Agrilus > Agrilus planipennis. Next base: position 529,054 of record NW_020442461.1, on the reverse strand, counting down.
GAATTTTTAACTAATAATCCATGAGGAAATGGTTCGTCAGGGACATAAACTTTATTCTGCTTTACTGATGACAACCATTCGGCAAGTATATTAGAATATGCTAAAGACATGTCGGCTACAGGTGAAATGAAAAACATTGGACAATTTGACACTCCTAATTCCTGCATTTTTACTGAAAGACATTCGAAAAGATCGTACACCACTCCTGTAGGATAGCAGGGAATTAATACATTGCCACCACCTCTTAGTGTTAAACCTAACAAGAAATACGATTATATTAAAATAATTATTATGAATGAATGATTTGTTGTTCTTGCCTACTACAACACAAAGGACACCTAACATTCCATCAGGGTTACTAATAGGGGTTTGCGTAAGGTCCGTCATTATAAGGACGTCTGCATTTTTTAATGCATGATGATCCATGGGTTTGGGATGTGTGGTCAGTGTACTTGAACCGCTCAAGTAAACTATTTTCTCATGATCCGAACTAATGACCCAATTACTTGAGCCTAAACAGTAGCCAGAGCTTGCAGGTATCACCTGAAGGGCCCCATATACATCCTTGACAGTAAAAATTTATGATTAGTGAAAAAAATTATACATCAGCCTTTTTATCTAACTTTACCAGTTTTTCATTGTATCCAACCATTTGTATTCTTGATAAGCTGGCATTTACATTGCTCATATTGTATATTCTTTTCCAAGATTTGGGCTTAAAGGAGTCACTTAGGGGATAAGGCAATTTATGGACGAAATTTTTCCATTGATTAGCAAAATTTGCTTTTGGGCATTGCTCAATGTTTAAGACCAATTCTTCAAGAAGAAGCCTATTTACAAAAACAACGTTTAATTCTATGCATTATATATCAATTAAAAATACTAATTGCAAGTAATTGACCTTCCAATTTGTAAAGTTGGTTCTGTTGCATATATCCGGCCTTGGAAACCTGTCCCCTCTGTAATAAATGGTAAGGCCATCATGCAGAGATAATTTGAAATTAATATTATATCAACTTGAGCAAAATCAATCAGTTTATCTAATGGTGGGCAAAACTCTGGAGGGGAATCTATAAAGACTCTGTCACAGTTTTCTCTCAGTTCCTATATTAAAAAAGTTTTAGTTTACTTGAAATTTAATCATTTTTTTAACACTTACTCCTTCAAGCTCTGGTTCAGAGACATTCTGTGGAGTCCAGAAAGGCAAATTAAGCAATTTATTGGATGCAACAAATGATAGCGGAAGAAAGTTTAGCACCGATTGCATAGAAAGACCACAATCCAACATTATTGTTATTTCTTTGAATGTAAGAATGTGACATGGTTTATTTGGATCGTTGCTTAAACAGTACTGAAAAAGAAATGCTATTTACTGTTAATTTAATAAACGTTCTTATACATACCAGTTTCATGATTACACTGGTTATTAATTTATAGCGTATCAATTATAAATCTTAGGCTCATTAAACTATTATATCATTATAGGTATATTGGCCTTAACGTAATGTTTACGCAATTATTTAAACAATTTTTATCACTAAAAAACTTTGTTTTGATTTAGGTTAGGGCACACTAATTCCGTTAAATGTTAATTATACCACCCCAATTAAAAAATTTACACTTATTAAATGATTATTTTACTATAAAATATTATATCGCATACTGTTTTTGTTAAAATTTGAACAATTATTATCACTGATTATCACCAAAACATTGGATTTTATTTAGGTTATGGCATACCCATAGAGAATAGAGGAGCATTCCATAGAACACCATAGCCAACGCCATAGATAATAGCCTACAACATAACACCATATCTGTGGATATATGTAGTGGTTATGTATTACCGACCGGTTAGATATACGTACAGTTATTGTAACAAATTTATAATTGTAATAGTTAATTATTACACTTTATTTGTAATGCATTTTTTCGTATGTTTTTTAACAATTTCATTGGGAGTCCCATGAAGTCTGTTTTTGCTTAGGCTAAATGAAAAGAATACCCGAAAATAAGAAAATCGAATCAAGAAGAAGAAAAGTCCGCGCCCGGTCCCGGTGTAAAGATAGGTGCATATAGGTGTTAAAAAGAGAGAGAGAGATAGCGAGTGTAGATATAGAGCGAAGTGTCAGATTGTGTCAGATACAGAGACCAGAAACGAGCCAATAGTGCTTTTGCGGCAGGACGTGTGTAACCTTATTATTTATATATTGACTTGATAAAAAAATCTTATGCAACGCTCATGATAATAATGGTCTTATCAGGTCTTATCACTGAACGTGTAAAGTATAATATACATTTTGGTTGTTTGTGAGTGTACAAAATAACATTCAAACTGGCGACTGATAGTGGTAGTGACAGCAAGTCAAATATGGCTTCTTCAGCGAGAATTATTCAGACAAATTCAGCATGGTTTCAGAAAAAAATTAATTTAAGACCACAGCATAGAGGAGTGCACTTAGTTACAGAAGAAATTTTACGACAGATTCCAGAATTATCCCAATTTGCAATGGGGCTGTGCCATGTACAAAGTGAGTACCATATCAAACACTTGACACAGACATTTTTTTAATATACCCACCTTTAATAAGACTGGTACAAGTAAGTTCTTTTTAAAAAAGTGTTATATACATTTTGGAGACTTAATTATTAATTTACTTTAAATGTGTGTGCTTTATTGTATGTATGCACTTTTACTTCATTTCATTGTGTAACTTCAATGAAGTTTTGGAATTTTTGTTCAATGAAAAAAGTTTGATAAGGAATGTAGCAATGAATATCCATAAATTTTAGTCCTTCATACATCAGCCAGTTTGGCACTAAATGAAAGCTGGGATCCTGATGTCAGAGATGATATGGAGATGATGTTAAACAAAATAGTGCCTCAAGGCCTACCATATAGGCATTCATGTGAGGGACCTGATGACATGGTAAGTAAACATTTTTACTGTAAAAACAAATTACACGAGTGGCCAAAATACGTGATACATCAATCAGATAATTAAATTAAGAAACTAAAGTGTTTTTATTACTTCAGGTTATTAAGCATTTGTTAATTACTATTTTATGTGGTTGCTTTATGATAATTATTATTTGTTCCCAGAAAATTTTATATGTACTGATCCTGATGTGTGTTCTGGCTATTTTATTAAAAAATGTTCCACTGGACTTGTTACTCCTTTGAATATACCTTTTAACAACTCATTGTGTCCCACTCTTTGGAAGAATGCCTGTATTACTCCTATAAGTACCTATAGAAAAATGGCAATAAATCTAATATTAAAAATTATAGATCCATGTCATGTGGCTCCATTTTTAAAAGTACTGAATCCTTTAGTCCTGTAGAAATCGTCTTTCAAACTAATAAGTTTTCTTATTCAAGCTCAGCCTGACTTCAGGAGTATAATATGTCCTCCGTTACAAATGTTTTTATACTTGAATTAACTGACAACAAATTTAATGGAAAATATCCGTGTTGACTCTGTTTTGATTTTACAAAGGTATCTTATTCTGTGGACCACTCGATTTTGATAGATAAATAAATACAATGGTTAACCCAATTGACCCAATTCAAATTATGAAGATCAGAAATAGTTTATCTCCTTCTACAATTGTTACATGGGTAGTTCCTCAGAGTTCACATCTTGGGCCATTGCTATTTAACCTTTTTATTAACGACCTTTGTTTGGCTAAAAAATTTGCTACTGCTTAAGCATGGGTTTGTTAATTTTATTTGTTTTTCAGCCTGCACATGTAAAGGCGTGCTTCTTGGGTTCGTCGCTCACAATTCCAATAACGGAGGGTAAATTGAATCTTGGTACGTGGCAAGGGGTATGGTTGTGTGAACATAGGGACCATGCGGGGTCGCGAAAGCTACTAATCACGCTCAATGGGTGTCTGCGGGATGCCACGTGCACCCCTTTATCGCCAGTCAGTCCAATGGCAAGCACGAGCAGTTAGGGAAAACACTCGGGCCACTCACTGTCGAAACACTGAGCGTCCCGAGTTATTCAGCCAAGTTAACTACTAAATAATATTAAAATAATATTTTAGTGTCGCACAGACTCAAAAAATCTATGACAATATGTACATATGTGTACATTTGGGTTAATTTTGCGTTGTAAAACTGGAGTCGTTCCATTAATTAGGATAAAAGTCACTGCTGCGTAGATTATGATGAAGTTCATTAATGGTAAGTTTGGTTTATTTGCCCCTTTTTATTTTTTAAATTAAGTTTTACTTTTACATTGGGCACGAAATGTGATGTGCAAAGTTATTTAATCACATCAATTTTAAAAAGGAATTAATATTCTTTTCAGTAGTACAAACATTTCTAACACATGAACAAACTTTTAAATTATTCTAAATTTGCCATTAGATTATTAATCTGTATTTTTTTATCAATTATTGATTTTTACACATTTGTTTAGTTTTTATTTATAGAATCCTTATAGATTTTGAAAGCTCTGATTTCTATTTGCATTAGATAGATTATGAATACATTGCATTTGTTAGATTTAAATAACATTCCATATTTCATAGTTCTAGTATTCGTTTTAATTACGTACGATTTACACAATGAATAGAATGTTAATTTTGCTAAAAGATTAGTTGAACAGTTTGCACCCATATTTTGCCCTGATTGTGGTTTTGGAAATAAGGCAACTCGAAAAAGGCTGTAAATAGTAAAACACTGTTTTTGTTTTATCTGTGCCTTTATCTAGGCAAATTTTCTTGATATATGTGTACTTGCAGAACTATTCTGTTTGTCGTTTAGTTTTAATCTATAGGATATAAATTTATTATTTTGAATGGTTGAAGATTTGGTTTGTTCAAAATGAAAACGGTTGCTCTCCTTTTTATGACATTACATAAATAAAAATATACACATATAAGATTACAAGTGTGTGTAGTTGTAGCTTTTTATAATTTTGCACAGTAGTTTGAAACACTCTCTGTACATCATAGCAAACAGAAGATCAAGCAGAATGGTTCTTTCGAATGTCTATTTTTAAGTATCTACATAAATCGATTAATTATTAATTAATCCACCAAGACAAAGACAAAAATACCACACGGATTAAAATGTAAATAATATTATAATACGGGTTGTAAATAGTGTGTTTTTGGGAAAGGATGGATCGTCTTCCTTTTTCTCCCGTAGCAATATCCGGTAGTGAAGCTTCCTTCCTTCTTATCCCATCACAAGTTTAAATGTGATTATTCATTTATTCATGCAGAAAAAGAAAATAATTGAGTTCTAAACAAGTTATCTGAGGAGGTGCTGTGTTGTGTTGTTTTTCTTTTTTAATCGATAAGTAGTTATTTTTTTTTTGTGTATTGTCACACCCTGGTGGTATGTACATGTAGGTACGTTAATCTTTTATTGTTATATTATTTATGTTTTATTCAATTTGTAGTGAAAGGACCGCACGTCGTTTGTAGATATAAGGCCTGTATTTAGGCCGTCGATCTTAATAGGTAGTTAAATATTCCTTATTAAAAGTAAATTAAATTTCGTAGAGATTTTCTAAGCGCACCCTGGATAATGACGTCATCTGTGAACGACGTGCTATCCTTGGCTGATAACGAAACGTGCTGTGTTATATTTCTCTAAACAAATCTAACAAAAAGGGCTTAACGGAGCACAAACCAGTTAACATCCTTCTTAAATTATAGGTCTCATAGTTTTATGTACTTTATTACCAAAATCTTAAATGTTAATTGCTGCATAAAAAAGATTCAGACAAGAGCTGATGGGAGGCAAGAATAGAAGATGTTTTTAATTTGTTCGAATTTCTAAAAAAAAAGGTAGAATACAAGAGTTGTAGTAGTGTGAGACCTATGCGTTTAAGAAGGGGGTGGGAGTTGATTAACGTTTGATTGGTTACAGTCTTTGGTATGACTTTTTTTGACACACATACACAGGGTAGGCTTGAGTAAAACCGAAAAATTATAAGTTATTATTATTCATTACAACATTAAAAAGTCCTATCGGACTCAAACGAATATTATTATATATTATAATAGAGATATATAAATAAAAAGGGGGATTCTTCTTGACCTATGCAGAAGCGAAATAATAAATATCACCATACCTTATGTTTACGTACAATAATATATAGTTTGTTGGGGGCATTGCATAGATGACGATGATTGTGATGATGTTAGTGTCATGAAGATGCTGAGGAAATAGCGGCCGTAGAGAACTGATTATTATTATTATTGTCATCATCAATATTATCTATCGTGTATTTTTTTTAACAAGAAAAATTATAATAAGAAGTTGATGAAAAGGCAGAGAAAAGAATCATGATAAAACTGTAGTTATAAGAAGGAGATTTTTATTCACTTTGTATGTATGCACATTGTTATTGACACATGGTTTAATAATTGATTCGGTTTTTCGGTGGTTACTTTTGGAAAATGGCCCAAATTACATAGTGGAAGGAGTTCTTATAATATAGACGCGGTTGTCCGATAAGGTCCAAAAGTACAGCACAAATTTTATTGTTTCGACACGAAGAACGTTAGTTGCATAGAATTTATTATTAATTAATACATAATTGCAGCTCTGAGAAGTGTGTGAGTTTGTTACATAGCATAGGTGCATTGTGCACGAAAGCAAAATCAAGATGGTTATTTTTTTATTATTATTACCTAATACCGGTCCTCATGATATGGTTATTACATATTATAATGATTAAATTGCCGGGGAATTTTGAGGGTACTTAGTTTGTTACATCTTGCGGTAAATGTATTAGGATATGTCCAAAAAAATAAAATTTTAAGGATTGCTAAATTTGTCGAAAAAATACTTTTTTCCTGTGTTGTTCTTGTAAAAAAAACAATATAATTTGATTATGTTCATCCTACTCAAAATTAAATTAAAAAATTATTTTTTTGGACATGCCCTGCTGAATGTTTTAAATTGGTTGCTATTTTTTTAAAACCCAATATTTTAAGTAAATAAAAAATTAGATTGTCTAATCACAAAATTTACTGGTGATTTAACAGCTAACATAAACTATACTACTATTACATTTGTTAAATTTATATTGTATTCTAAATTATTGTTGAATGTTTTATTAGTTTACGTTTTAATATTTAAATATACCATATACATTTTTATTTTATATTGTTTTCTTCTTTCTAGTTTTTATTTATCCCATCATATTGTTGTAATGTTTAAAAGGTCGTAAGGTTTGTCGTCCTTCCCCTGTTTGTTTTTGTTATTTTGGTTTATTTTTGAATCTGGATGTCCTTTTGCCGCCCCCTTAAAGATGCTGTACCGTTTTTGTGAATAGTGTTATTAAAATTCACTTTTGTAGGAGCTATTTCTTCAAGTTGTTTATAAACTATTTGTGATTTTAATAATACTTTAAAAAAAAAAAGAAAAAGTATACACCACCATGTCCAAATATTTTTAGGAATAATCAATCACTGGACAAAAATACAGCAAATGTGTTGTCAAAGTTTGCGCTAATTTAATAGTTTCCTTTAACTATACAAATGTTTCATTGTTACTGTTTTATTTTTGTGATATCCGTCCCAATTTTTCTAAAAACTAAAACTACTTTGCCTGTATAAATTATTAAAATTAGCGCTGTATTTTTGTTCTAATACTACTAATAATAAATATTGATAAAAAATAAATAAAAAACGCAAAAGAGGG
>NW_020442461.1:515084-518247 GCF_000699045.2 Agrilus planipennis | reverse complement strand
GCGGCGGAAAAGAAAAGGTTAGAAGCGTTCGAAATGTGGTGTTATAGGCGGATGATGAGGATAACGTGGGTAGAAAAGGTTAGAAATGAAGAGGTATTGGAAAGAATAGGAGAACAGAGGACTCTCTATGTAAGTCAACAAAAAATAGGCGAGATAGGTTAAGGTATCCACCTTCTCAGGCATGAAGGTCTAGTCAGAGACATATTAGAGGCAGAAACAGGAGTTAAGAGGGGTAGAGGTAGAACTAGATTAGATTACGTTTTGCAAATAGTCAAGGATGTGGGCTGTTCTAGTTTTAGGGAAATTAGCTCAGGAGAGGAAAGAGTGGAGGTACGTGTCCAACCAGTCTTAGGACTGATGACCTTATGATGATGATGATCAGGCTAAAGTGGGTAATAATATGATTATTTTATTATAAATGAGTGAGCCAGTTGTCCTGTGACAGGGCAGGATTTCAGACAGAGAAATCACCCTGTATAAAAGCTCAGTACAATTCACATTGCTCATTTTTTTTTTTTCGTTTACTCGAACATTTCGTAAAACAAATAAATTTGTAACATACGAAACGTTCTTTTGTTGTACACAGATATCTTTGCCCCCTTTTGTTGATATTTTGGGTCTCAAAAATACCGTATGTTTGTCGGAAAATGAGATTTGTTTACTTGAAGTTTTTGGGGGTGGGGAGGGAGTGAACGACACCAAAGTAAAGTGTGGTTTGCCGCCTGGCTCTCTTTTACTTTGAAATTGATATATTTATGCATGCGGGAAAATTAGAGTTATAGCTCTGGAACATGTGCAACGTTATTATGGTCCTTATTTATGTGAACACTTGTGTTTTTTTGTCACGACATGACATTTACACGGCATTTGTTGCCATTTTATATATTACTTAGCACATAAATAAATCGCCAAAGAAAATTGTTCAAAATGTCCCAAAAAGATAGCAATGTGGAAAGCTTTTTCTGTTAGATATAAAATTATGACTTAAATTAGACGCAAGTCGCTTTTAATTGATTTTTTATGATGGTTGTACTGCAGTATACACATGTGGCGAGTGGAGAATCGAACATAGGGGCAGTATCATTTTTTGAAAAATTGGAAGTTGTAGATGGAAACTTGTACACTTTTAGACACATTTTCATATCACTACATAGTATAAAACAAAGTCGCTTTCCTGCTGTCTGTCCCAATGTATGCTTAAATCTTTAAAACTGCGCAACGGATTTTGATACGGTTTTTTTTTAAAGATAAAGTGATTCAAGAGGAAGGTTTATATGTATAATACATGCATAATATAGTAGGGAAACACTGATAATTTTAGAGGTTTCTAATGTGATGTCGTAAATAAACACATTTTTTGCGCTTACATTGCAAACGCTGGCTGAACCCTACGAGATAGATCAAAATAATGTACTACAATATTGTACATCTTAAAAGGGTCTACAAAAAAGTCCGGGATGGTATATGTCTATCTCTTAGGGATAACCCACAATAACCATTTTTATCCTTTACTTTTTATGAGAAATAATGACTTATTTACGAAGCGATTGTAGGCAATACAGCATTAATTCTTATCCAATTAAGTACCTTAAATACATTGTGCATTTAATATAGATCAATATGGCCCTTTACAGCATGTAATTTAAATGAATATTTTCGAAGATATTACAGATTTAAAATGCAGGGACATAGCGGTTGCGGCGGTACCGGCCGGGAGGCCGGTTTGTATTGTCTAATGAAAAAAAAACTGTGAATGTTGTATATAAAGACATTCTGTAGTATATTTAGTATGTTCAGGGGGTATCTTTTGAAGATTTCCCCTTTTCGATAATAATCTAAACAAAACAAAAATATATTTAGTATCAGCATTGCACCCGTGCGAAGTTGGGGTGGGTCACTAGTAAATAATAAAGTAATGTGTAAGTCCAATCAATGCAAGTCAAAGGCTTGAGGGGGTGTTACGTTTTGTTCAAAAGAGTTTGGGAGTAAGTTTAGGGCATTTTTTAGAGAAGCAAGTTTTCAAAAAATGTGATTGAAAAAATATATTTCTTACGTTCACCAATTTTTGTGTTTTCACTCGTGCTACATAAAGAAATGACAAAGAAACGTATAATTTCCACGTTCGGTGAACGTTTTGCCTTGCCTGTATGTCGTGTATATTACGTGTGTGTTATGGAATATGAATTGAATGAAGGAGCATTTAAAATAGGACCTCTACAAAACGTTTCAGGACATCGAACTATTAGCAACACAGAGATTTATATTTAGAAATTAAAATAGGGATCATGTTTATTCACGGTGTTCATATTTATACTCATCTTAAAGTCGTTGAATCGTTCTTAATTAAACAGTTTCTTTTTGCAAAACAAAAATTCGAAAATACATGTTAATTTTTGAATTTAAATGCATGAACAAAAGATATACAAAAACAAAGTATAAACAAAAGATTCACAATACTATTAAAATCGAGCAGTTTCTTCTTTGTTTTTTTAAAGTATCTTTTGATGTTAAGGACACTCTGTATATATATGACATAAAAATTGGGAATAACTTTGAGGGAGATTGTTATTTACAGATACTGATGAACATTGAGCTTCATAGTAAATTTAAACGCCATTAATAAATAATAAAAATACTCCAAATGGTGATAAACGATAAGGAAAAATGATTTATTGCCAAAATAAGAAATCATTATTATTATTTCTCAATTTGAAAGATAGCAAAAAAGTTTTGAATCGAAGATTATTTTTGTTATTGTGATTTTGTCTGAAAGTTTTTAAAAATAATAAATAAATTACGAGTACCCTTACATCTTATTTTTTATTTACTATAACTGATGGATAGAAACTAATAAAACATTAATATTCAAAATTACGATCGAACCAAAAACATAAAAAAAAAGATTTTTACTCACGTTATGGAAGATGATGCAGTTTTTGTAAAAACAGTTAAAAACAACACTATCGATGATGCACAAATCAATATTTTCTTGCCCATTGTTTTCCTGCAAGAGGAATAATTAAAATCTAGACGTGAAATATAATACTTAAGTAATTTTCGTTAACAATAAACAAACACTAAAACAATTTGCTCATAAATGTTGTAATAGAGTTCTTAGTAATTGATATACTAATACGTTTAACACTATATGTAATTGAAAAGA
>NW_020442461.1:474809-514402 GCF_000699045.2 Agrilus planipennis | reverse complement strand
GGCCGGGAGGCCGGTTTGTATTGTCTAATGACAAAAAAACTGTGAATGTTGTATATAAAGACATTCTGTAGTATATTTAGTATGTTCAGGGGGTATCTTTTGAAGATTTCCCCTTTTCGATAATAATCTAAACAAAACAAAAATATATTTAGTATCAGCATTGCACCCGTGCGAAGTTGGGGTGGGTCACTAGTAAATAATAAAGTAATGTGTAAGTCCAATCAATGCAAGTCAAAGGCTTGAGGGGGTGTTACGTTTTGTTCAAAAGAGTTTGGGAGTAAGTTTAGGGCATTTTTTAGAGAAGCAAGTTTTCAAAAAATGTGATTGAAAAAATATATTTCTTACGTTCACCAATTTTTGTGTTTTCACTCGTGCTACATAAAGAAATGACAAAGAAACGTATAATTTCCACGTTCGGTGAACGTTTTGCCTTGCCTGTATGTCGTGTATATTACGTGTGTGTTATGGAATATGAATTGAATGAAGGAGCATTTAAAATAGGACCTCTACAAAACGTTTCAGGACATCGAACTATTAGCAACACAGAGATTTATATTTAGAAATTAAAATAGGGATCATGTTTATTCACGGTGTTCATATTTATACTCATCTTAAAGTCGTTGAATCGTTCTTAATTAAACAGTTTCTTTTTGCAAAACAAAAATTCGAAAATACATGTTAATTTTTGAATTTAAATGCATGAACAAAAGATATACAAAAACAAAGTATAAACAAAAGATTCACAATACTATTAAAATCGAGCAGTTTCTTCTTTGTTTTTTTAAAGTATCTTTTGATGTTAAGGACACTCTGTATATATATGACATAAAAATTGGGAATAACTTTGAGGGAGATTGTTATTTACAGATACTGATGAACATTGAGCTTCATAGTAAATTTAAACGCCATTAATAAATAATAAAAATACTCCAAATGGTGATAAACGATAAGGAAAAATGATTTATTGCCAATTATAAGTTATTATTATTCATTACAACATTAAANCCAAAATAAGAAATCATTATTATTATTTCTCAATTTGAAAGATAGCAAAAAAGTTTTGAATCGAAGATTATTTTTGTTATTGTGATTTTGTCTGAAAGTTTTTAAAAATAATAAATAAATTACGAGTACCCTTACATCTTATTTTTTATTTACTATAACTGATGGATAGAAACTAATAAAACATTAATATTCAAAATTACGATCGAACCAAAAACATAAAAAAAAAGATTTTTACTCACGTTATGGAAGATGATGCAGTTTTTGTAAAAACAGTTAAAAACAACACTATCGATGATGCACAAATCAATATTTTCTTGCCCATTGTTTTCCTGCAAGAGGAATAATTAAAATCTAGACGTGAAATATAATACTTAAGTAATTTTCGTTAACAATAAACAAACACTAAAACAATTTGCTCATAAATGTTGTAATAGAGTTCTTAGTAATTGATATACTAATACGTTTAACACTATATGTAATTGAAAAGATAAAACCGATATATATTGAACTTTTGAACTGTTTTATACATGTAGACATGTTCCATTAATAATTTTAACAGTAACAGTTACTGCTGTTATATTGACACTCTTAATTATTTTCAGTTTCATGTCCATAGTAAAAATTAACAAAAAGTTCGTTTCTTCTTTGTTAATTAAAACATATACTAATTGTAAAAGGAAAGACCTTCGTGAGTATATAGGCCCTTAATTGTAGTTAATGACTTGACATAAATTCTTAAGTGGAGATAATTAATCATTTAAGGGTGAGAAGTTCAGAAGGAGGAACATACAACTTTGATCTTTAAAAATGCATCTTAAGATGATAAAAAGTAAAGCCATAAAACATGTATATTGTACGTCTATTAAATTAAAATAACATAATAAAACTTGCAATTATCAATGGTAGAATTTACAATTAAAAATGTTCATTATTCGTAAATATACAAAATAGTTTTCTTTATTTATATTTATTTTAGGTAGAACAAAAATATTGAAATTTAATCGTAAGTTTTGATAACAGGATCTTATTTATTTTGGTTTACATACTTTTTTTTAATAGTTGTATGATTTCTTCACTACATCAAAACACAAAACTACTGAAGAGTCACTACAAAAACTAGACAGACTTCTTCTGGCTTAGGGTTAATAAAAGACTAACGAGGCTAATGAGAGATGAGCACAAAATTGAAAATTAAAAAATGCCGCCTTTTAAAAAATTTCATTTCGGCGCCATCTGTTTCAAAAGAGCTGAACTGTTACTGTAGTACCAAGAAAGCAGTGTAGAATTCTCTACGTTCCTTTCGGTGATCATAGATCAATTATGTATCTCTTATCTATGGGTGCTGTCAGTTTATCTAATTTTTCTTGGTTTGGTTATGTTTGAAATGTGTGTCGTTAAAGTTATCGTTGTGGATATTTATAAAGAGAAATGCTAAGTGTCACGTTAATTTAACAATAATAGAAACGTTAACATTAACGTTGAATGCTTTTGCTAGCCGAAGAAAATGCAAAGACTTTTGAATATCCAAAATACACAATTAAAAAGTTTCAGGAAGCTGACACCGTGCGGTAGTGCTAGTGTTTCTAGAGCAAATTCGACAATAAATTTGAATTTTACTGCAAAAGGTAAGAATTTTGCATGTTGTATGTTGATATTTTGCTAATATTTTCGTATTGCATCATTACAACGTTGCAGCTTGTCTTTCTACATGCCCGAATCCAAATGTTTTGCAAAAGAAGAAGAAGTTTAGAAGGAAGAGTGACAAAAAGTTTATGGAGCTTTTAGTTGGTACAAAACTTTGTTAGTTTGCTTTACAAGATGTATTTTACTAAAAGTATTATCTTTACAGTGACAGATAACTCAACCAAAGAAGAGAAAGCCCCTGTAAGGCGACTGGGCCCCAAACAATTGAAAGCTTTAGTGGAAAGTGACTTCAATTTAAGTGTCTTGTTCAAATTAAACCCATTAAGGCATATAGAAGAACATACATATAATAATTTAAATATAATAGATAGCATACCAGAAACTCAAAAAAATGATTTACTAAATCATGAAAATAGTGTACCGTCTGAAGAAGAAAATGCCGTTGTCCAATTAGTCAATGAACAAGTAGATAATCCATTAATAACAAGTGCTGAAAAAATTTTAACAGCAGATTTTCCCTCAAATGAATTTGTAGATGATTTAAGTGGGTATGTGGTAATTAAAAGTCATATTAATTGTTATCTTTATATATTTAGAAAAAAATAAATAACAGGCAAATAGCCCTGTACATATTAGTATAAAATACATGTATGGAAGTTTACAAAAGTACAAATTAATCATTAATTGTTTATTTTAGATTAAACAGTTTTCGTTCTTTTGGAAAATTTCAACCAGAAGTATTAGAAGAAGAGCCATTAGAACTTGATGAAGTAAAAGAAACGGAACAAGAAAAGGTTCCCACTCCTTTCAAACATAAAACAATAAGTGAGGAAATATCATCCCAAATACTGTCTGCTTATGTGGAAATATGTTCCAACATGAAGGATCCCCAGAGGGGCTTAAATGCTTTAATTTTTCATAGATCACAGTCTCAAAACAACCCAAATAATTTTCCACCTCTTAGAACTGCTAGTGTATATAATGCACTAATAAAAAGCTTTGCCCTTAAAGGAAGTCTTAAGAAAATTGAGGAAATTTTAAAGTATGCTGCAGAAGATGGTGTAAATTTAAATGTCCAAAGTTTTGCCAACATTTTCGATTGTCTTGGCAGGATTAATATTAAGGGTTCTTATTTGAAACAGATTAGAATTTTTGTAAAGGAAATGAAAAAGAGCAATATTACTTTCAATGACATTATCAACACCGCAATATTTACAAAGGAACAAAAGCAACATGTTCTTGATGTGATCCAGGCATATGAACAAAGTTACGTGCCTTATTACCATAAACCGAGAGTCACTTATGTAAATCATTTAGTGAAAAATCTTAACATAGCAGAGGAGGAAATGGAACTACATCGTAAAGTCGTGACTCAGGGTAAAAACAAGGAAAGCTTTCTAAGTGAAGAAAAGATGAATAAATTAATATTTGAACAGTTAGAATTGGAAAAAATAGGGTATCTTGAGGTATTAATGTTGTTTATAGTTTTTATTTAAAAATTATGGTCGTCATTGTGTCTCAGGTACGAAGTATCGAATCAAAGGGGCCATCAGGGGAGAGTGTACACCAATTTCGAAAAGTATTGAAACAGCACTTCAAAATGTGGGAAGAATCTGCATTGGATGGATTTAACAGGGAACTTGCTGCGTTAACTGCGAGAAGGAGCGTTTTAAACATGGAGCCTTATCTTCGTGCTATTCCTACTAAAGAATATATTAAAATAGTGTTAGAAGAAGCAAAAAAATTGGCTCAAGGATCTGAAACATACAGTCCCACAGTGAATCAATTGTATAGGGAAATGGGAAACAGGGTTTATTCCAAATATAAAGTGCTTTCTAAAGAAAAGGCTGGCGTTTTGGATAAGGTAATTAATTAAGAATTTGATTTTTGTAAAATAAAAAAATTGTATTGTATTGATGTAATTTTATTAATTTTCAGGTCTTGAACATTCACACAGAGTACTGTAAGCAGTATGTCAACGAGCACCAGAAACTTGGTAGTCTTCCAGATCATGAGAAGAAAATTAATTCACGACAGAGGTGGCAGTTAATCGAGTATTCTCTTAAAAGTGAAGGAGCTTCTTCCGTTGTTGATCACAACGAGTGGGTCCCCACTGTACTCACGTTTATAGGGAAATTTCTTTATCACATTGTCATGTATGATATAAAGATTGACGTTAATTCTATGAAGAACGTTAAACACAAGTAAGTGATTAATATTTTTTAGAGTTCCACATTAAAAAATTAAAGGAAACTTAAATTACATTACATATGACTGAAAATAAATAAAATAATTCTTTATGTAGGAACTTGTTGCCCGCTTTCTACACGATATTTCGCAATCAAGGTAGAATAATAAAAGAAGAGGTAAAACCTCACCCGATATTGTCACGTTTGTATCGCGCTTCGGAGGCGGAAACGCTGACATTTCCTGCATCCGAAGTTCCAATGAAATGCCCTCCTGTGCCATGGATATCGGTCAAAACGGGCGGTTACATGATAGCATCTTGTGAGATGGTCCGTTTACCTACTCAGGCGGTCACCCAAAAACAGAGACTCGAAGAAACTGATCCTCAGAATTTATATCCGGTTTTGGACTCTTTAAACCAGCTCGCCGCTGTCCCGTGGAAGGTTAACGAAAGAATTCTGGATCTTATCTTAGAGGTCTGTTATTTTTTTTTTTTGAAAAATGTAAGGTATTGTAGGTACTTCTGTCTTTTGTAGGTATTTAATAGTGGAGGATCGACTAAATTGGACGTGCCTCAGCCCCCAACTGCTCTGACATTAACATATAATGATTCCAAGGACCAAAAGTACCAGAATTTAAGACAAAAACTTCAGTTTAGAAGAAAACAAGCCGAAATGTACTCCCTTTGGTGTGACTGCCTATACCGGTTATCTTTGGCTAATCATGTAATTTAATTTACTCATAACTTTTATTTCAATTTAAATGACATCATTTAATTTCTAGTATCGAAAAGACATCTTCTGGTTGCCGCACAATATGGACTTTAGGGGAAGAGTGTATCCAATTCCGCCTCATCTCAATCATTTGGGATCAGATTTGGCTCGATCGATGTTGATATTTGCAGAGGCAAGGCCTCTAGGGCCTCACGGTCTCGATTGGTTAAAATTACACCTTGTAAATTTAACTGGTCTCAAAAAGAAATCCTGCTTAGAAGACCGGTAAGTTAAACGACTTATATTAGTTATACAGACACAAATAAAGCGTATTTTTTTTTCAGCTTAATATTTGCTAATGAAATGATGGACAAGATTCTCGACTCTGCTGACAAACCTCTGACGGGCGAAATGTGGTGGGCGGAGTCTGAGGAGCCGTGGCAAACGCTGGCTTGTTGCATGGAATTGGCGGCTGCCCACAGGTCTCCAAATCCCGAAGAATACCTAAGTCACTTTCCCATTCATCAGGATGGGAGTTGTAACGGATTACAGCATTATGCTGCACTTGGTAGAGACAGTGCTGGGGCAAAGAGCGTTAATTTGACCGCTTCTGATATACCACAAGACGTCTACAGTGCTGTTGTGGCACTGGTTGAAGAACAAAGGGTTAAAGACGTAGAACTTGGAATACCAGTAAGTCTTTATTAAATTCAATTGAATCGTTCGTTTTAGTTATTATCTAATTTTATTCCTTTAGATTGCCAAGGTTCTTGAAGGATTTGTTCATCGCAAAGTTATCAAACAAACTGTAATGACAACTGTTTATGGTGTTACCAGATTTGGGGCAAGATTACAGATAGCTAGACAGCTTAAAGATCTGGAGGATTTTCCAAAAGAACACGTTTGGCATGCTTCGCAATATCTTACGAGTAGGTGGATTTTTGGGGAAAAATAATCATAAATGAAAGATATTTTTAGACGTACGTATTGTTTTTATGTAATTTAAATAAATTCATCTTATTTCAGCCAGAACGTTTGATTCACTTCGTTGTATGTTTACATCGACTAGAGAAATTCAGGATTGGTTTACAGAATGTGCGAAACTAATTGCATCAGTTAGTGGAAAAAATGTGGAATGGATTACCCCCTTAGGATTGCCTGTGGTACAGCCATACAACAAATATAGAAAATTACCTGCAATATCTTCAGTTTATGACAATTACCATATGGATAAATATGAGTGAGTTAACATGAAAATTTTATTTTTACTTCAGTCATCATCTATTTCTCAACTACCCTCAGGGTCTGAAACTTCTAGGTGTTATGCTTGTACTAAACTAAAGATAAGTTATAACGTAAAGATCTGGTGTTTATGAAATTCTGAAGACCTCATGATATGAAGCGAACTGTTCTTTTATTTTCTAGGAAACCTAATGTAATGAAACAGAAGAACGCGTTCCCTCCGAATTTTATTCATTCGCTGGACTCCAGTCATATGATGTTGACGTCTTTGTTTTGCGAACGTGCCGGCATCACGTTCGTGTCGGTCCACGACTGTTACTGGACACATCCGTCCACTGTCAGTATAATGAACAAGGTAAACTTTTTTATTTATTAATATACTATTCATCTATTAGTATTAATTATTTTTTTACATCCGTGTTAATTCGAGTACAAAATATAAAGTGTTACTACTGTTATTAATTTATTAGGATTACTTTTTAGATTTGTAGAGAACAGTTCGTCGCTTTACATTCTGAGCCAATTTTAGAAAATTTGTCGCTATTCTTGTTCGATAAATACAGTTACACAAAAATGTAAGTACTGCAATTGTAAATATCTTATTATAAGGAAATTTTTAATTTTCATTTTTTGTATCTAGAGACGAAAAAGATGCGGGTACTGCTCTAACTAGAAAGAAATTTAATAAAGTGCTAAGAACATTGCCAAAAACGTCAAACTTCGATATAAGAGAAGTTTTAAATTCTGTGTACTTCTTTAGCTAGTAAAAATAATATAGAGAAGTGTTTTTAACTGTGATTTTTTGTAATAGTATAATTTAAGAAATAAAACGGAAATATATACATTCTTGATTTGTAGAGAACATTAAAAGTTCTTGGTCAGTAATTTATCGAAACTGCTTGGCGTGGATTGTGATTTTGAACTTAGTCCTTCTCGTTCGTACGTCATAAGCAGTTTCAATAAATTTATGTTCCTAATCACGTGTATAAACTGCGTCGTAGATTTAGTGTGATAGGTGGATTCCTTTGTAAGCCTCTTCAAAATTTTTTTGAATACTACAGTTGCAGCAAACTTTAGTAGATGGCAATATAGTGTTATACCTTGATATTTTTGGTAATATTTTGGTCCCCTATTATTAAATATTCAAATCGCACTTCAATAAAAAAATTATCGTTAAAGCAAACAACTTGTTAAATGCCCTTTACATAAATTATAAATCTTACATAAAATAAGGTAATTGTGGACATTATCCAGAAAATAATAATTCGTTTTTATAAATTCAATAGTATTATAAATGGTGAGTAATAAATTCCATTACCTATTATGTAATTCCAATTAGGGGACCCCAATTTCATGCTTTTATTTAAATTTGGGTAATATATAGCAATATACCGCCATCTACTGATAATGTTGTCAATTAGGGTAATTTATAGACTGCTATTTTATCATGGAAATTGGAAATGACATTACCAACAATTACGAAGTTGCAATGTTTACTTCTAGGGGGCAGCATAATATAAACAAAATTAATTGTTTATTGTTATATTGTGTTAACCAATAAGAGAATAGGATTATCGTTTGTTATTAAGTTAACCTCGCATTAATTTAGTAAACTATTTTAAAATGTAATTTATTAACGTTTTAAAGTGTTTTTATTCCCTATTATCAAATTTTTTATCGAACAAAGGTTAGTTTTTGTATATAATTTTATTTTAGTTTTACAAATATGCAATAAATTTGTAGAATTTGAGACAGGTTAAAAGAATTTGGAAGTTATGACTGAAAAATTGCTTTGGTGGATGAAAACAAAGCCTGTTACTGAAGCTGCTGTCGAAAAAGGGCAAGATGGTGGAGCTCCACTAACTCCACAACAAGTTTCTGAAATTTCAAATACATTAGTAGAGTTTCTTGAAAAAGAACAGAAGTTTGTTAATGAAGATGATTCTGAAACAGATATAGGTAGCATTATAGAAGAGATAAATAGAATAGCCGCCCAAAGTCCCTTAGGACCTTTTGAGAAAGAAATAGGTGACCGTAGTATAGAAGACATTATAAAGGAAGCAGAAAAAATATATTTAGACAGTTCAAAGAGCTTTGAACAGTTAAATTCTCGTTCAAATAATTTGAAGCTCACTGCTCTGTCTGTAACCCCTACAGCCACTCCTAAAGGTATTAGCCCTTTACCTTTGGATGATTCACAAAATAAGGAAGAAATTGTAGACAGCCAAGATGATACATACAGTGAGGATTTTTCTCATGAAAATACTGAAACTGTTTCTAGTCCATCTGTTGAAAATTGTAACATAAAATTGAGCAGTTCTGAAAGTAGCAATTCCAGCCAAGAAGTTAAGGAAGCAAGGCCCAATGAGAAAACTGAAGGAACAGCTAAGGCAGAAGAACAAAAATTAGAAAATACTTCAGAAATGAATTTGAATGAAATGGCAAATCCTAATAAAATGGATAGTGATAACAACACAAGTGGAAAATTATTAACCAAGGATATTGATGCTGAAAATATACAGAAGAAAGAAGAAAATGAGTATTTCAATCTAGGACCTCAACACTTTTTGTCTGAAATTAGAAGAATCGAGAATGAGATAAATAAAAAAGAAGAAATTATAGACTTTCTGCATAGTGAAAATAAGAAACTAAAGGAAGAAATTGAATCTGTTAGAGTAAGTTTAACATACTACTAAAGAACCATAATTAACTTGTAGGTATTTGTATTCTTAATCACTCTTTGTATTTATCAGGTTTGTTTGAGGGAAACAACTTTAGCTCTTGAAAAGACAAAATCATTGCTTAACAGTCAAAATACTTCTAATTCATCTGAAGCTAATATTGAGAAGATTTTAGAAGAATTGAAGGATGCCAAAGAAATTAACACTGCCCTACAACTACAACTAGAAAATGCAACTAAAACCCATAACAGTTTAAAATTAAATTACGATGATGTAATCTCAGCGAATAAACTTCTTGAAAAACGAGCCTCTGAAGCCGAAGAACTTCTTTTCAAATACAAGACTGAGCTGCTAAACTTACAAAAACATCGCGACCGTTTGATCGAGAGCGAAACGAATTTAAATCAGTTACTTGAAGTAGAAAGAATCCAAAATAAAACGTTAAAAACTCAAAACGAAAAAGATGCCAAATGTATTCAAGACCTTAACAGGCAAATTAAAGAAATGGAGAGAATCATAGCTAGAAAACATCCTGATAGTGTGTCAGCATTGATAGTGGCCGCCAAAAACGATCATACAGAGTCAAATTTAACAGCAAGAAAAGTACTAGAAGATCGCATCATTTCTCTAGAGAGCGAAGTCTCCAAAAGAGATTATCAATCGTCGATGCTGTTTCTCGAGATTCAAGAAAAGTTCAACCAAATGAAAGCTAAATATGAAAGCCACATCGAAGACTTGGAACTTCACGTTTCTGATCTCAAAAATCAACTCAAACGAAAGGCTGACTGTTTTGATATGTACACACAAACTTTTTTAGACGAACAAAAAATCCCTGAAAAAGAAACAAAAAACATAGGAGTCCAGACAGATTATAATAAGACTGCTTCGATGCAGATAGTCCAGAAAACGGGGACTACCAAACGCACTAACGATAGGCATAATGAACCCAAAGAAGAAACACATCTTCTGGCCACCATTCGTGGATTACAAACGGATGTCCTAAATAAAGAGAGGGCAATAATTAAATTAAACAAAGAAATTGAGGAGCTTAAGAAAACAAACAGAAGGTTGCAAAAAGAGAGGGAAGGCAGTTTGAAAAACTTGGCAGAGAGGCGTGAATTTAGAAGTTATCCAGAGAAATTGGCCGTCCAAGTTAGATCTAATTCGTCAACAACCGATTTGTTAGAGGAAGAGCTTAGAAACGTCAAAAATGAAAGGGACAAGATGAGACAGCAGTTATACAAGATAGAAGAAGACTACCAGAGCTTAAAGGAGAAAAGGCTTCAAGATGTAAACTTAACTATTCATAAAAGAAGAGTTAATATTGTAATTTTTATTTTTCATTTTGTAGCTGACAACTTTGCAAGAGGCCCATGAACGCGAAATATCAACCTACCTAGCCAATATTTCTCCACTACAAGAGCAACTTGAGGTTCAACAAGTAACAATTAATTCGTTACAAAATCAGTTGAAATCTACTAAGGAGGAACTTGCTGTTATGTCGGTCGAAAGGGATCACCTTTACCTTCGTTTAAGCAGTAATAGTACTGATCCCTTTACAGTTGGTTATCATCATGGTGATGGTGATAAAGCAGAACTGACGCTACCAAATAAGGTAATAATCAGAATAAACTTTTACTTTTGATGTTAACGTATTCTGTACACATGTGGAACTATGGGGTAAGAAGAAGTTAGGGAGAGGTAAGTGCCTGCAGATCGTGTTTGACGAGAAAGAGAAAAAAGACTCAGCTGTCAACAGTTTGGCGATCGATCTGGTAACCTTGGTCAGGAACAGTCTTGCTAATCAGTTTATTATTTTGTTCATTATTGATGCTAGATGTTACACATAATTAGCGATTACTGTGAGACACGTATCTTTTACTTTCTATTTTATTGTGTATAAATTTAATTGTTGTAATAATAATTTTAGATTTCTTTCTTGGAAAAAACTCACATTGAAAGAGAGCAGAGATTGCGAGCCATAATACTAGGATTGGCACAGAAAAATGTAATGAACATAAACTGCGAGCAGTGTGCAGCCCGACAGAAGCAGTTAATTATGTATAAAAACGAATTAGATCAGTTGATGATTACGTTGAGAGCTTTAAATTAATACTATTACATTATTTTACTATTATTACAGGTAATCAAATATATAGCCAGTCATCATTCCGCCAAATAAATTCGTCCTAAATAGAAATTGTGATATTTTAAATTAATTTTTTCAAATTTTTTAGATCTAGATTTATCGGTTGTATTTTGATATAACAATAAGTAGTTTTATTTATTGACTTATAAATACTAATAAGATGCTTTTACCGAAATGGATTGTTTTTTTTTATTGGGGGCCCTCGAAGAAGTAATTTATTCCAAATATTTTTAATGTTATACTTTATTAAAGTAACGTAATATCAGTCATTGAAGTAAAGAAACTAATAATAAGAAAATAAAATTAATTAAGCAGCACTTGCAGCAGATGCGATGACTTCGACAGCCATTAGGGCTTCCTTGGCGGTAGGAATGATGTAAGATGACGGCAGAATGAATCCGAAACGTCCTGTATCACGCAATTCAATAGTGTACGTGTATTTTATGTTTTTCACCCCTTTCGCCCAATCGTCTGAGCCTCCACTTGCTGGATAGAGAGTCGATGCAGCTGGACCAAACCTGTAGTGTGACCCCGTTGCAGAGTTCATCACCTATAATAACATATAACAATAGAACTAATAACGATGAATAAACTATGCAAGAAAATGAAGATNGTAAGATTTACTTTCCACAACTGGCTTCCAGCATAAGAAACTTTTTTGGTAGCTGGCGTCAAAACCTCGTATTCTTTTTCTTCGGGCCTTTTTGAATAATCTGCCTTTTTATCGTCACAATCATCTTCGGGATTTCTAACTTCTTCCACTCTTGCTTTGTATTCGCGATCTGGATCGGTTTCTTTAAGTTGATTAATGAAGGTATTTTTGTTCGCGACTGTGTCCGATATTGAAGCAGGTTTATTTGGATAACAATCGACTTGAAATAAAAGTAATACAAATGAAACAAAGGCGAAATGTGTAGCTCGTAGTGACCGCATGACGATGATGTAGAATATCTAAAGAGGTGTTGGGTCTTGATGTCGTTTTTATATGCCGATGGCGTCGGTAGATACCGTGTCACTAACAGGATGATCCCGTTTCCATTAAACCCAATAGTTTTCGTTACAGACTTGACTGAACTTCAAGCATGGTGTATAATAAATAAATAAATAATTACTCCGGCTACTGCTTTCATTTGAATAAATAATTGAGTGAATCACGTCGTAGTGAATTTACAATAACAACAACACCAAAACGATTCCTATTTGTTTATTTTCTTTTTATCTTTCATAGCAATTCTAGTACAACTGCACATTCATTTTAATTGTAAACTTATTACAAATTCGTTTTTGAAGCAAAAGTAGAATGTTTCGCCTTTAATATAAAGCAAATTTTTTTCTCAAACTGTTTTACAACGATATGCAAATATAATTAAAAAAATTAGCATGTATTGGAACCGAACTGTCTTTCGTCAAGTGCCTTGGTCAGAGGACAACGAACGAATTATCGCAATAATTTTACGAACTATTTTTACATGATGGATTTGAAGTTGATTTGAAATTTTTTGCATTTTTAATTTCTACATGTGTAAAACAAAGCTAAGACTAGCTCAATCGACAATTTGTTCTGGGATGTTAATAATATAATGCGAGTCAATTTTGCTTGCTTCACACAACATTTATTTAATATTCAATCATAACTTACAATAATTATTCATTACACCAATATAATATCTCATTTGTTAGCCAAGAATTCATCAAATATTGTGTTGTACCATTTCAACCAGTTTTTGCTTTTACGAGGTTTTGAAAAATGGTGAAACCGGTGAATCTAGAACAAAATTAGTATCTATATTAAACCATTAAAATACAATACAAATATAGGTTTAAATAAACTGTAGAAATGACTAAGAGTTTTGAAATAAATTTAATAAGTCTACACCCTACGGTATCTGACCAATTCCCGACATTACGTTGTAATAAAACAATTACTAACTCAGTACGACTCTGTACTTTTTCAATGGAATAATGAAAAAGAATGGTCCAGTCTTTACACTATAAAGAATAAAAATTAGATCAACAAAAAGTTGAAAATCCAGACGAAGTCGATGACGGTCATTTTCAAAAAGCTTCGGCGTTTTATGGAATGTCTAATTTTGCATTTTGTTGTATGCATATGATGGCATTAAGATAACATGTATACGAAATTGCAAGTAATGTTTATTTATTGATAAGTTGTACGCATTGTTTTTAAATAATTCACTAGGTAACGAAATAATTCTGTGAAAAATATTGACTTAAATAATCCTTTACGCTCTTAATAGAAAAACAAGCGAGGAATTTGTAGATATTCTATCATCAAAATAGATATCTATACGTATGTCTATACAGTCGAAAGAAAATAACAAAGTAAAGTGGTTTAATGCAAGGTAGTGAAATCAAACATGTTGATGAACTGTTTCAAAACAATACCTGAAACAGACAGAGCCAATCCTTAACTTCTCTGAATTCAAGTATTTAAAAGCAAATAAAACCAACCCAAAAAACTATTGCTTTCCTTTTTTCTAGATTGTTGGTAGCTGTTAAAGATTACTTGGATGCTCCGAATATCTCTTTATTTTCTTGGTTAATTAAAGTTTCATGTACTTAAATATGTCCCAATCCCAGTAGATTTTCAAAATTCCCTATCCATAACTGACATCATAAAACAATTAGAAATTGAACAATTGCAGGCCTTTAAATAATAGTAGTTTTTTTATTTAGTGTTTAGTTTTGTGTACATATTTATTGACATGGTTAAGAATAAACGATTTTCAAAGAGACGGTATACATAGATCTCCATTCTATAAATTAGCATTAATCCAATCGAAATGGGAAGAAACTTTGGTGAAAACGCATGGGGCAATGGTGATTCCACATGGTGCTACACCCCACGAGGATACCGTCTTTGACCACCAGAGTCACCACTGCAAACCGTCAACCTTTGCCTTCCATTGGTACAAATCATCGTGTCGTTCAAACGATCTTTAGTTCACACAACAGCGAAAGATAAATACTTTTGTTGAAGGTGCAATGTTTACAATTAGAAATTTTACATACACTCATTGTGCAGAATTTTTAGGTCGACGCATTGCATAGTGCTTGGGAGAGTGGAAACTGAACTTGACTTTTTCCCCATCCCAAATGACGACGTCTCCACACGTTTCGGCACCTTGACTAGGAAGTTGAATGGGTTGGAAGAAGAGGTCAAGATAAAAAGTCTGACTACTGTTATTAGGGAAACGTCCCATGGGGCTGCATTTTTATTGTTGAAGAGCGAAGAAAATGAAATTATAAAAGGTGTATTAATCAATGAAGATGGTAGTCAATTAATTAATTAATTAATTACCCAGGTCAGTTCTTGTGAACTGCCAGCACGTCGACTTTGAGTAGATGAGGTATTTTTGACTCGATTCGGAATTCCTGCGTCGACATTGTAGGTACCGTAGTCTTCTATTCCATGGGCAGTTGTGAGGACCACCCATGTACTAATGAGACTACCACCACACATGTGGGAAACGCCACCGTAAAGAAACCTGGTAGGGGAATTGGTCTCTGACAGCATTTAGACCGCGTATTATTTTGGTATCGTCGAATGGCAAAATTTCTATATGTTTTATGCAAGTCGGATGATCACTACATTTATCTTTCGTATATTTGGGGCCCTTTTTCAGATATTAAAACATATTAATACAGAACGAACAAATAAATGAATAGATAATTCAATCTCAAATTAATGATGAAAAACGGTTGGTACTGTCCCTCCCTTACCGGGAATTGAACCTGGGCCCCTGTATAGTGGATAAAATTAATACATTAATACAATTCTAATAAAACATACCAAGGGCTAAAGAGCACACAAGGCTTAATAGAACAACGGGGAACTTCATTCTAAAACTGCCCACTTCACTAAACCAAACCAACATACAACCCGAAGATTTCGGATCTTATTTATATGAATAACGTATCTAAGTTTACGCAATGGCATGCCCACTTATATAGATATATTTGATTAGCATCTAATGCAAATATAACACAAATATATTTGCGCGTGTACCTCCCTCGCCCTCCTTGGACAACTAATGTACATATTATATTTGTATTGGATGCTAATCAAGTACAAGCAGTCTTGTAACATTTTGAATTATTGGAGAGAAATAAGATCACTGATATTTTGTATAAATACTTTCAAAGATGCAAGCAGAGCGATGTGATGTTATCGGTTTTTCTCTTGAATATTTCTTTTACAATTGCGTTCAGAACTGTTGGGCAAGGGGGGGGGGCTATGTACTATAGTTTTCCAATTAAGGGGTCTGAAGATGAAGGTTAAGGATTTACCTGTAAGGACATTGGAAAAATCTTCTTGACTTTAGCACAATCACTACTTGAATTGTATTGGACTAACTAATACTCGTTTCAATACACAATTACTTCATCAATTGATTGCACAATGAATTCACACTGAGCATTTTGGCGAAAGCGTTCCAAATGTGGTGTTACAGGCGAATGATGAGGATGAGGATACCGGATATAGTTAGAAATGAAGAGGTATTAAAAAGAATAGGAGAACGGAGGACTCTATGGAAGTCAATAAGAAATAGACGAGATAGGTTAGTAGGACAATTTTTAGTCAGAGACATATTAGAGGCACCAGAGAGTTAGAAGGAGTAGAGGTAGACCTAGATTTGATTACTGTTCGCAAATAGTTAAGGATGTGGGATGTTCTAGTTTTAGGAAAAATGCGAAGATTAGCTCAGGATAGGAAAGAGTGGAGGTGCGTATCCAACCAGTCTTAGGACTGACGACCTTATGATGATGATCACATGAGCATCATGATTTCGAATTGACCGTTATCATCAGCACGCCGTAACACGATATCGACCAATCTAAAAGCTATTGGGGGTTGATATAGTAGAAGTGGAGCCGGAATTAAAAAATGAAATTGAATATGAGAGAAAATTTTTGTATTGGTAATATTCAACACTTCGGATTTAATTTCTGTGATCAACTTGCAACTACTTCAAATAATAGATGGTCAAAATTGTTTACTTATGGTGATTTTATTTAATGCTTCGATTTGCTAGCACATTTAATTACATTCTCAGAAGTAAATGCCTTTCAAAGGTGTGGATCATATTGATTTTACAATCTCTCGTTGATCCAGTCGGAATAGGAAGAAACCTTTGTGAAGACCGATGGAGCAATAGTGTTACCACATGGTGTGATACCCCAGGAGACAACACCCACTTGGACGCCGTCTTGGACCAATGGGCCACCAGAATCACCACTGCATGTTCCTTCATATCGTCGTCCACTGGTACAAATCATCGAACTGTCCAAAGGATCGGAATATCCCAATACACTGATTAAATCAATAGCGCATTCTACGGAGAAAGATAATAATAATAAGCGAAAGGGTATCATTTAAAATTAGGTATTTCACGTACGGTTGTTTGGAAGAATTTCTAAGTTGACGTATTGTAGAGTCCTTGGGAGAGTGGAAACTGAACTTGAAGTCCTTCCCCATCCAGAAATAACGACGGATCCAGATACATTATCACCTTGGTTGGGAAGTCCAACAGGTTGGACGGAAGAAGTCAAGGTGAAGGGTGTGGTAACTCTCATTAGGGCAATGTCCCACGGTCCTGGATCGCTACCGCTGCAGATCAAAGGAAGTGATTTTGTAAATAGCAAAAGCCGATAAAGATCCTATTGAAGTAATTACCCAGGCCAATTTTCATGAGAGATAATACTTCTGACACTTCGGCTTTGAGTAGATGAGGTGCTTTCGACTCGATTCAAAAGTCCAGCAACGACAGTGTAGGTACCGTAGTCTTCGATACAATGGGCAGCCGTGAGTACCATCGATGGACTAATGATACTAGCACCGCACATGTGGGAGGGCGTCGAAAGGAAGCCCCATCGTAGGGAAACCTGGTAGGGGAATTGGTCTCTGACGGCATTTTGACCGCGTATTATCCTGGTATCGTCGGACGGCAAAATTTCTATATCTTTTACGTAAGCCGGACGGGGTGAATTTACCTTTTGTACCTTTGGTGCCCCTATTCAGAAATTAGAATAAATAAATAAATAAATAAATGATTGCAATAAAACTTACCATGGGCTAAGGCGCACACAAGGCCTAAAAGAACAACGAGGAACTTCATTCTTGAATTGCCAGTTTACTCAATTAAACCACTGTACAGCCTGATGCTTTCGGCTGTTATTTATAGGAAGGAAACTTATCTTCAAGTGCTGGACAAAGCACACTTATCTGCAGGTGCAAGGTACACATTAGCATTTTATTAATTGCATAGATTGCAAAGCGTCTTAATTTTTTCTTCTAGCTAATCACAAATGTCGTTTCAGCAAAGTGTTGTTCGTATCNAGTTTTATTAATTGATTATAATATTTATTATAAAAAGGAAGGCGTTTGTCTGAAAATTTACGACGATTTGCGTATTTTTTTCTTGTCAATACTTATTAAAGGGTTCGATTATAAGTTTGCAACTTTTTTGATACCTTTTCTCTCTGAAAGCTCCTGTATTTCCGCTGGGGGTGGCGGATTCTCAGCCTCGATGGCCTCCTGAAGATTTTCAATTATAATATCGTAGGGGATGTTTCTGTTTTTAAATATGTTTGTAACTCGTTCAACAGACGCTGGTTTGACCAAAGTGTCGATAATTGTAACGTTTCCTCCCCAAACGGACACATCTATAAAGGGAACGTTCGTTCATTAAAAAAGGGTGCGAAACGATCGGCAGCACGGCCCACGCGTTCGTGACGTTCAAAATCTACATTGAAAAAGTCGGTTTTACAATATAAAAGCCTGTCGAGTTTTGTTTCTACATTTCAGTTGAAAATAATATTCAGTTTCAGCTACACGAAAGTAAAATGTGTAAAGATCTAAATTAGTTGAATAAGATTACAAAAATATGTTTACGAAATGTTTAATCAATTTGATCAAAAATAAAGAGTTTGTGTGTGCGATCCCACAGTATAGTTTTAAACCGTTTAAGTTTTTTTAACGAAGATTACAAAAATATTAGTTGTAGTTTTATTAGAAAGTCCGAATATGGCACAATTGAACTGGGAGATTCGAGTAAAACATATTGTCTTCTAATTTGTTAATAAACAATAACAAAAACTAGTGAGTAAGCCAGTGCTATTTATTCTTTAAATTCGTCAGCTTAATTTTAATTTGTTTTTTTATCGCTGCTGCACGACTTTTTCACACCGTTTTGTTATTTACGACACAATTTCGTTGAAACATCAACACGATTTCATATTTACTGCAGTAATTATTATATTTATCCTGCCCTAGCGCCATATACACTGCTGCGACATCTATTGTCGAGTTTTCTGTAGTAGTAAGGCGCTCGGGGTACTGCCGAAATAGCCGATGTGGGCTTCTACCGATTTTATTAATGAATTATTTTAATTGAAACCATGTTTAATACCAAAAAAAAAGAAAAAGATTATCAATATAATGCTACCAAATTATACGGATTAACGGCGTGATTTTTTTTAAAAAAGGGATACATACTTTTGAATACTTACTATAATGTTACATTTAACCCTAAATAAAATAATGAATTGCTTACCTCCTCGGTCTCTAAGCCTCAAAATGATCGCCTTATTTCTACTGTCTGTAAGATTTACTTTCCACAACTGGCTTCCAGCATAAGAAACTTTTTTGGTAGCTGGCGTCAAAACCTCGTATTCTTTTTCTTCGGGCCTTTTTGAATAATCTGCCTTTTTATCGTCACAATCATCTTCGGGATTTCTAACTTCTTCCACTCTTGCTTTGTATTCGCGATCTGGATCGGTTTCTTTAAGTTGATTAATGAAGGTATTTTTGTTCGCGACTGTGTCCGATATTGAAGCAGGTTTATTTGGATAACAATCGACTTGAAATAAAAGTAATACAAATGAAACAAAGGCGAAATGTGTAGCTCGTAGTGACCGCATGACGATGATGTAGAATATCTAAAGAGGTGTTGGGTCTTGATGTCGTTTTTATATGCCGATGGCGTCGGTAGATACCGTGTCACTAACAGGATGATCCCGTTTCCATTAAACCCAATAGTTTTCGTTACAGACTTGACTGAACTTCAAGCATGGTGTATAATAAATAAATAAATAATTACTCCGGCTACTGCTTTCATTTGAATAAATAATTGAGTGAATCACGTCGTAGTGAATTTACAATAACAACAACACCAAAACGATTCCTATTTGTTTATTTTCTTTTTATCTTTCATAGCAATTCTAGTACAACTGCACATTCATTTTAATTGTAAACTTATTACAAGGAATAGAAAACAGTTTAGTTCAATCAGCGACTTCTTTCGACTATACTCATTTAACGAATGATATTTTGCTTTATTAATTATATCTATAAAAAGCGGAATACTTACCCAAAGTTTCGGTTCAAATCCACCCCCGCGCAGTTGCCTCTTCCACCCCTATTTTTCCTCCACAATCTGTCTATGCTATGTGAATATTCGTAACCGTCAGGATTAGCCACCGGTAAGAAGTACCAGTCCAAGTTGGAAAGCTTTGGTGACAATTCATCGAAATGTTCAACAAGATTTTCAATGATATAAGTTACAGTCGCAGGAGAGATCCATTCTCGAGCATGTATGCCCCCGTCTATCCAAATGGCCTTATTATTTTGATTTCCATTCGATATTTTCAACACTTTTAGCGGTCGGTTTTCAGTAGAAGTACCAATTGTTTTAACGCTGCATAGTTTGGGGTACGTCTTAGCTAAATAATCGACATAGCCGTAAATATCATTTAATCGATGGTACGACCTCCATGTTAGCCTGTGACCTACGTACAACAGGAAGAGACAGGTGTAATTATAATTTCGTTTTTTTTATTTTTCTTCATTCCAAGGTTTATTAAAGTGTATCATACAGTTAACATTTCATGTGTAGTTTATAAATAAACGGTGAAATTTTATGTATGTACAATTGATATTTAAGTCATTGAAGTAAAGAAACTTTTAATAAGAAAATAAAATTAATTAAGCAGCACTTGCAGCAGATGCGATGACTTCGACAGCCATTAGGGCTTCCTTGGCGGTAGGAATGATGTAAGATGACGGCAGAATGAATCCGAAACGTCCTGTATCACGCAATTCAATAGTGTACGTGTATTTTATGTTTTTCACCCCTTTCGCCCAATCGTCTGAGCCTCCACTTGCTGGATAGAGAGTCGATGCAGCTGGACCAAACCTGTAGTGTGACCCCGTTGCAGAGTTCATCACCTATAATAACATATAACAATAGAACTAATAACGATGAATAAACTATGCAAGAAAATGAAGATTTTTGAAGGCTTTTTGTGATGTACTTACAGCTGCTGCTCTACTTGCAACTGCTTGTAAGTCAGCATGATCTGGGGGAACAAAATTGTCGTAGCCCCAGGGGTACAGAATGTACTGTCCGTAAGAGTGGAATGAGATGTAAGCCTTCCAATTGGCACGAGTTGAATCGATGAAATTCTTGATAGCTGCAGTCTCCGGTTCTGAGAAGGGCCCCTGGCCACCATAAATCTCTGTGCAAGGGTTTTTACTCACACCTTTACCTCCCCATTTATATCTGTTTACAATGTTAATTTTAAAACAAATTTTAAGTTTGCATTTTTAATACTTATCACATTTTCATATTTTTATTTCTTAAATTACTTTATTTTACTGCTCTGTAATATTTTACATGAATTTATGCTTTTTTCATGTTTAAATTAAGTATCAACATGATAATTTATATTTTTAATAAAATTTAGTGTATTATTTCACTGCTCTATTTAGTTTCACAAATTTTTGGGCTTTTCTGAATGTTTTTATTAATTAAACTATTTGTATTGCGCGAAATCGTAAAAACTTTTGAATTAAACGTTTGCCTCTTCGTTCAACTGCTTGTCTACTCTGATTCTCTCTCTCTTGCTGGCCTTCCGTTTGCGTAATCAATGAAAAGTAGGTCAAGTTTAGTTGTACTTAAAAACTAGGTTACTACGCGAATAAGGACATTCTGACATGTAGGTNCCGGTGAATCTAGAACAAAATTAGTATCTATATTAAACCATTAAAATACAATACAAATATAGGTTTAAATAAACTGTAGAAATGACTAAGAGTTTTGAAATAAATTTGAAGCGATTGGAAACATAGTATAGGGGGGAAGAACTATCTCCATACTTCCGGGAGGAAGTGCTTCACATTCTTTTCAATCCCTGTATACAAATTTTTACCATACTTTTGTCCCGAAAGTACGATTTTTCCTGATTTCAGGTACCAGAAAAATTGCAACATAACTTCGTAGGTAATGTACTATTAATTAAGAAAGTATTTTAACGTCTTCCGCTGGGAAATTGCTACCGAAGCTGAAGACGATGTCGGTAATCCCCCGGAAAATCTCAAAATCCTTTCCTAATAAGGAGTTAATGTGATTTCTTACCTAGGGGAAAAGGTTGCACCTTTGTCCTTGAAATCGGGAAGTAAATGATAAAAAAAGGCATAAAAATTTGCTTACCCGGTGCCCTTTTTGCAATTGTTTATTAATATGGTATGCATTACAAGAAGCCCACCCACTGCAGACGTTAAAAGATTGGCCCAGTTGCTGGAATGTTTCAATATGTTATTATTTTCATCCACGAATTGTCCATGGTGGTTTACTGCGTTGTATTTTTCATTTCTGAAATCTAAATTGTTTACGAATCTTGCCATGTCACGACTGATGATTCTTCGGTCGTTTGTATTTCTAAAATTATCATTTGCCCTGAAGGACGACGGTATTACAGAAATCCTGCTGGTTTCCCTGTTTCTGCTGTGTATTTTCCCTTTGTCTTCCACTCGAACCCTTCTAATAGAATTAGTCGAATCATTCATTCTTTGGTCTTTAGTTACAACTCTAATATTCCTTTCATTCAAAGTGCGCCTTATGCTTCTGTCAGAACGAACGGTATTGGTTCTTTCGTTTGGAATTGTTCTGATAGTTTGCTGGACCTTGGCTGGTAATGGCTGCTCTCTGGTAATTATTATTCTGGACTCTTGACGAATAGTTTTTGGTTCATTTCTGTACAGGGAACGCTTTTGGAATGTCCTATTGTCCAGGGAGTTTCTCTGGACCAATTGTCGTGTTGTTATGACTCTTCTGGAATCACGAACGGTGTTGCGTAAAATTATTCGGGAATTAGCAACCCTCTGGACTCTCTCATCTTCAGTAGTTCTTTTTGTTGCTGGTGAAACATCTCGGCGTATTGTATTTCTGGATATTTGTCGGTCCCTCAAAGTCCTAGTGGACCTGAAATTTGCCATTAAATTATTTTTATTGTCGTTAAATGACGTCAAAGATCTTGAAATGGTTCGAAAGCGAGAAAGTTGATCTCGCTCAGTTCTTCGACGGGAATCCATTAAAACCTCTTGGGATTCCCTGTTCTTGAAGCTTTGGACAGACCTTGAAATGGTTCGAAAGCGAGAAAGTTGATCTCGCTCAGTTTTTCGACGGGAATCCATTAAAACCTCTTGCGATTCCCTGTTCCTGAAGTTTTGGAGAGTTCTTGAAATGGTTCGAAAGTGAGAAAGTTGATCTCGCTCAGTTCTTCGACGGGAATCCATTAAAACCTCTTGGGATTCCCTGTTTCTGAAGTTTTGGACATTAGAGCGTTCCCTGAAGTTCTGCTTGACGTCCCTTTCCCTGTTGTTAGGATTAGATCGTCCGATTAATTCAAAATTTCTTTTTGGGTCCAATGATACTCGGGAAAATCTTTCAGCCTGTCTTCTTTCTGAGCTGAATCTCCTTGCTGATGGATTGAGGTCATTGTTTTGTGGAATCCTTACCATGTCGTTTCGTTCAGTCCTCTGCGGATTTTTCGTCGTTTTCCATAATAATTCTGTGGATGGGTTGCATCCAGTTGGCGTCCCGATGGAACAAGTTTCGTCCCGAAGACCTGTGATGGTCGAGAAACAAAAGATAAATATTATAGTGATTTTGAAAACTGTAAATGTTAGATTTGTCGGACTCATGGTTAGATAATGAGGAAGAAATTAATACTGTTCAATGATAGTGGCTTGTATGGTAGACTTGGTATATAAAACTGTCTCTTTGCAATGCTGACTGGTTAGCTTCTGGTGTTCCGGAGGGATTTGTCGGACATTTATAGGGAAATGTTCAGGCTATTTTCTGCTTCGATTCGTTTGAGGGTTCAAAATCAATTTGCGAACGAAATGGGATCGCAACCTGTTTATTGTAAGATAAGGGATGTCTTTTCGCCACCTACTTTAAGATTTATATTGTTCAGTCAAATTAAATCGCAACACGTGGCTTCTTTAAATGTCATTTATTATTGTACTGAGTATTAATATCCTCATTTTTCTGACATGTGCACGTGTCTTTTGTTTTAACTGAAACGTGCTAATACGGAGATAATGAAATTTATAAATTTAGAGACGCTTTTCCGGAGCAATTGGAGACATCTGCGACAAGGCTTTAATCAAATTTTCTGGGGTAACAAATTTTCAATTCGTCAGTGTATGAAATAAGAAGTGCTCGCTGATAAGGGGATTCGATAGAAATTTTCTTCTTCAGTTAGTCTTAATACAATTTATGATTTATTGTCACTTGTATCGAAACCTGGTGACCTAAACTGTTGAAGCTTATTTTTGTTATTTATTTTATTCAATTACGGAATACAAATTGAAATCGAAAATGTTTCGTATAAATTGTGACATTCTTCTTTTTTGTTCTGAAAATCATCCTTGATTTTTGACGCTTTTTTATTGTTTCGAATCATTTGCCCTGAAGGATGACGATATTTACAAAATATTTGCTGGGTTCACTGTTTCTGTTGGGTATTCCCCTTTATCTTCCACTCGAACCCTTCGAATAGAATTAGTTGAATCTTTCATTCTTTGGTCTTTAGTTAAAAATTTATCTGGAACGAACAGTATTGGTTCTTTTGTTTGAAATTGTTCTGATAGTTCTCTGGACTCCTGTCGAATAGGTTTGGTCGTTAACCTTAAAATCTTTCCTATAAATTGTGACATAGTTCTTTCTTAATTTTCGTTGTCTATTTAAAACTGAAAATTGTATTTGATTCTTTCGACGCACGCACGTTTTTTTATTGTTTCAAATCATTTGCCCTGAAGGATGACGATATTTGCAAAATACTTGCTGGTTTCAGTGTTTCTTTTGGGTATTCCCCTTTATCTTCCACTGGAACCCTTCGAATAGAATTAGTTGAATCTTTCATTCTTTGGTCTTTAGTTAAAAATTTATCTGGAACGAACAGTATTGGTTCTTTTGTTTGAAATTGTTCCTATAGTTTGTTGGATGGCTGCTCTCTAATAATTATTATTCTGGACTCTTGTTGAATAGTTTTGGTCGTTAATCTTAAAATCTTTCCTATAAATTGTGACATACTTCTTTCTTAATTTTCGTTGTCTATTTAAAACAGAAAATTGTATTTGATTCTTTGGATACACGCACGCTTTTTTATTGTTTCAAATGATCTAATTTGTACTTATTGTGTTCCAGTGGTAGATTGTGGATGTGGGTGTTGGTGGCAAAGACCTTCACATACACAAGGCCAATCCCCCCACACCCATATAAAGGATTGTAGAATTTTTATTTTGGTTGAATGAACTGTAGAACCAGTTCAGTTATGTATGTAATAAGTATCTTGTTTTTCGATGACTAATTTTCTGAAAGAAAACGCAAATTTCAAATAACGTCTGTACTAATCAATGAAAAGGGTGAATAAAACAACTGGTTTTAATCGATATTAATAGTGTTCTTGGTCATTAATTTATCGTATATTGAACTTATAAGTTACTCCCACAAAGGGATTTAACAACCATACTGTGGTCAATAATTAATTGGGCATTGTCAATAAAAATTGTTTACAATATTTAATTTACTGGGAAAGCCTTTTTAAAATATTGGACTGCAGGATTTTTATGTCATTGTTATCGTCACTATCTACCAGCTATTTTTATTTATGATATGTATATAAATTAATGTTCCTTCATCCTAGTTGAAACGGCTCTGCCAGTCTGGCCGATATATCTAAACTACATCACATATTAATCCTGGTTTTGTATTAATTCAGAACTTAATTTATATAATTTTATGTAGAAAAGGATTTGTGGTAGATAATTCGTAAAAAGAAATTAATTAAATAATTTATTGGATACTTAATAAATAATTATTACATAGGTAGGTATTTAATTTACTTTCAAAATACGTACTAGGGCGTCTAAAACTTAAACATACGCATAGTTTAAAATAATATCTTTACATTACATATAGTTAGAGGTAATTAATTATAATTAGATCATTACAGTTCAAGGCAGATCGTTTGTATGAGATTGAATCCATTCTACTAAACTAGAGCTTCTTGTGTAAACCGTGGGGGCATTCTGCTGTCCGCAGGGCAATATGCCCCTCGAAACCACCCCTACCAAGACACCATTCTTCACAAGTGCACTTCCGGAGTCTCGGATGCAAGACACCTGACTCCTGGGGCCGCTGGTACAAATATTCTTCTCGTCGAGAACGTTTGTCGTCTTCCCCACAGTATTGAGAATTGCAGCGCATTCTGGAAATGAATTTTAATTTAAAATCTTCGTTATCTATGCCCAAAAATTTACGCACCTGTTAGAGATATAAGTTTTTTTGACGCATATCGAAGACTTAGAGTGTATCCCTGTTCGCCTTCTCCCCAACCTGACAACACAGCCATTCCCGTGAATTCTTCCTCAGGTCTGGGAAGATACACTGGTTGAACTGCCTTTGACCATGTGAAGGGCGATTCCAGGATCACGATGGCTATATCATGACCGGTTAAAGTTTCTTCACTGAATCAAAAAAAAGAAATAATAATTAAACCAGTTTACTGCCCCTTTGAAGAACACTTACTCTTTAAAATCGGGGTGGGAAATAAATTCTGCGACCCTTTTCGTTTGTGTTTCGTCGGTGATCTCTTCCAGGTGTTGGATACCGGCGACTACGATGTAAGTCCCGTAGGCCCTTCGGCAATGGGACGCTGTCAAGACGTGGGTGTGGGAGATGATCGTCCCGCCGCAAACATGGGACGTATATACCATCCATTCCCGTTCGATTGATACCATGTAAGGGAACTGGTTCCTCAAAGCCAAACCACCTGTAGTTGATTTAAGGGGATTGAGGTCGTCTTCGGTTCCTACAATGACAAATAAGTGAAAAATTAGAAGAGCAATAATTCTGTGATCCTTGAAGAAGAAATATAGTTAGACGGGGGTCAGCCCACTACCCATCTCATATCTAGACCTATTTATTTTTTTAAATTGCATCTATTTTTCTTACAATTCATTTGGCATAAAAATCAAATCATATTATAAATTAAATAAAAATCCCCTTTTTCTTACTAAATTCCCTAGGTCTGATAGGGAATAATTTGTAGATCAGTATAGGTAAAAGTTATGGTACCTACCAGAACAAAAATTACTTAATGAGACTGTTAATGATGTGTGAAATACACGAACTACATTTTCCAAAAATCAAATCAACCAAACTTTCTTTAGATTGTAATCTTTGTTGTTTGGTATTAATTTCAAATCTGGGACTATAAAGAAATTACTTGAAGTGATTGATGAAAATATAGTAGATATAGTATTATTTAGGGTTAGGGCGATTTTAAATGTCCTCGGATTAATAAATTATTTCTTGAACAAAAAAAAATATAAAAAAATTAAAATTAAACTTACCCAAAGCTAAGACAAATGCTGAAAAGAGTATAATCAGCGAGGTGATCATTTTGAATGTAATTGGCGTTGTAGCTGCTTCTTGCACCAAGATATTGTTTTTAATAATTATAATTATTGTGTGCCACTTTATTATATTCCATTATATAGGGATTGTTATCAAATAATTGTCATTACTAAATATGACTAGGTATATTGTAGAAAATTATAATTGTGATTCATATAGTTTGTTAGGTAGCATTTTCTTCCGATTGGACCGACGTATTTGTTATTAAACAAATGTAATTTGCATTGTTTTTAATAACAATAATACACACTTTAAAAGGAAAAACGTAACATCATTGATAGTTACTTATTATATACCAGCTACTTATTGGGAAAATGTACGCAAAAGAATTAAAATTGTATTATTCTAGAATAATGAATACTTATTATATTTCTCTTAAAGGTTTTTTTTTCTAGGACTATCGAAACTTAAAAATACGTTCCACTTGATATGAATTAAAGTAGTTTTATGATTTAATCTTGTTTACACTTGCTTTACACATTATCAATGGTGATTTGGTGTAAGATAAGTAAATTGCAACAAAATCGATACATTCGCTGATTAATCATTTCGAAAATTGTATTTAATTTTTTACGTACACTACCTATAGATATTTATCTAAATACTTGATCGAACAGCAAGGTTTTACTACGAACAGGATCCATCAATCAATAAGTGGATTGAAGTATAGGAACATGTCAAAAAATCAATATATTGCAATTATAGCAAAAGTTACATCATACTTTTTTTTTGGTATTTTATAAATATGAGTCAATAAAACAAAAATGTAGTTTAAAATGAAGTATTACATTCTTTAATTTTTTACATAATATCAAAATTTTGGATTATCTTAGACCTATTACCTATTAGACCTACTGAAGATAAATATTTAAATTCTCATTGAATACGATACCATTACATTTTCCGTACATATTTACTTCAAATATTAAGTACGGGCCTGGAATTTTTACTTTTTGTTTTGAAATAAATTTAATAAGTCTACACCCTACGGTATCTGACCAATTCCCGACATTACGTTGTAATAAAACAATTACTAACTCAGTACGACTCTGTACTTTTTCAATGGAATAATGAAAAAGAATGGTCCAGTCTTTACACTATAAAGAATAAAAATTAGATCAACAAAAAGTTGAAAATCCAGACGAAGTCGATGACGGTCATTTTCAAAAAGCTTCGGCGTTTTATGGAATGTCTAATTTTGCATTTTGTTGTATGCATATGATGGCATTAAGATAACATGTATACGAAATTGCAAGTAATGTTTATTTATTGATAAGTTGTACGCATTGTTTTTAAATAATTCACTAGGTAACGAAATAATTCTGTGAAAAATATTGACTTAAATAATCCTTTACGCTCTTAATAGAAAAACAAGCGAGGAATTTGTAGATATTCTATCATCAAAATAGATATCTATACGTATGTCTATACAGTCGAAAGAAAATAACAAAGTAAAGTGGTTTAATGCAAGGTAGTGAAATCAAACATGTTGATGAACTGTTTCAAAACAATACCTGAAACAGACAGAGCCAATCCTTAACTTCTCTGAATTCAAGTATTTAAAAGCAAATAAAACCAACCCAAAAAACTATTGCTTTCCTTTTTTCTAGATTGTTGGTAGCTGTTAAAGATTACTTGGATGCTCCGAATATCTCTTTATTTTCTTGGTTAATTAAAGTTTCATGTACTTAAATATGTCCCAATCCCAGTAGATTTTCAAAATTCCCTATCCATAACTGACATCATAAAACAATTAGAAATTGAACAATTGCAGGCCTTTAAATAATAGTAGTTTTTTTATTTAGTGTTTAGTTTTGTGTACATATTTATTGACATGGTTAAGAATAAACGATTTTCAAAGAGACGGTATACATAGATCTCCATTCTATAAATTAGCATTAATCCAATCGAAATGGGAAGAAACTTTGGTGAAAACGCATGGGGCAATGGTGATTCCACATGGTGCTACACCCCACGAGGATACCGTCTTTGACCACCAGAGTCACCACTGCAAACCGTCAACCTTTGCCTTCCATTGGTACAAATCATCGTGTCGTTCAAACGATCTTTAGTTCACACAACAGCGAAAGATAAATACTTTTGTTGAAGGTGCAATGTTTACAATTAGAAATTTTACATACACTCATTGTGCAGAATTTTTAGGTCGACGCATTGCATAGTGCTTGGGAGAGTGGAAACTGAACTTGACTTTTTCCCCATCCCAAATGACGACGTCTCCACACGTTTCGGCACCTTGACTAGGAAGTTGAATGGGTTGGAAGAAGAGGTCAAGATAAAAAGTCTGACTACTGTTATTAGGGAAACGTCCCATGGGGCTGCATTTTTATTGTTGAAGAGCGAAGAAAATGAAATTATAAAAGGTGTATTAATCAATGAAGATGGTAGTCAATTAATTAATTAATTAATTACCCAGGTCAGTTCTTGTGAACTGCCAGCACGTCGACTTTGAGTAGATGAGGTATTTTTGACTCGATTCGGAATTCCTGCGTCGACATTGTAGGTACCGTAGTCTTCTATTCCATGGGCAGTTGTGAGGACCACCCATGTACTAATGAGACTACCACCACACATGTGGGAAACGCCACCGTAAAGAAACCTGGTAGGGGAATTGGTCTCTGACAGCATTTAGACCGCGTATTATTTTGGTATCGTCGAATGGCAAAATTTCTATATGTTTTATGCAAGTCGGATGATCACTACATTTATCTTTCGTATATTTGGGGCCCTTTTTCAGATATTAAAACATATTAATACAGAACGAACAAATAAATGAATAGATAATTCAATCTCAAATTAATGATGAAAAACGGTTGGTACTGTCCCTCCCTTACCGGGAATTGAACCTGGGCCCCTGTATAGTGGATAAAATTAATACATTAATACAATTCTAATAAAACATACCAAGGGCTAAAGAGCACACAAGGCTTAATAGAACAACGGGGAACTTCATTCTAAAACTGCCCACTTCACTAAACCAAACCAACATACAACCCGAAGATTTCGGATCTTATTTATATGAATAACGTATCTAAGTTTACGCAATGGCATGCCCACTTATATAGATATATTTGATTAGCATCTAATGCAAATATAACACAAATATATTTGCGCGTGTACCTCCCTCGCCCTCCTTGGACAACTAATGTACATATTATATTTGTATTGGATGCTAATCAAGTACAAGCAGTCTTGTAACATTTTGAATTATTGGAGAGAAATAAGATCACTGATATTTTGTATAAATACTTTCAAAGATGCAAGCAGAGCGATGTGATGTTATCGGTTTTTCTCTTGAATATTTCTTTTACAATTGCGTTCAGAACTGTTGGGCAAGGGGGGGGGGCTATGTACTATAGTTTTCCAATTAAGGGGTCTGAAGATGAAGGTTAAGGATTTACCTGTAAGGACATTGGAAAAATCTTCTTGACTTTAGCACAATCACTACTTGAATTGTATTGGACTAACTAATACTCGTTTCAATACACAATTACTTCATCAATTGATTGCACAATGAATTCACACTGAGCATTTTGGCGAAAGCGTTCCAAATGTGGTGTTACAGGCGAATGATGAGGATGAGGATACCGGATATAGTTAGAAATGAAGAGGTATTAAAAAGAATAGGAGAACGGAGGACTCTATGGAAGTCAATAAGAAATAGACGAGATAGGTTAGTAGGACAATTTTTAGTCAGAGACATATTAGAGGCACCAGAGAGTTAGAAGGAGTAGAGGTAGACCTAGATTTGATTACTGTTCGCAAATAGTTAAGGATGTGGGATGTTCTAGTTTTAGGAAAAATGCGAAGATTAGCTCAGGATAGGAAAGAGTGGAGGTGCGTATCCAACCAGTCTTAGGACTGACGACCTTATGATGATGATCACATGAGCATCATGATTTCGAATTGACCGTTATCATCAGCACGCCGTAACACGATATCGACCAATCTAAAAGCTATTGGGGGTTGATATAGTAGAAGTGGAGCCGGAATTAAAAAATGAAATTGAATATGAGAGAAAATTTTTGTATTGGTAATATTCAACACTTCGGATTTAATTTCTGTGATCAACTTGCAACTACTTCAAATAATAGATGGTCAAAATTGTTTACTTATGGTGATTTTATTTAATGCTTCGATTTGCTAGCACATTTAATTACATTCTCAGAAGTAAATGCCTTTCAAAGGTGTGGATCATATTGATTTTACAATCTCTCGTTGATCCAGTCGGAATAGGAAGAAACCTTTGTGAAGACCGATGGAGCAATAGTGTTACCACATGGTGTGATACCCCAGGAGACAACACCCACTTGGACGCCGTCTTGGACCAATGGGCCACCAGAATCACCACTGCATGTTCCTTCATATCGTCGTCCACTGGTACAAATCATCGAACTGTCCAAAGGATCGGAATATCCCAATACACTGATTAAATCAATAGCGCATTCTACGGAGAAAGATAATAATAATAAGCGAAAGGGTATCATTTA
The DNA here is from genome assembly GCF_000699045.2 of Agrilus planipennis. Taxonomy (NCBI): domain Eukaryota; kingdom Metazoa; phylum Arthropoda; class Insecta; order Coleoptera; family Buprestidae; genus Agrilus; species Agrilus planipennis. The sequence goes on along the minus strand of NW_020442461.1, from coordinate 482,482 downwards.
AAATTAGGTATTTCACGTACGGTTGTTTGGAAGAATTTCTAAGTTGACGTATTGTAGAGTCCTTGGGAGAGTGGAAACTGAACTTGAAGTCCTTCCCCATCCAGAAATAACGACGGATCCAGATACATTATCACCTTGGTTGGGAAGTCCAACAGGTTGGACGGAAGAAGTCAAGGTGAAGGGTGTGGTAACTCTCATTAGGGCAATGTCCCACGGTCCTGGATCGCTACCGCTGCAGATCAAAGGAAGTGATTTTGTAAATAGCAAAAGCCGATAAAGATCCTATTGAAGTAATTACCCAGGCCAATTTTCATGAGAGATAATACTTCTGACACTTCGGCTTTGAGTAGATGAGGTGCTTTCGACTCGATTCAAAAGTCCAGCAACGACAGTGTAGGTACCGTAGTCTTCGATACAATGGGCAGCCGTGAGTACCATCGATGGACTAATGATACTAGCACCGCACATGTGGGAGGGCGTCGAAAGGAAGCCCCATCGTAGGGAAACCTGGTAGGGGAATTGGTCTCTGACGGCATTTTGACCGCGTATTATCCTGGTATCGTCGGACGGCAAAATTTCTATATCTTTTACGTAAGCCGGACGGGGTGAATTTACCTTTTGTACCTTTGGTGCCCCTATTCAGAAATTAGAATAAATAAATAAATAAATAAATGATTGCAATAAAACTTACCATGGGCTAAGGCGCACACAAGGCCTAAAAGAACAACGAGGAACTTCATTCTTGAATTGCCAGTTTACTCAATTAAACCACTGTACAGCCTGATGCTTTCGGCTGTTATTTATAGGAAGGAAACTTATCTTCAAGTGCTGGACAAAGCACACTTATCTGCAGGTGCAAGGTACACATTAGCATTTTATTAATTGCATAGATTGCAAAGCGTCTTAATTTTTTCTTCTAGCTAATCACAAATGTCGTTTCAGCAAAGTGTTGTTCGTATCTATATGTTTGTAAAATGTCTTTATTGATTAAAATTATGCACTGGAGAGTGAATTTAAAGAAAGACGACAATGCCTCTTCCCAATAAATGCTTCTAGCATTTTTTGTAATCATGGAATGATCGAGAAGAGGTTTTCAGCCCGAAGACATTCATCGCATTTCTGAAAAACTAGAACTACCTACATCTCTAACTATTTGCAAGCAGTCATCTAATTTAGGTCCTTTTTTTGATTTGTCTCTAACTAGTGGTTCATGTCTGAAGAGGTCCTCTGTAAATCATCTCGCCTATTTCCTTTTCTGTTTCTTCTAAACCCGAATTGACTATCTTCTAAATTTTCTTCTACCGTTTTGACACCCATTTCTGTACGATTCCAGTTAAGATTTTCGACGCATGAGAAATTAAGTTGATTGTTCTAAAATTCTTGTATCTATTTGTGTCTCCCCACTTTGCAATGGCTACAAGCTCATTCCGTTTGTAATAATTCAGGATTTCTCCCCATCTCGTATACGTTACTAATATGTCAGTAAAAATATTTAATATTAAGTGCCCAAATAAAAACAAATACCAAACCATTTTATTTTGCATTTTAATCCAAGCTTTATCTGCACCGATATATGCACTATCACATGCGTATGAGATCATCATAGAGTCTTTATCTAGGTATGCGACGCAATAAATCATTTACATACAAAATAAAAATCAAAGGTTCTAGAATAGTGCCTTGTGGCACCTCGGTATGAATGTTTTATTTTTCAGCAACAATAAGGCAACAGCTTTGCTGATTTTACCAAGCATCATTTTCAATTATTTTATTTGGACATTGGAGGTTTGCGGGTTTGTTGACCATGGTCTAGATTGGTTGATGGTTGGTTGGTTTTTTTCTGATCATTATTTATTTACTTGAGGATACCGTGGATAGAGGTTAGAAATAAATAGGTATTAGAAAGAATAGGAGAACAGAGCGTTATACCGAAATTGATAAGAAGTAGGTCAGATAGATTGGTAGGACACCTTCTCAGGCATGAGGGGTTAGTCAGACAAATATTAAGAGAAGTAGAGATAGACTAAGATTAGTTCGTAAATAGTTAAGGATGTGGGATGTACTAGTTTTATGAAAATCCGAAGATTAGCTTTTGATAGGAAAGAGTGGAGGTGCTTGTCCAACCAGTCTTAGGAGTGACGACCTTATGATGATGATGATGATGATTTATTTGAGCCGAATACGGGAAGGGAGGGAGTTGTACCCCCGTTTTCCAATTAAGGAGGGGCTAAAGCCACCTTCCTATCTCCTCTGAGCTATCCCTTAAGTTTTAGTACCAAATATAAAACTATATTTGCATTGTTATGATTTTAATAAAGAAATCATCATTGTGTTCTATTTTTAACGGAGAAAATGACCCATCGACTTAGGCTGTGAAGTAAATTGGTGATGCCTTCTACTTTGGGAACTGTTGGAACGGGTGGGTGGTTGTGGTTTGTTTAAGAAAGACAGTACCTACAAGAGTGAAAAACTGCAGATTTGAGCAATTAGGTAATTTGAGTTACATTGTCGCTCAAAAGTTTCTGCTCTGATGGTATTAAAAATAATCTTGCTTTGGCGCTTTTTCCATGTTGAATCTTATGTATTATTGTTATTCTGGACTAACAAATGTTTTAACACATTATGAACAATAAGTATAAGTTTAGTGTTTTGTGGAAGCTATCACACGGGTATTGTGATTTCGAACTTATTGCATATCAGTAAAGTGTGTAAGGTGTTGGATCTAATTTTTGGGGTGAACTTACGATACAATAGACAACGTGTATACTTCATAGTAATTTTATTTAGTCTTTCGTTTTGTGTACAGACTCATGTATTTACATGCTTAAGAATAAATGTTTTGCAAAGCAGCGAATCATCTCCGTTTTACCAGTTGGCGGTAATCCAGTCAGAATAGGAAGAAACTCTTGTGAAGACCGACGGGGCAGTAGTGACGCCACATGGTGTGATACCCCACGAAACGATACCCACTTGGATACCGTCTTGGACCAATGGGCCACCAGAGTCACCACTGCAAACCGACACATATTGGCGCCCGCTGGTACAAATCATCGTGTCGTCCAAAGGATCGGAATATCCCAATACGTCGATCAAATCGTTAGCGCATTCTAAAGGGAAAGACGGATTTGTTGATCGTTATTGTACTTACGAAGATATAACATTTGGAATTAGGCATTTCACTTACGGTCGTTTGGTAGGACTTCTAAATCGGTGTATTGCAGGGTGCTTGGGAGAACGGAAACTGAACTTGATGTCCTTCCCCATCCAGAAATGACGACGGTTCCGGAAGTTTCATCACCTTGGTTAGGAAGCTGAATAGGTTGGACGGAAGAAGTCAAGGTGAAGGGTGTGGCTACTTTAATTAAGGAAATGTCCCATGGGTATACAGAACTACCGCTGGAGAGTGAAGAAAGTGCATTTATAGAAAGCATAATCGGTAAATATCCATTTAATTAATTACCCAGGCCAGTTTTCGTGAACGACAATGTTGCTAGCAGTTCGGGATTGAGTATTGGAGGTACTTTCGAGTCGATTCAGTAGTCCAGCAACGACGGTGTAGGTACCGTAGTCCCGGATACAATGGGCAGCCGTGAGTATCACCCCAGCACTGATGATACTACCACCGCAGATGTGGGAGGGCGATGAAAGGTAAGCCCACCGCAGAGAAACCTGGTAGGGGAATTGGTCTCTGACAGCATTTAGACCACGTATTATCCTGGTATCGTCGGATGGCAAAATTTCTATATCTTTTACGTAAGCCGGATGGGGTGAGTTTATCTTGTGTACGCTTGGCGCCCCTATTTAGGTATCAGAACAAATAAGTAGATAATTAAATTAATGATTGTAATAAAACTTACCGTGGGCTAAGGCGCACACAAGGCCTAAAACAACGAGGGTGAACTTCATCCTTTAATTAAATTGCCAGTTTACTCAATTAAACCACTGTACAGCCTGATGCCTTTGGGTCTTATTTATAGGAAGGAAACTTATCTTCAAGTGCCGGACACTTATCTGCTGGTGCAAGGTACATATTAGCATTTTATTAATTGCATGGATTGTAATGTGTCTTCATTTTTTCTATTTGGTAATCGCTAATATTGTTTGAAGAAAGTTACAATCGTATCTATGTACGTTCATACTTCTAAACGTGTTTTTAGATTAAGATACTGGAGAATTAATTTAACTGAAGACGAGAATCCTTAAATACATTCAGCAGTAAGTACCGTTGGTTTGTGCTCTTATCTTTTGCTTTACACCCTAATTGGTCATCCCTTTTGACAAGTTTACAATCTTATTCTTTTTGTAATCAATCCAAATCTTCTCCATCTCGATTATGTATGTACGTCACCAATAAATAAAACTCTTTAAAAATTCTCAAATAAGTTCCCATATGGGGGGAATAATATCCTCGAGGTGATTCCTTAGTACCTCTAAGTGTTCCAGTGCTGCCCCGTATTAATGCTGTATGTACCACCCTATTGGTGTCCAAAAATACTATTATCCCTTTAGGGGAATTACGTTCAGATTTTTTTTTTTAAAATTTGTCCACAACCTCATCAGAGCTGCCTGGTATTCTCTCCCAATCAACTGTATTGTTTTCTGAGTTTCTGTATTTGACGAGTTTTTTATTTTACGTAAGTTTTTATTCAAAATGTATAAAGACCAAAAGGTTCCTAATGGCTTTCTACAATTGATAACATTGTTAAGAAATGTGATCGAACATTGCTGTTTAACTCTTTAGGTTCTTGTTAAGGTGGTGAACGAGGTTTCTGTTTTAGACATGCTGAACGAAACATTAGCCAAACAATAAAATATTGCTAACTCCTGTATCAAGAGAATTTCTTATTTTTTTGGTCTATATTGGTCTCAAACTAGGGATACACTTATGCACTATGATTGCATGTTGCTAACTCTGGCGACCTTGGGCATTTTCGGGCATTTTCACATATCAATCAAAGTGTTCTAAAAATGTTTGGAACCCCTGTGGGTAATTTTCTCCAATATGATGGACGTGTGGGATGAGCGGCCACCACACATCAGTTTAGAATGAGTGAGAATATTCTATAGCTTTTTCTAGGGGTGTTTTAAAATAAAATGTTCTCGACTGTCTCGGATTGCTCGAAGAAAGAATGTTCTAGAGGGAACCGGACCGGAGAATCCAGGATCACTGTGTTAGAGATGGGGTTGGCTTCTGATACTATATTAGATTTATACATTTTGACCTCTATATAAGAAATGCTTGAATCTCCTATAATGCTTGAATTATATTTAGTTTGATGAGACATATTTTTCGGGTTGTTAGGTCTTTATCAAAAGTTTAAATGCTAAATTTCAATGTATGTGTAAGTAATATTTGTAACTGGAAACAGATGGAGGGTTAACCATAGTCTGTGGATTGTGGAAAACTCTCAATAGTAGTCAACTACTAGGCGTTTCTTAAAGTCTAATCGGGTACGTCTGAGTTTATTAAACGGTGTTGTAGAGCAGTCTAAAGGTAAGACTAAATATTAAGTGCAATTCGTGTAGTCCATGATGCAATACAGTTCTAAAGCAGCAAAACTGGTACAATTTTAAGGAAACAGAAGAAACTGAACCAATTGGTTGCACAACAGATATTTCAACAGCAATCCCATGAAGGTAACAGAGAAGTATCAAACCCGAATTCCACTGTATTAGAGAAAAGTGTAAGCATTATTAGATGCTCTATTTTCTATTGGGAATGTCCGACGTTTTGGATTTAATTTTTGTGATTAACTAGGAGTTTGTATTGATTTAAATAATAGATTAGACTTATATATTAGTCCTTGGTTGTTTTATTTAATGTTTCGGTTTGCGTACAGAATTATTTATATTCTCGAAAACAAATGCCTGTCAAAGGAGCGGCAGATAGCCGTTTTACAAGTTATTGTAAATCCAGTTGGAATAGCTTGAAACTCTTGTGAAGACGGAGGGGGCAATAGTGATGCCACATGGTGAGACTCCCCACGAGACGATACCTACTTGGACACCGTCTTTGACCAATGGGCCACCAGAGTCACCACTGCAAACTCCTGCGTATTGTCTTCCACTGGTACAGATCATCGTTTCGTCCAAAGGATTCGATCTTCCCAACACACTGACCAAATCTTCAGCGCACTCTACGGAAAAAGATATTTTTATTGATTACTACCACGTGGTGAAAGGTATTCTGCTTACCTTCATTTGGTAGAACTTCTAGGTCGACGTATTGTAGTACACTTGGGGCACCGGATATTATTCCTGACGTCCTTCCCCATCCAGAAACGACGACATCTCCAGATGTAGGGGCTCCTTGGCTAGGAAGTTCAATAGGTTGGACGGAAGTGGTAAATACGAACGGTGATGATACTATTATTAAAGCAACGTCCCATGGAGAGACAACACTACCGCTAAAGGGTCGAGAAATGAAGTTAGAATAAGCGTAACCAATAATAGTGGTAAGTAGGTATTTAATTAATTACCCAGGCCAGTTTTCGTGAACTACAATATTGCTAGCACTTCTGCTTTGAGTAGCCGAGGTAGTTTCGACTCGATTCAGAAGTCCAGCCACAACTGTGTGGGTACCGTAGTCTTGGATACAATGGGCAGCCGTGAGTACCACCACAGAACTAATGATACTAGCACCGCAGATGTGGGAGGCCGTTGAAAGGAAACCCCAGCGCAGGGAAATCTGGTAAGGGAATTGGTCTCTAACGGCTGCCTGACCTCGAATTATTCTGGTATCGTCGGATGGCAAAATTTCTACATCTTTTATGTAAGCCGGATGGGGTGAATCTATTTTTTGTACGCTTGGTGCCCCTATTTAGATATAAAAGAACGTACTGTTATTACTGGAATAATGTAATGACATCCTTGAGTCTATTCTTTAATTAATTATACTGGCATTAGATAAAACGACTGATAAACTGATTTTGAAGGTAATCCAACTGGCGACTATTGTCAACAACAGATTTTGTTAGCTAGACGACTTTACTCCAAAACCAAAAACTTTTATTGTGTCTCAAAAAAAAAATAAATTAATTTTAATAAAACTTACCAACGACTAGGGCACACACAGAGCCTAAAAGTACTACGAGGAGATGCATTTTTTAATTGCCAAATTACTCAACCAAACGAGTGTACAAAGTCGAATCTTTCGACTCTTATTTATATGAGGGAAACTTATCTCAGCTTAAGTACAAGACAATTTACGTCTGCACTTGTAGATATATTTAATTAATATTTGATTAATCGTCTCGATAGCAATATGTCTTTTTTTTACTGGTTAATCCCATATGTCGTTGCAATAAAATATTTTTAGTATCTACAGGATTATGAAATGTCTGTAAATGAAGATTATGTACTGCTGAGAGTGGTTCCTAAAAATAATTCCATTAAGCAGAAAGTATTGACGTTTGGTACTTCTTTTAGGAATAAATAGATTATTAACAAAATTTTCCTTCTGTTTTACAAATTAAATTGTAGTGTAGAAGCAAAGCCAGATAGGGTAATAGTTTTTTTTTTATTATAAAAACGTTCACCAACGATTCACCGTAAGTCTAAGATTTTATCAAGGTGAGTTTTTAAAATTTTATACATTAAATTTCTAAAACCTTGTTATTAAATTTAAAAATTACCAGCGAATGATGAGGATATCGTGGATAGAGAAGGTTAGA
>NW_020442461.1:472461-474708 GCF_000699045.2 Agrilus planipennis | reverse complement strand
AAAAATATTATAGATACGAACAAGAAGTTTACTATTCTAACACAAGGGAGTATAAAAAGGAAGAGACGATCGCCGAAGTGGAGTAGAAATAAATTGACCGTTGCAGAAGTGAATCTAGAAATAAATTGACAGCGCAGTGAATAGTGATTTAGTAACAGTACTGTAAATAAATAGAGTAATTTATCACCTAAGTTAGTTATAATTTAATAGTGTTTTTAAGTTCAATAATAATTAATGTAAATAAATAGATTTTGTCGTTGTGAGTCTTAAAAATTAATTTGTTAAACCCACGAACATAACAATACTATCAATCTTACATTTGTAACCATCTGTGAGAGAAAGGTCCAATGTGGAAAATAATTTATTGAAAAGAGACCAAAAATATATTAAAACAAAATAATTAATGCTTGTGTAATTCTTATTTCATGTATATATTATAGTTAGGACGGTTAAAATTGAAAAAGTCTACAATAAATTATTTGTGAGAATGGATTATATCTTCTTTCTTTTTCCATTTTGCGATTGATCTCCATAGTAATGGAATAATTTCTTGGTGAAATAGCAATCCCGTCGTTTCTAAACTATTACTAGACCTAGTGATGAAGGTGGTTCCGGTGTTGTTACTGGTTTTGATGAATTACATAGATTTAAGTTAAAAACTCACAAACTAGTCCATATATTAAGTGATTCACTGTTTTTTTAAATTGTTTACACTAATTTGAACAATAATAATTAATGGATATAACATAACGAATTTGTTTTTACACTGTTACTCATGTTTTACAAGTTATTGTAAATCCAGTTGGAATAGCTTGAAACTCTTGTGAAGACGGAGGGGGCAATAGTGATGCCACATGGTGAGACTCCCCACGAGACGATACCTACTTGGACACCGTCTTTGACCAATGGGCCACCAGAGTCACCACTGCAAACTCCTGCGTATTGTCTTCCACTGGTACAGATCATCGTTTCGTCCAATGGATTCGATGTTCCCAACACACTAACCAAATCTTCAGCGCACTCTACGGAGAAAGATATTTTTATTGATTACTACTACGTGGTGAAAGGTATTCTGCTTACCTTCGTTTGGTAGAACTTCTAGGTCGACGTATTGTAGTACGCTTGGGGCACCGGATATTATTCCTGACGTCCTTCCCCATCCAGAAATGACGACATCTCCAGATGTAGGGGCTCCTTGGCTAGGAAGTTCGATTGGTTGGACGGAAGTGGTAAATACGAACGGTGATGATACTATTATTAAAGCAACGTCCCATGGAGAGACAACACTACCGCTAAAGGGTCGAGAAATGAAGTTAGAATAAGCGTAACCAATAATAGTGGTAAGTAGGTATTTAATTAATTACCCAGGCCAGTTTTCGTGAACTACAATGTTGCTAGCACTTCTGCTTTGAGTAGCCGAGGTAGTTTCGACTCGATTCAGAAGTCCAGCCACAACTGTGTGGGTACCGTAGTCTTGGATACAATGGGCAGCCGTGAGTACCACCAAAGAACTAATGATACTAGCACCGCAGATGTGGGAGGCGGTTGAAAGGAAACCCCAGCGCAGGGAAATCTGGTAAGGGAATTGGTCTCTAACGGCTGCCTGACCTCGAATTATTCTGGTATCGTCGGATGGCAAAATTTCTACATCTTTTATGTATGCCGGATGGGGTGAATCTATTTTTTGTACGCTTGGTGCCCCTATTTAGATATAAAAGAACGTACTGTTATTACTGGAATAATGTAATGACATCCTTGAGTCTATTCTTTAATTAATTATACTGGCATTAGATAAAACGACTGATAAACTGATTTTGAAGGTAATCCAACTGGCGACTATTGTCAACAACAGATTTTGTTAGCTAGACGACTTTACTCCAAAACCAAAAACTTTTATTGTGTCTCAAAAAAAAAATAAATTAATTTTAATAAAACTTACCAACGACTAGGGCACACACAGAGCCTAAAAGTACTACGAGGAGATGCATTTTTTAATTGCCAAATTACTCAACCAAACGAGTGTACAAAGTCGAATCTTTCGACTCTTATTTATATGAGGGAAACTTATCTCAGCTTAAGTACAAGACAATTTACGTCTGCACTTGTAGATATATTTAATTAATATTTGATTAATCGTCTCGATAGCAATATGTCTTTTTTTTACTGGTTAATCCCATATGTCGTTGCAATAAAATATTTTTAGTATCTACAGGATTATGAAATGTCTGTAAATGAAGATTATGTACT
>NW_020442461.1:449045-471136 GCF_000699045.2 Agrilus planipennis | reverse complement strand
AGAGGCAGAAACAGGAGTTAGGAGGGGTAGAGGTAGACCTAGATTAGATTACTGTTCGCAAATAGTTAAGGATGTGGGTTGTTCTAGTTTTAGGGAAATGCGAAGTTTAGCTCAGGATAGGAAAGAGTGGAGGTACGTGTCCAGCCAGTCTTAGGACTGATGACCTTATGATGATGATGATGATGAGGTTGGTAGGACACCTTCTTAGGCATGAAGGTCTAGTGAGAGACATTTTAGAGGCAGAAACAGGAATGTAGAGGGGTAGAGGTAGACCTAGGTTAGATTACTGTTTACAAATAGTTAAGGATGTGGGATGTTCTAGTTTTAGGGAAATGCGAAGATTACCTCAGGTTACGAAGGAGTGCAGATGCGTGTCCAACCAGTCCTAGGACTGACGATCTTATGATGATGATGAATATGTACCTGAATTGGAGACCATACGTTCTGACAATCTTCCAAAGACTCAATAAAGCTTTTCACCTGAAGCAAAACATCGTTCGTTGTTTTTATAATAATATAAATATAATACAATGTGAAAAGAAAAACGAACAAAAAAGTGTATAGGATCGAAAAATCTTTTGACAAAATTAAATGGGAGAACATCTTAAATGTACTTGAGGATATAAGGATGAGATTTAGGGACAGAATAATGATATCTATAGTTTACATAAGAGTACAGGTAGTCATAGAATTTGAGTAACATGGTAGATAATATGGTGTTCAAAACCTTTTCTCTCAGTTGGTATTACGATACAGTTTGATGTTCCATCGATTGTTTAACTTGTTACACAATATACGTACTTGAATTTGCCATGGTGTAATATTCATTATGATGACAGTAAATTAATAAGAATGATGGGATCATCTTGTACATCAAATGCAATATAAATTCCATTGTTGAATCTATAGGAAATATCAAATTCTTGAGTGCGAGTGTAATCTTATCAAATATCATGGTGCTCAAAAATAGTGCTACCTATAATTAGATGCCATTATATTATTTTAACTGAATTCAACAGACGTATGAATCAATACCTAGGTGATCTAATCTAATCGTAGGTATTAGCAACTACTTTATTTTGTTATTATCTCCATAGTAATGGAATAATTTCTTGGTGAAATAGCAATCCCGTCGTTTCTAAACTATTACCTAGGTCGACGTATTGTAGTACACTTGGGGCACCGGATATTATTCCTGACGTCCTTCCCCATCCAGAAACGACGACATCTCCAGATGTAGGGGCTCCTTGGCTAGGAAGTTCAATAGGTTGGACGGAAGTGGTAAAAACGAACGGTGATGATACTATTATTAAAGCAACGTCCCATGGAGAGACAACACTACCGCTAAAGGGTCGAGAAATGAAGTTAGAATAAGCGTAACCAATAATAGTGGTAAGTAGGTATTTAATTAATTNAGGATAGCACAGGGTCGTGTCGCCTGTAATAAAAAGAAGTCACTTCTGTGCTCGCGAACGGTTAATTTAGAAATTTGAAAAAGATTGTTAAAGGTGTATGTTTGGAGCACAGCGTTGTACGAGTGCGAAACATGGACAGTGGGCGCGGCGGAAAAGAAAAGACTAGAAAGCGTTCGAAATGTGGTGTTATAGGCGAATGATGAGGATAACGTGGGTAGAAAAGGTTAGAAATGAAGAGGTATTGGAAAGAATAGGATAACAGAGGACTCTATGGAAGTCAATAAAAATAGGCGAGATAGGTTGGTAGGACTCCTTTTTAGGCATGAAGGTCTAGTGAGAGACATATTAGAGGCAGAAACAGGAGTTAGGAGGGGTACAGGTAGACCTAGATTAGATTACCGTTCGCAAATAGTTAAGGATGTGGGATATTCTAGTTTTAGGGAAATGAGAAGTTTAGCTCAGGATAGGAAAGAGTGGAGGTACGTGTCCAACCAGTCTTAGGACTGACGACCTTATGATGATGATGATAACATAACGAATTTGTTTTTACACTGTTACTCATGAATACTATCTGTCTTTCCATCACTTATTATCACTAGAGTTCCCCGGGGTACCAATCTTGGTCCCTTATTCTTTCGGGTTTATATTAATAATACATTTGAATTACTTTCGTTTAAAGTACATTACCTCCACAACTCCTTTTTTTGGTGACCTCTGAAAATGTAGGGTTAATAATATACCCGAGTCCCTTCAAGAGAGGATCCGGACATATTGTGTAAGTACTCCTTAGAAATGTTAGATATTCGGGAACTAAACAAAACCGCTTTACAATTTTCGAAATATAACAGCAAAGGATTTGTTCACGATTCCGTAGAAATAAATGCGAACCAATCAATTAATATTTATGACGATCTTGCAGGTTTTACAGAATTAAATAAAAGACATGAAATAGTTTTGTGCTTTATTTAATGTTTCTGTACAGACTTATTTATTCATATGTTCGAAAGGTAGGAGTGGCAGATATCCGTTTTATAAATTATTGTAAATCCAGTTAGAATAGCTTGAAACTCTTGTATAGACAGATGGAGCAATGGTGATGCCACATGGCGTGACAGCCCACGAGACAATACCTACTTGGACACCGTCTTTGACCAATGGGCCACCAGAGTCACCACTGCAAACTGCCTTCCTTTGTCTTCCACTCGTACAAATTTGGGTCTCGTCTAAAACACCGGAACTTCCCATCACACTAATCAAATCTTCAGCGCACTCTGTAGAAAAAGATATTTTCATTGATTAGCAGTAATAACTACGTCGAAGACATTTAGAATTGACTCCAAATTTAGACGATGGTTCATGTTGTTGGTGGTAACCTACACAACCAACTATATGCCCGAATTTGATATAAATATGCATATGCAAGCAACCAGTTATACAATCGGATAGAGATATTTAGATGCGCCCGAATATTTCCAATCGGAATTCGTCAAAAGTGTTGATTTTTAATTAAAGATTTTGATTCTAAATGTTGAGAGCAGGTCAAAGCAAACTTCCCATCTTTTATTTAAATGTTTTAGTAGTCAGTTAGCTCCAGAATGTTATACTATTTGCTATTCTCGTTCTATAGATTATGTTCAGTTGTCCAGGCAAATATCACTTAAAACGCTTAATAAAACTGGTTTAAATTTAACAAATTCTTTCAGTACTTCATACTTTTATACAATATCACGCAGTTTTCGTTATTTCTGTAAAATTTTTAAGTGCAATTATCGAGCATTTTGGACACGTTTAACTGATGATGAGAGATAGACATACCAGACAAAAGACAAAAATACATACCTTCGTTTGGTAGAACTTCTAGGTCTGCGTATTGTAAGGTACTTGGGATAGTGGAAATTATACCTGACGTCCTTCCCCATCCAGAAACGACGACGTCTCCAGATGTAGGGGCTCCTTGGCTAGGAAGTTCAATGGGTTGGACGGAAGAGGTAACAGTGAAGGGTGTTTCTACTACTATTAAGGAAAGGTCCCATGGGGCTGGGCTACTACCGCTGAAGCGCAAAGAAAATGAAATTGTAAAAAGTGTTATCGATAATAGTGGTAGGTAGGTGGTTAGTTAATTACCCGGGCCAGTTCTCGTGTACGACAATGTTGCTAACACTTCGGCTTTGAGTAGATGACGTACTTTCGGCTCTATCTAGAAGTCCAGCAACGATTGTATAGCTACCGTAGTCTTGGATACAATGGGCAGCCGTGAGTACCACCAGTGAACTAATGATACTGCCACCGCAGATGTGGGACGGTGATGATATGTAACCCCACCGTAAGGAAACTTGGTAGGGGAATTGGTTTCTAACGGCATTTTGACCACGTATTATCCTGGTGTCGTCGGATGGCAAAATTTCTATATCTTTTACGTAGGCTGGACGGGGTGAATTCACCTTTTGCACGTTTGGCGCCCCTGTTCGGAAATTAGAACGCAACGTATAGAAAATTGAAAATAAAAAAATATAATAAATAGATAATTAAATTAATTCTCATAAAACTTACCAAGGGCTAGGGCGCACACAAGACTTAAGAGAACAACGAGAAACTTCATTATTAAATTGCCAGGTTTTTCAACTAAACGGCGGTAGAATGCAAGTCAGTTTCCTGCATCTCTTATTTATAAAAACCGAAGACATTTATCTCAGCTTAACACAACGGATGTACGCACTTATAGATTATAGATCTATTTAACAAACAGGCGATTAACTGTCCCGATAAAAATATGTATCTTTTTCTAGTTAATCTCGAATGTTGATGCAATAAAACATTTTTCTTATCTGCAAACATGTAAAATGTTTGTTGAAATTAAGATGAAAATAAAATTAACAAAACATCAAGTCATGGTTTTATTTTTATTCTTGTTTTTCTTGGGAAGAGGGATTCCTCCCGTGTCCCACCCTCTTGGATTCACCACCGTCTCATATCCATTGCTAGTTTATAATTGGACGTTGTTTATTGAAAAGGAATCAATAATAATAAAAGAATCCACTTGTAACCAGCACCATATGTCGCAGAGACAGGCTCAAATTACATTCTCTAGAGAGAGAAATACTATAAATATTCCATTTATACTATACAATAAACGACAAATAATTGCATGCACTTCACAACTGAACGATGAGGGCGGTTGATATTCTCAGCCTTGATGCCTTTCAACTTAGATGACTCTTGAAGCTCTAGGATCAATAATATAACTATGTTTGTAGGTATTATTTATCGAAATTTATCCAAATCGCTCTTAAACGACGATTCAAAGTACTGTTCACTCATTAGAAATATTAAGCATTCAAGAACGCAAATTATGAAGTCGGAACCACTTTACATAGAGTTCTCATCGTCGATTTAAATTAAAAAACAAAATTTTGTATCGAATGGGTTTGTACTTTACAGTGTTGAAAAAGGATACGCTACAGTCCAACAAAAAAAAAAGACGAAGGGTGAGGATACTACTTTTAAGGAAATGTTCCAGGGGGAGACAGAACTACCACTGAAAGGTGGAGAAAATGAAATTACAAAAATGCATAATCAATAAACATAGTATGCCACGCCCTGGTGAGATCTAACAAGATCGAAATCGCTAACATAACATTGTTCACTATGAACTTATTTGTTCAATAAAGATAGTAATTAATCAATTGCCTATACAGGTCAGTTTTCGTGAACTATAATTTTCTTAGTACTTCGGCTTTGAGCAGATTAGGGTAAATTGTTTCTATTTCGAAGTCCAGCCACAATAGTATATGTAGGTACCGTAGTCCTGGATACAACTGGCTGTCTATTGTAGGGAAATCTGGTAAGATAATTTGTATTTGACAGATATATTACTTCCTATTGACCTGGTCATCATCATCATGAGCTCGTCAGCCCTAGGACTGGTTGGACATGCATCCCCACTCCACAATCCAGAGCTAATCTTCGGATTTTCATAAAACTAGTACATCCCACATCCTTAACTATTTGTGAACAGTAATCTAATCTAGGTCTACCTCTACCCCTCCTAACTTCAGTTTGTGCCTGTAATATGTCTCTGACTAGACCTTCCTGTGTCCTATCCTGGTATCGTCGGAATATTCAGATATTAGGTAAAACTTATTGATATAGATCGAACAAATACGATAAATAAACAATTCTAGCAAAACTTACCAAGCGTTAGGGCTTATAGAAGGCTTAAAATAACAACGAGGAACAGCATTTTTTAAATTGCCAGATAACATAATCAAACGAATGTACAGCCCGAAGAATTCGACTCTTACTCATATGAAGGAAACAGGAAACTTATCTCAGTTTAGGTACAAGACAATTTACGTTTGTACTTGTAGACATCTTCAATTAATAATTGATTAAATGTCTCGATAGAAATGTCTTTGTTTTTTTTTGTGGTTAATCTTGAATGTCGTTGTTGTAAAATATTTTTTGTATCCACATGTAGGTGTACAAAGTGTTTGTAAGTTAAGATTATGATTTGAAGAATGAATTTAGTTGAAAACGATAATTTTTCTTGCACATAATTAACGTTAAGCAGAAAGCACTGTGTTTTTGTATTTCTTTTGGGAATACATAGGGTTGAAACAAAGTTTTCGTTGTCTTTTGCAAATTAAGTTTTGTCTATAATATTTGCCTCATATCCGAGTAGAGGGAAGACGAGATGCAGGTGCTGGTTAATAACCACAATTAGTGGCAAATCTTTACATTGTTGAAATGACAAAAATGCAATTAATCACTTCTAATGAGCCAAAACAGAAAAATATACCTAAGCATTATTAGTTGTCCCTTTTTACATTGAGAACATCAAACGTTTTGAATTCAATTTTTGCGATAAATCACGAAGATTTATTGGTTTAAATAATAAACGTGACGTAGTTGAGTAGTTAACGTTGTTATATTTAGTTATTCGTTTTATACAGAATTATTAACATGCTCAAAAAGAAATGCGTTTCAAGGGAGCAGCAGAAATCCATTTTACAAATTAGCCTCGATCCAGTTGGTATAGCTTGAAACCCTTGTGAAGACGGACGGAGCAATAGTGTTACCGCATGGTGTGATACCCCACGATACAATACCCACTTGGATACCGTCTTTGACCAATGGACCACCAGAGTCACCACTGCAAACTGCCAACCTTTGTCTTCCACTGGTGCAAACCATTGTATTGTCCAAAGGACTGGAAGATCCTAATACGCTGACTAAATCATTGGCGCACACTACAGGGAAAAATAATTTTGTTGTTTCATTAGTACTTCCGAACTATTAGACGAACTATTCCACTTACGAGTGTTTGCCAGAATTTCTAGGTTGGCATATTGCAGGACGCTTGGGAGAGCGGAACTCGAACTTGAAGTCCTTCCCCATCCAGAAACGACAACGTCTCCAGATGTAGTGGAACCTTGGCTAGGAAGTTCAACAGGTTGGACGGACGAACTGAATACGAACGGTGACGATACTCTTATTAGGGCAATGTCCCATGGGTAGACGGAACTACCACTGAAAAATGAACAAAACGAAATTATAAAAACTGTATAAGAACAAAGTCTTTCACGGCCGGAATCCATAGTAGAATGAAGGTTCGGGCTATAGGGCCGTGATCTAAGTGAACTATTCTTACTTAGTCTTCATTCTACTATAAAAACTGTAACCGATAATGATTGTGTTTAATTAATTACCCGGGCCAGTTTTCGTGGACGATAATTCGGCTAACACCTCGGCTTTGAGTAGTTGAGGTACTTTCCAGTCGGTTCAAGAGTCCGGCAACGATGGCGTAGGTACCGTAGTCATCGATACAATGGGCAGCCGTGAGTACCACCGATGCACTGATGATACTACCACCGCACATGTGCGAAGACGCTGTGATGTAACCCCATCGTAGGGAAACCTGGTAGGGGAATTGGTCTCTGACGGCATTTTGACCACGAATTATTCTGCTATCGTCGGATGGTAAAATTTCTATATCTTTTGCGTAAGCCGGATGGGGTGAATCTATCTTGTGTACGCTTGGTGCCCCTATTCAGGCATTACAATAAATAAATAAATAAATAAATAAACGTTTGTAATAAAACTTACCATGGGCTAAGGTGCACACAAGGCCTAAAAGAACAACGAGTAACTTCATTTTTAAATTTCCAGTTTACCTCAACCAGACCACTGCACAGCCTCGAGTATTTTGGTGTTATTTATACCAAGAAAACTAATCTCACTCAATGCAAGACAACGGATGTGAGCACTTATAGATGATACATATATGTAATTAGCATTTGATTAATTGTCTCGAAAGTAATTTGTCATTTTTTTAACAGGTTAATCGCGAATATCATTGCAATTAAATATCTTTCGTATCTACGAAATTGTAAAATGTCTGTTAAAACTACGATGATGAATTGGAGGGGTAATTTAATTGGAAACGGATATTTACGTAGAAAATACCACGGTTTAGTACTTTTGTTAGGGATAAATAGTAAAATGGGATAGGATGGGGGACACGAAAGGAGCCTCCTCGAAGAATGTACTGAGTGTACATTCGGGCGTCCCCCGGGCAACAGCTTTGGCTGGCTAATCCTTTCACTCCAGGGACATTAATAGTGGGATTGAAACATAATTTTCGTTGTTTTTTACAGTCTACATAAGTTTTATATATAAGATTTATCTCATGGCTATTCCTTTAAACTGGGGTTTTTCAATTTTTTTCGGACCGTCACCCCTTTAGAAGAAAAAAGTACCACCCCCTGATTCCTTGTTTATCTCTGAAGTCACTAGGGACCGTGGGAGGCTCTGGCGCCCACTGGGGGCTGTTGGAGCCTATGCAATAAACTTTTGCAACTTGTAACCATCTATAAGACAAAGGGCCAAGCAACGTCTTTAAATTATTAAACTTTTCGGAAAAGAAAAAAAAGAGGAAGATCGTGTAGGTATTAGTGTGCACGCGTAAGAAATGAAACTTCTTTAGATTGTATATTATAGTAGTATTAAAAAAAATAGCTTAAACTATTGCATTAACTAATTACTAAACACCAGAAAAATAAATTTTATTTCGAGCGGGCGAATGCGAAATATAGGTTTAATTTTATTAAAAACTATTACGCTTGTACCATACAAAACAGCATAGAGGAATTACAAATCAAAACAGGTTAGCTTCTGTCGCTTGTTAAAATGACTCCTTTTAGACATATCCACCAGGTGTCATACGTGGCGCGTGACGTTGTGACGCGTGACGTTACATTTTTCAGTTTTATATCCTACTAAATTTCCTTCCTACCGTCGATAAAGAAGTTTCACTTCAAAAAGGTAGAGAAAAAGAGTATTGGAGTTAAAATATTTAGATAATCTTGTTTTCAAAAGGGAACATTTAACAAGTAACTTTATGGAGGTTTAGTAATAATTCTCACGGTAAAAACGGAATTTTTTGATAAATTGAAGAACTATCTTTTCAATCTTATGTCTTTATAGATATTTATAATCAAAAAAGTGATGAAAATTGAATTTTGACTCACATNATTTTCGGATTATCAGTTGCTACTAACAGATTAGCTTCTGAAGCCTGTTAAAACGAATCCTTTTAGACATATCCACCAGAGGTCACACGTAGCGCGTGACGCGTGACGCTCTGGCTCGTGACGTTACACATTCCGATTTTATACCGTACTAAATTTCCTTCCTACTGTCGATGAAGAACTTCCACTTCAATAATTATTTGGATAATCATCCACCAAAAATCTATTAAAGGAAAATAACTACTGGTTGGACGATTATAGTAATACGTAGTGGTATCACATATAGATGCGTATCTGAATATTTCTTAATAAAAAATGTCAAGAGGCTGCATAAACATTGCTTATTCGTTTCTCCGAAGAATCGTTATCTTTAATCGTGAAATCTTTAAAAGAATGATTTGGTTCTTGTTCCCGTATCAGTAAATATCGCACAATTACTAATTCCTTATCAAAGTTACTTTTATTTAAAGGTTTTTTTTTAATAGTCTATCAATCATATTATTAAAGATTACTGATCTAATACTACAAGTCAAATGGTCTTATAGACTGAGTTTAAGGGTGAAAATATACAATCGAACATTTGGTTCAACAAAAAGTGCAATTAATATAACATTGACTTCCTCAGATGGATTGAGTATTTGCTACTAAATGAATAAAGGAACAATTAAAGCTATGGAGAAATGGACCATGAAGGAACAGTATCATAAAAGAGACATGGTGACGCTGAAGGTAGCAACTCTCATCTTTTGAATTATTTTAACTGAATAGCACCCCCAAATATTTGTAGTAACCTGCAGATAGAATTCGATTAATTATAGATGTTTAAATAAATGACGTTCTCTATTAGCAAAAGGATTTTATTGAAAGATTGTTTTATGTACAGGTTCGTTTACATGTTCATGAATAAATCCCATTCAAAGAAGTTGCACATTTCTATTTTATAATTTAGACACAATCCAGTCGGTATAGTTTGAAACTCTTGTGTAGACCGAAGGGCCAATGTTGACGCCACATGGTACGACACCCCACGATACAATACCCACTTGGATACCGTCTTGGACCAATGGACTGCCAGAGTCACCACCGCAGCTCGATATGTTTTGATGACCATTGGTACAAATCATGGTATCGTCCAAAGCAAGAGTAGTTCCTAATACTGCGTTCAAATCGTCAGCGCACTCTACCGAAAGAGATATTCTTATTAATAAGAGTGCATTAATTTTGAATTAGATATTTCACTTACGTTCGTTTGATATAAGGTCTACTTCGACGTACTGCAGGATGTTTGGGAGATCGTTATCTAAACTTGACGTATATCCCCATCCAGAAACGACAACAGTCCCAGAAGGAATGTCATTTTGACAAGGAAGATGAATAAGTTGGACGGAATGGGTTAAAATGAAGGGCGAGGATACTTTTAACAAGGCAATGTCATATCGGGCTACACGATTACCGCTGAAGTATGAAGAAGAGTGAGTTATAAGAAGCATGAGAGATAAAGACTGTGATTGATTAATTACCCAGGCCAGTTTTCGTGAAGGATGCGCGTTTCAATATCTCGCCTTTGAGTGGATGACGTGTTTTCTGTCCGATCCAGGAGTCCAGCAACGACATCATACGTACCATAGTCGAATAACATACAATGGGCAGCCGTGAGAACCATCGACGGAGTAACGAGAGTACCACCGCAGAGGTGTGAGGGTGATCCCGAAACATTAGCCCACCGTAGGGAAAGCTGGTAGGGGAATTGATCTCTGACAGCAGGTTCACCATTTACCACCCTGGTATCGTCGGATAGTAAGGATTCTAGTACGTAAGCCGCTTGAGGATAATCTTCATATTCTATATATGGCGCGCCTATTCAGATATTAAAAGGAAATGATACAAATAAATAGATAATTAATTTAATTTAGATAAAACTTACCGTAAGCTAAGGCGCATACAAAGCCTAAAATAACAACAAAGAAATTCATCCTAAAATTGCCAGTTTACCTTACCAAATCACTGTGCGGTCTGAAGTTTTTGTCTCTTATTTATATGAAGGAAGCTTATATGTCTTAGTGTTTTTGGAAAACATTCAATATGCGTAGATATAGATATATGTGTAATTAACGTTCGATTTGATAAACACGTGTATTTTTTTCTGGTTATTGATTCAGAATGCTGTTTCAGAGATGTTTCAGATTAATAAGATCTTATCTGACGCATGAAATACTTCCTTAAACCCTTT
Organism: Agrilus planipennis; assembly: GCF_000699045.2. Classification (NCBI taxonomy): domain Eukaryota; kingdom Metazoa; phylum Arthropoda; class Insecta; order Coleoptera; family Buprestidae; genus Agrilus; species Agrilus planipennis. The sequence continues at coordinate 459,962 of NW_020442461.1, read as the reverse complement.
AGATGATGATATACTGCCTACTATAGTTGAATGTTCCAACAACGTACGCTTTTTGGTTATGACTTGCTGTCGTCTTTCTACAATGTTCGTTTGACCATTTCTTTTGTGGTTAAATATAGGATCTGAATATACCCTAAACCGAATAGATTTTCAAAATTTTAAACATTCTAATCATTGATAAGATCTTATCATATCAATTTTTAAGTTAAAGCAATTTTGCTTGATGAGCTGGATTGCTAAAAACTTTTTTTTACAATTTTTGGGTGTTTCATTCCCACCAGCTAGTAAAGCTTCTAGCGGAAGGCCCTCTTCAGCCTGCTTTCAGGAATCGTGGAAATGGATGGGTGGTGGTTCGGGTGAGAAAGATGAGACGGACGAAATGAAGACAGAAGAGAATGAAATATTATTTATGGAATATTACTGCGTCAGCATTTGCCTAGATGATCCAAGGAAAACACAGAAAAACTTGGACGAAGGCAGACGGACCCGGATTCGAACCGGCGTCCTCACGAATGTTAAGCAATGGTCTAAACCTCTAGGCCATGCCGTTCGGTGCTAGATTGCTAAAAGGTATGAAAGATGTTAGAATACTGCAAATATTTCAAAATCGCAAAATATTATTAAATTAGACTAACTGTAGATGTTTAAATAGTACACGTTCTTTATTAGCAAAAGTATTTTATTGAATGATTGTTTTATGTATAAGTTTGTGTACTTAAACAAAGGGGTGCATCTTCATTTTATAATTTAGACTTAATCCAGTCGGTATAGTTTGAAACTCTTGTGTAGACTGTAGAACCAACGGTGACGCCACATGGTACGATACCCCAAGAAACAATACCCACTTGGATACCATTTTGTACCAATGGACTTCCAGAGTCACCACCGCAGCTCGATATATTTTGGTGACCATTCGTACAAATCATGGTATCGTCCAAAGGATCGGCACTTCCCGACGCAGTGATCAAATCGTCAGCACATTCTACGTTAGAGAGAAATATTTTTGTTAATCGCTTCTATCTATACGAATGCGTCAAAATTAGAATAAAATATTTCACTTACGTTCGTTTGATATGATGTCTACTTCGACGTACTGCAGGATGTTTGGAAGTTCGTCATCTAAACTTGACGTATATCCCCAACCAGAAAGGACGACGGAACCAGAAGGAATGGCATTTTGACAAGGAAGACGAATAAGTTGGACGGAATGGGTTAAGACGAAGGGTGACGTTACTTTTAACAGGGCAATGTCATATCGGGATACGACATTACCGCTGAAGTGTCAAGAAGACAAAATTATAGAAAGCATGACAGATATAAAGGTCATAATTAATTAATTACCCAGGCCAGTTTTCGTGAAGGATACGCGTTTCAATATCTCGCCTTTGAGTGGATGACGTGTTTTCTGTCCGATCCAGGAGTCCAGCAACGACATCATACGTACCATAGTCGAATAACATACAATGGGCAGCCGTGAGAACCATCGACGGAGTAACGAGAGTACCACCGCAGAGGTGTGAGGGTGATCCCGAAACATTAGCCCACCGTAGGGAAAGCTGGTAGGGGATTTGATCTCTGACAGCAGGTTCACCATTTACTACCCTGGTATCGTCGGATAGTACGGAATATAGTATGTAAGCCGCTTGAGGATAATCTTCATATTCTACGTATGGCGCGCCTGTTCAGATATTTAAGGGAAGTGATATATATATATATAGAACAAACATATAAATAGATGGGTAATTAAGTTAATTGAGATAAAACCTACCGTATGCTAAGGCGCACACAAGGCCTAAAAGAACAACAAAGAAATTCATCTCGAAATTGCCAGTTTACCCAACCAAATCACTGTGCGACCTGAAGCTTTTGCCACTTATTTATATGAATTAAATTTATGTATTTCATTTTTTGTACAAAACTGTGAATACGCGCATTTGTAGATAATTGTGTGATTAACGTTTGTTTTGATAGCCACGTGTTTTTTTTCCTGATTATTAATTCGGAACGTCGTATCAGAAATATTTTAGATTAAAAAGACCTTAGATATCTGACGCTCGAAGCGCTTATTTAGCAGCGAAAGATCCACTAGATGTACCCTTTTTGGTAACGAATTTGAGTCGACTATTTACATCTTTTGTTTTACCACTTCTTCTGTAGACGCATTGGATAATCTTAATCATTGGCAAGATTTTATAATTTCGTAGATGGTTAAATAATAGACGTTCCTTATTTGCAAAGGCATTTTATTTATGCACAGGTTTCTTTATAGTACCATGATTGTACAGATACCCTTTAAAATGGTGGCAGTTGTTTATTTTACAATTTAGACTTAATCCAGTCGGTATAATTTGAAACTCTTGTGAAGACTGATGGACCAATAAGGATGCCACATGGTGACATACCCCACGAATCAATTCCCACTTGGATACCGTTTTGGACCAATGGACCGCCAGAGTCACCGCTGCAGCTTGATTTATTTTGGTGTCCGCTGATACAAACCATGGTATCGTCCAAAGCAAGAGTAGTTCCTATTGCAGTGTTCAAATCGTCAGCGCACTCTACGGAAAGAGATGTTCTAGTCAATAAGAATGCGTGAAATTCGAACAAAAAACACCTATTTCACTTACGTTGGTTTGATATAAGTTCTGCCTCGACGTATTGTAAAATGAACGGGAGACTGGCATCTGATCTTGACGTAAATCCCCATCCAGATAGAACAACTGTACCAGAAGGAATGACATTTTGGCGAGGAAGTCGAATAAGCTGGACGGAAGGTGTTAAGACGAACGGTGACAGTACTTTTAATAGAGCAATATCATATCGAGAGATTACACTACCTCTGAAGTGGGAATAAGATTAAATAATAAAAAGTATGAGCGATAAATATTGCGATTAATTAATTACCCAGGCCAATTTTCGTGAAGGATGCGCGTCTCAATATCTCGCCGTTGAGTGGATGACGTGTTTTCTGTCCGATTCAGGAGTCCAGCGACGACATCGTACGTACCATAGTTGAATAGCATACAATGGGCAGCCGTGAGAACCATCGATGGAGTAACGAGACTACCGCCGCAGAGGTGGGAGGGCGATCTTGAAACGTTAGCCCACCGCAAGGACACCTGGTAAGGGAATTGGTCTCTGGCAGCAGGTTTACCATTTAGTACCCTAGTATCGTCGGATGATGAGATATCTTGTACGTAAGCCGTTTGTTCGTAATCCACGTCTTCCACGTATGGTGCTCCTATTCGGATATTATTTATATATTACCTATAATTAATTTAATTCAGATAAAACTCACTATATGCTAAGGCGCACACGAGGTCTAAAAGAACAAATATGAAATTCATCCTAAAATTGCGATGTTACCAAATCGCTGTGGGACCTGAAGTTTGAGCCGCTTATTTATTAGAAGGAAATTTATCAGTTTTTGTAAAAAACGACTGAACACGCGCATTTGTAGATATATTCGCGATTAACGTTTCTTTTGATGGCCACTTGTCTTTTTTCCTGATTGTTAATCCAGAACATCGTATCAGAAATATTGTAGATTAATAAGACCTTATCTAACACATGAAATACATCCGAAAATGTATGTTTTTGGGTAATGGATTCTCGTCGTCTTCCGACAATATTCATTTGACCACAGGATTTAGGATTTAATCATGCCTTAATCCGTATAGATTTTGGAGACTTTAAACGTTCTTATCATTGGTAACATCTTGTAATATCAATTTTTAAGTTAAAGTAATTTTCCGTGATGAGATAGATTTCTAAACAGTACCTACTTGAAATATTACAAAATTAGATTAACTGTAGATGTTTAAATAGTACACGTTCGTTATTAGCAGAAGTATTTTATTGAATGATTGTTTTATGTATAAGTTTGTTTAGTTAAACAAAGGGGTGCATCTTCATTTTATAATTTAGACTTAATCCAGTCGGTATAGTTTGAAACTCTTGTGTAGACTGTAGGACCAATGCCGGCGCCACATGGTACGATACCCCACGAGACAATACCCAATTGGATACCGTTTTGGACCAGTGGACCTCCAGAGTCACCACCGCAGCTCGATATGTTTTGGTGACCATTCGTACAAATCATGGTATCGTCCAAAGCGCGGGTATCTCCCAATACAGCGATCAAATCGTCAGCACACTCTATAGCAGAGAGGAATATTTTTGATTTAGGAATGCGTCAAAATTAGAACAAGATACTTCACTTACGTTGGTTTGAAATGATGTCCACCTCTACGTATTGTAGCATGACTGGAAGTTCGTCATCTAAACTTGACGTATATCCCCACCCAGAAATGACGACAGTTCCAGAAGGAATGGCATTTTGACAAGGAAGACGAATAAGTTGGACGGAAGGGGTTAAAATGAAGGGCGAGGTTAGTTTTAACAGGGCAATATCATATCGGGATATACGATTACCGCTGAAGTATGAAGAAGATTGAATTATAAGAAGCATGAGAGATGTAAAGGTCATAATCAGATAATTACCCTGGCCAGTTTTCGTGAAGGATGCGCGTTTCAATATCTCGCCTTTGAGTGGATGACGTGTTTTCTGTCCGATCCAGGAGTCCAGCAACGACATCATACGTACCATAGTCGAATAACATACAATGGGCAGCCGTGAGAACCACCGACGGAGTAACGAGAGTGCTACCGCATAGGTGTGAGGGTGATGCTGAAACGTTAGCCCACCGTAGGGAAAGCTGGTAGGGGAATTGATCTCTGACAGCACCTTCACCATTTACTATCCTGGTATCGTCGGATGGTAAGGAATCTAGTACGTAAGCCGCTTGAGGATAATCTTTGTATTCTACGTATGGCGCGCCTATTTAGATAATTAAAGGGAAGTGATATATAAAGAATAAACATATAAATAGATGGGTAATTAAGTTAATTGAGATAAAACTTACCATATGCTAAGGCGCACACAAGGCCTAAAAGAACAACAAAAGAATTCATTTTGAAATCGCCAGTTTACCCAATCTACCTAATCTCTGTGCGACTTGAAGTTTGTGCCGCTTATTTATAAGAAAAAAAAATATGTATTTCAGGTTTTGTACAAAACGGTGAATATGCGCATTGGCAGATATATGTGTGAGTAGCGTTCGTTTTCGTATCAGAAATATTTTAGATTAAAAGGACTCTAGATATCTAACGCATGAAATGCTTAATTAGCAGTGAAAACCCTACTAGCCGGCAACACAGCGCCAATACTTGGATCACCAACAATATACGTTTTTTTGGTAATGTACTCGTATTGACTATTTACAATTTTTGTTTCACCACTTCTTTCGTAGACGCAGTGGATAATCTTAATCGTAGGCAAGATCTTATAATTTTAATTTTTAAATTGAAACACTTTGCGTGTTGAGGTAGATTGTTAAAATATGAAAAATGTAAGAATGAACATACTTGAAATATTTCAAAATCGTAAAATATTATTAGATGTGGATGTTAAAATAATAGACATTCTTTATTACCAAAAGGATTTTATTGAATTATTGTTTTATGTACACGATTTATGACATTACCATAAATGTACTTGTGACTTTCAAAGGTATTTCACATCGTCACTTGACAATTTAGATATAATCCAGTCGGTATAGTTTGAAACTCTTGTGAAGACCGATGGACCAACCGTGACGCCACATGGTACGATACCCCACGAATCAATTCCCACTTGGACACCATCTTGGACCAATGGACCGCCAGAGTCACCACCGCAGCTCGATATGTTTTGGTGACCATTGGTACAAACCATGGTATCGTCCAAAGCAAGAATAGTTCCTAATACAGTGTTCAAATCGTCAGCGCACTCTAACGAAAGAGATATTCTTATTAATAAGAGTGCGTCAAATTTGTAATTAGATATTTCACTTACGTTCGTTCGATATAATGTCTACCTCGACGTACTGCAAAATCATTGGGAGAGTATTAGCTAAACTTGACGTATATCCCCATCCAGAAAGAACAGCAGTCCCAGAAGGGATGTCATTTTGACAAGGAAGACGAATAAGCTGGACGGAACGGGTTAAGATGAAGGGTGCGGATAGTTTTAACAGGGCAATGTCATATCGGGCTACACGATTACCGCTGAAGTATGAAGAAGATTGAATTATAAGAAGCATGAGAGATAAAGATTGAGATTGATTAATTACCCAGGCCAGTTTTCGTGAAGGATACGCGTTTCAATATCTCGCCTTTGAGTTGATGACGTATTTTCTGTCCGATTCAGGACTCCAGCAACGACATCATACGTACCATAGTTATATAACATACAATGGGCAGCCGTGAGAACCATCGACGGAGTGACGAGAGTACCGCCGCAGAGGTGGGAGGGCGATCTTGAAACGTTAGCCCACCGTAGGGAAAGCTGGTAGGGGAATTGATCTCTGACAGCAGCTTCACCATTTACTACCCTGGTATCGTCGGATGGTACAGAATCCAGCACGTAAGCCGCTTGAGGATAATCCACATCTTCTACGTACGGTGCTCCTATTTAGATATTAATAGGAATTGATGTACAGTGCAGACTTCTGTTACACAGATTCGCGATTACTCAGACTGCTAATAACCACGGGCAAATATTTTTTTTTATTCTAATTGTAGTGTAGTCATGATAGAGGTTGAGCTATCCGTATTTTTGATTATCCGAATGACTTATGACAACAATTAGTCAAAAAGAAACAAATAGACTGATAATTAAATTAATTCTAACAAATCTTACCATATGCTAAGGCGCACACAAGACCTAGAAGAACAACAAATAAATTCATTCTAAAATTGCTAGTTTGTCCAACTAAACCACTAGAGCGTGAATATTCTGGCTTTTATTTATACGAAGGAAACTTATCTCAGTTTATGTACAAAAGAACGGATCAGGGCACTTGTAGATATATCTACGTAACATTTATTTAATTTTTTCGATAGCAACGTGCCTTTTTTTTGCTGGTTAATCTGGATTGTTGTTTAACAACATATATATAGTTTTAAAAAGCATCTTTACAGCAAGATGGCTTACTGGAGGTTGAATTTAATTCGAAATGACAATTCTTCTTCGAAATAACTTCATACTTTAATTAGAACGTATGCTACTGTGATTTAGTACTTATTTTTCTTAGGGATAAAGAGAATTGTTTTAACATAAAAAAAAATCGTTATCTTTTACGGACGTCAATAAACAGTGACACGCACGTTTTCAAATGTTGATAGATTTATTAATTAAATGCTACATTTTTTTTTTAATTTTATCGACAAACAAGAAATAATTACACATGTCATATAATCGCGTGTTCCTAGACTGAATAGAAATTCTCTTGAACTGATGAATTCTTCTTCCTATCTAAAACTGTAATCAACAAATTAAATTATTTATTTTAGTACACGCATCGTTTGTAGATAGCCTTAGTAAGTATGTGTGGTAGAAAGGTAATGTGACCACTAATTTTTTTACTCAAAACGGGACATTTACGTCAATTGGCACGTTAATAATGAAAAACGAAAAACACATTTTTTAATGGTTATTATTTAGAAAAATTTACATTTTATTATAAATTGAAAATATTTTTTAATACACCTGGCGATGCTTTTAAATAAGAACAAAATTCTTGGCAGGTTTTTTTATATTCATCTTAGTTCCGTTCAAAACGGGACGTATGGTCACGTTACAGAAAGGGAAAGGTGACAATCCATGAACCCAAGATGGCTTCTCAGTGCTGAAGTGCAAGTAGGTATTCCGATTAAGAGGAGATGTTATTCAATCATGGAGAAAGCAATAACATCGTTTCTGAATGCTTCAAATGTTTATATCACAAATTTGTGATTGTATTGTTCAAGGAATTTGTGATCGAAATAAATAAATAAACGAAAATACGTAAAAACAAAATAAAAAACTGAAGTGGTTTAATGCTAGGTAATCAAACCAAAACAAAATGCTCGATGTTCCAAATATTTTTCCCTTCCCTTGGGTACTTAAAGTTTCGTTTAAACATGCTTCAATCCGAATAGATTTTCGAGATTTTAAATTTTCTAATCAACGTTAAGATCTTGCAACTTCAATTTAACAATCTTTATGATGAGGCACAATGTTTTAACTCAAATAATATGACAAATGTAATAACGTACTTAAATATTTCATCATGCTGAATGTAATTTGAAAGTAAAGCGTCTTTTATTCAGTGTTAGGTTTTGTGTACAGATTGACTACCAAAGGGGTGGCAGATATTTTTTTTACAAATTAGCTTTAATCCAATTGGTATAGTTTGAAACTCTGGTGTAGATAGATGGCGCAATAGTGCTACCACATGGTCCGATACCCCACGACACAATCCCATATTGGACACCGTTTTGTACCAATGGACTGCCAGAGTCACCACCGCAAGTTGCCACATTTTGTCTACCGGTGGTACAAATCATGCTATCGTCCAAAGCACCGGGAGTTCCCGATGCAGTCGTCAAATCTTCAGCACATTCTACAGAGGAAGATATTTTTGTTGATTAGTACTTAAAAGGAGTTGATGTTTAGGTATTTCACTTACTGTCGTTCGGTAGAATGTCTACGTTGACGTATTGCAGGATGCTTGGGAACTCGGCGTCACCTGAACCTGACGTGTATCCCCATCCAGAAACGATGACAGATCCGGAAACAACGGCATCTTGCTGAGGAAGTAGAATCGGATGGACGGAATAGGTCAAGATGAAGGGTAAGGCTACTTTTAAGAGAGCAATGTCGTACGGGGATATAAAATTACCGCTTATGAGTGAAGAAAATGAAATTATTTATAGGAAGCATGATACACATATTAAAAAAGATAGTAAGTAGTTAATTAATTACCCAGGCCAATCATCGGGAAGAACGTAACTGTTAACACTTCGTCTCTGAGTGGTCGAGGTGTTTTCAGATTGATCCAGGATTCCAGCGACGATGTCATAGGATCCTTCGTCATCATAAGCCATGCAATGGGCAGCCGTGAGTACCGCCGATGCTGAAATGAGGCTACCACCACAGAGAGGAATGGGCAATACAGAATCGTTAAACCACCGTAGGGAAACCTGGTACGGGAATTGGTTTCTAGCAGCATTTTGACCTTTTGTTACTCTGGTATCGTCGAATTCCAAGATTTCTATATCTCGTGCATAAGCCGGATATGGTGAATCTACATTTGCTGTCCCTATTCCGAGAATATAAATAAATTCATCATCATCATCATAAGGTCGTCAGTCCTAAGACTGGTTGGACACACACTTCCACTTTTTCCTATCCTGAGCTAAACTTCGCATTTCCCTAAAACTAGAACATCCCACATCCTTAACTATTTGCGAACAGTAATCTAATCTAGGTCTACCTCTACCCCTCCTAACTCCTGTTTCTGCCTCTAATATGTCTCTGGCTAGACCTTTATGCCTAAGAAGGTGTCCTACCAACCTATCTCGCCTATTTTTTATTGACTTCCATAGAGTCCTCTGTTCTCCTATTCTTTCCAATACCTCTTCATTTCTAACCTTTTCTACCCACGATATCCTCATCATCCGCCTATAACACCACATTTCGAACGCCTCTAACCTTTTAATTGCCAAATAATTAAATTAATTCTAGTAAAACTTACCATGACCTAAGACGCACGCAATGCCTAAAAGAACAACGACGAGCTTCATCTTAAATTGTGAGTTTACTCAGATGAAACATGGTACAGCCTTATTTATATGAAAGAAACTTATCTTAGTTTCTATACAAGACAATGAATGTGAGCACTTGTAGATATATTTGTACTTAATGATTGGTTGGTTCAATTGTAGCGTGTCTGTTTTTTTTTTATAGTTAATTCGGAATGTCGTTTCAAAAATTTCTACGTACGCATTTGTAAAACGATATTTAGAGTTAGGTGGTCTAATGAAAGGTGAATTTAATTAAAAATGACAATAGCTTTTCGAAATAATTACATAGATTAAGCACTAAGTACCTACTCTGGTTCCGTATGTCTTTCGTGAAAGCTAAAAAGAATGGAAACACAAATTACAATTTTCGTTATCGTTTACCAGACATGATAAATAATGATACAGACATTTTATGGTATATTGAGTGGTTTATTAATTAAACGTAACAATCAATTATATTGACATATTTATCAGCAAACTCGAAGTAAACACGTGTCGTTTCACACGAAACCATGACTGAATAATAAAGAGGAGGCGGATTGCCTTATTTATAATGCTATGGAATTCTCAGTAACCGTTTCCATTCTTCTAGGAAATTTTGGTACTCTTATAGTTAAGCGGCAAATATGTGTCACTCACGGTATAATTCATCGATCTCGGCGTCTAGCATAAAGATTGCCGACCGTCGACCGATCTCTGCCTGCGGGCATACCGAACAGCCGTCAAGAATCAATGTATTGATGTATGTATGTGTGTAGCAGTATTCATGGTGATGTTAGACGATTCCGTCAATGTAAGTTCAATCGATGAAGTTTGAAGGTGTAAGGGTCCTTAATAAATTCAACCTCGGTTTATCATAAACAAGCGGCTGCTGTTGAGCCTTTCACGTGACTGGCGCTAGCAGAAAAGCTAAGACGGTAGAGCAACGACGATCTGTGACGTCTCTACTCCAGTCAGAAATCTGAGTAAACCCATTATATGTTCAGAATCTTCTGAACATGAATGTTTTAAAGTTTAAACCAAGAAACACCTGCTAGGTAATGCGAAACTTGACTTTTGGTCGGTGAATTTATAAACTGAATAGGTCTCGTGACAGTATTTAAAATTTCAGTCCTAAGACTGGTTGGACACGTACCTCCACTCTTTCCTATCCTGAGCTAATCTTCGCATTTCCCTAAAACTAGAACAGCCCACATCCTTAACTATTTGCGAACAGTAATCTAATCTAGGTCTACCTCTACCCCTCCT